>NC_057828.1:70100534-70410634 GCF_910594005.1 Cervus elaphus | reverse complement strand
TTTCCATAACTTAGCAAGTAAGTGGCCAAGGAGTTACTGAACAGTCCATCTGCCTTCCTGAGAATGTTGGGTTTTCTCTTCTGATTGACAGTGTTGCACTGATGAATCATAGTTGTTGCCCCAATGTCATTGTGACCTACAAGGGGACCCTGGCAGAAGTCAGAGCTGTGCAGGAAATCCACCCGGGAGAGGAGGTGAGTGTGTGGCTGAGGGAGGCTGTGGCGGTGGGTACCGTCCTCGGGTCCTCCAGGGTTCAGGATCAGACCTGTGGCGTGGAGTCCACGCTTTCAGCTCCCATTTCATGCTCACCGTGTCCATGTCCACCAAACTGAGCAAGTGTTAGTTGCTCAGTCTGACTCTTGCAATCCCATGGACTGTAGCCTACCAGGCTCCTCTGTCCATGGGATTCTCTACCAAGAATACTGGAGTCGGTTGCCATGCCCTCCTCCAAGGGATCTTCCCCACCCAGGAACTGAACCCACGTCTGTTACATCTCCTGCAATGGCAGGCGTGTTCTTTACCACTAGCTCCACCTGGGAAGCTGTGGCCAAGAAAAAAAAAAAACAAGGAAGATGAAATTCGAATAAAGTTCCTCACAAAGATTTACAGAGATTTATAGAGAAACGAGATTGCCGAAATGACCAAGATGAAACCTTCGAGGCTGTGAGTTTCCATTGCCAAATAATGGAGTTTACTTTTGATTCGTGAATTTCTGCCTGTTTTTCTTCCCCCCCAAAGAGGAAAGCAACCAGCAGCAGCTAACGCGTCACAGCTCCAGATGACACATGGCGCGTTCACATCGCACCCCGGGCTCACCTGCACTTGGGCCAGCTCCCTTCCTGGGGATGGAGTTCAGGCGGCCAGAGGTGCACACTGGTGCGTGGGGAGAGGCAGTCTGTGGCCCGGGCCACCACGCGCTTCCCTCCCTAGCCTCGGGGCAGGGGGCGAGCCTGCGCAGTGATTCCCTTCTCCCATCCTGTGCTGTGTGGTTCCACGGCCACCGCGTCAGGCGTCTCCCCTTGAGATTGCTGACCAGCCCTTGCCAGATGTGTGCTGTACGTTCTTAAAATAAATCCTGATGTCCACAGCAAGACACTTGAATTTTTAGGCAATGTAATCCCTTTAAATACATTTCATTTTAAGTAATCTGGGTTGGGAAGATCCCCTGGAGAAGGCAATGGCTACCCACTCCAGTATTCTTGCCTGGAGAATTCCATGGACCCAGGAGCCTGGCTGGGCTACAGTTCTTGGGGTCGCAAAGAGATGGACACGACTGAGCGACCAACACTACTGCTGTTTTTTAAAGTTATATGTCTGGATATTTAGAGTCTTTTCAATGTGATGAT
Source organism: Cervus elaphus (assembly GCF_910594005.1). NCBI lineage: Eukaryota > Metazoa > Chordata > Mammalia > Artiodactyla > Cervidae > Cervus > Cervus elaphus. The sequence continues at coordinate 70,409,288 of NC_057828.1, read as the reverse complement.
TAGCGTGGCAAAATGATCAAAGCCTCCATTTCTCGGGATGGGGTTCAATAAGCCACAGCCAAACTGGGACCCCAGGCCCCGTGTACAGATCAGATTTGCCGTCCCGTGTGAAATACATCCTGCAGGGGGCACCCTGTTAGGGAGCAGGGTGTCTCGGTTTCTGAATGTCTCGTGGAGGCTGCCCCAGCGCCTCCTGTTAAAACAGCGGACGCCCGTCAGCCAGAACCCCAGGCCCCAGGCCCCGGCTCGTGGACTGCCCGGAGCACGTTGTCACCTGCCCTGGCTGTGTCTGGACCGCGCGGTGATGCTCAGCGGCCTCTGTCGCCCTCTGCTGGGCCCTCTGTCTGTTGCACCCCGTGCCCATCAGTCATTTGGAAGCGCCGAGGTGGGCTCTGGCCACCGGGCGGGACAGGGCTCCTTCCTGTGGTTTTGCCCTCCTGCTGTCACACGTCAGAAATTCAGCCTCCGCCTTTGGGGGGAAGCTGCTGCTTTGGGGGTGACCTGCCCTTCGAAGTGGAGGAAGCCATTTCCCGGGGTGTCAGATGAGCCACAGGGCCTCTGTTTCTGCGCTCCGGGCTGGGGGGAGCTCGGGGCACCTGTGCGCACCTAGCCTGCACGGGTCCCCCGCCCCAGCCTGCCTGCCTGCCAGCGCCCGAGGTGACTGGCACAGTGACGCTCTGGGACACCCATCTGTTCCGTCAGACGTCTGCCTGATGGTGTGGGACGAGCCGCCAGTGCCATCCCGGGGAGTAGATAATGGGCAGTTAAATGCCAGCCTCCTCCGTATGCTCCAGGTCTCAGTTACAGAGACTGTTGGGAAAAAGCAAGGACAGGATGACTTGAAGAGCCCAAAGGTATGACTTTTCCAGGTTTTCTGACCCGGCTGGGTGAGGCAGCAGCGGGCTGGTGGCTTAGGAGCTGTGTCCTCCTGCACTGACCGGTCCCGGCCTGCTGAGCCGACTTCCTGCTCCATCGCCAGCTGATGGCAGGATACAGGGAAACGTGTGTGTGTGTGTGTGTGTGTGTGTGTCCACATATGTGTGTGCATGCTCCCCTGCTACCCACCCAACAGTGCATGTGAGCCATCCCAGGTTGTAAGATAAAAAAACGCCTAACAAAGGCCAAGAGGACACAGCGCAGGACCCATCCCAAGGCTGATCAGACTCTTCGCCGATGGTGGCCTTTGCTTCTGTACCCGAGACAAGGTCATCTGCTACTGGGCCAGAGCCCAGCTCACTCTCTGCGAGGAAGAAGGCAGGGCTGCTCTGAACCCTCCAACTCACCACTTCAGGGACCCTTTGATTCTGTAAGAGGAGGCGGACACTGGCGGTGGCACTTTGGGAGTTCAGTGTGTTGCAGGGTGAAGAGTGTGCTGAGCTGTGGCCCTCCTCACAGTCACCATCAGGAGTGTTTGCAAAGCCAAACAGGGAGGACGCGGTGTGAGCTGGCCTGAAGCAAACAGGCCTTCAGATCCCCTTGGGTTTTTATCGGGCTTCTCTGGTGTCTCAGACAGTAAAGAATCTGCCTGCAATGCAGGAGACCGGTATTCGATCCCTGGGTCCTGGAGAAGGAAATGGCAACCCACTCAATTGTTCCTGCCTAAAGAATTCCATGGACAGGGGAGCCTGGTGGGCAGCAGTTCTTGGGGTTGCAAAGAGTCTGGACATGACTGAGCAAACTAATGCTTTCACTGTTTCACTTTAGGTTTTTACCAGCTACATTGACCTCCTGTACCCAACAGAAGATAGGAATGACCGGTTAAGAGATTCTTATTTCTTCACCTGTGAATGCCAGGAGTGTACCACCAAAGACAAGGTCAGCACCTCCTCCCAGCACAGATGCTGACTCGACTGTCTCTCAGGACCTTTCTGCCAAGCGAGTAACCCTGCCTGAGTTGGGCGTCTCCTCCTGTTGTGTTTTTGAGCCTTTAAACCTGCTTTACTAGCATAGCCCAAGGGGATCCAGTCAGACCAGGTCTCTGTTCCAACTTGATTCTCAGAGCTGATGAAAACATTTCCATCACATTGTGCAAATAAGAGGAGGATTTGCCAGAATGCAATTTCTTTAAAAGAAACGGCTGCTCCAAAGAGACGGAAGGGAGAAAGATGGGTAGAGTGGTCCACCCACGAGGAGATGGACAGCATTCTCCAGCTTTCCCACCTCTTCACCAGACTTCACAGAATTTTCTTGGACATCACCCAGATTATCTTGTCAGTGCCATCCCTCCATATTCTATTCTCTTCATAGATGTGTGAACAGACATATCTGCTGACAGTAAATATATCAAGGCAGGTGTCCTGCCTCAATAAGGAGCACCTCCAAACTGAATAGTTTTGTCTTTCTGTGAGCAGGTAATGAATACTGAACTTTGCTGAGACCAGCTGCCTGATTCCCTTTCATTCTTATGTAACCTTAGAAGGGACAAGCCTGTACCTCTGTGTGGGAAGATGTGCTATTTGAGAGATTTGCACATCAGGATGGTTTCCGTGGGAAGTAACCTGTGGACATTTCCCTCAGGATAAGGCCAAGGTGGAAATCCGGAAGCTCAACGACCCCCCGAAGCCAGAAACCATCCGCGACATGGTCAGATATGCGCGCAATGTCATTGAGGAGTTCCGGCGAGCCAAGCACTACAAATATATCCTTTGCAACCTTCCCCGTCTTACAGGGGGCATTGGCGAGCTAGGCACCGGAAGCAGGGGAAGGGTGGGTTTCTGAGTATTGAAGGCAGGAGGTTTCCTATCAAAGGATGGCCAGGGTGAAGACTTAACTGGCCGTCCATGACCTGTAGTCAACTACGTCAGTGTTTCGTAATGTTGCCCTCATCTTATTTCTTTTTGTTGGACTAGTTTGCTCAGGAGCTCATCCTGGTGGAAGGCTTTTATTTTCTAGAAGTGGAGAACAGTTCCTTGAAGACCCTCACCAATTGGGTATCTTCCTTTGGGCAAGGCACCTCACTGAGGGTTTTGCTCTGTAACAGGTGGAAACGGGCTTATAGGTAGCAGGCTGTTTGCCCAGGGCACACCGTTCAGCGGGGCATGTCTAGGGTTTTGCCCCAGGTTTGCCAGCACAATCCATATTCTTAACCACTATATTATAGCGTTTTCTTGGGTTACATTTGTACTGAAGAAAGAAAATCAGTGAAAGGAAATGAAAGAAAGGCACTTTTTTTTTTTTTTTTCCCCTGAGCGTAAGAAAGAACTTTCCCATGTTGGAGAAAGCTTCCTTAAGAGCTTTAGTGAAAGTTCCCAGCTTGGGTGAGGATTTAGATTTAACCAGAAGATTGAAGATTTTTTTTCATTCTAATCAACATTGTTCACAGCTGAAGGAAGGCTGTGTTCCCTGTGGCTAAAATTCTTTAGTTGTGTTTAACAGCTGAGGTCTTCCGTTTTTCCTAGTTTTTTTTTCCTTCCAGAAAAATATATGAGTCCTTTCACTTGCTTGGTTTTCTGAAATTTACTTTTTCAGAGGGTGTAGAATCCCAGGGACGGGGGACCCTGGTGGGCTGCTGTCTCTGGGGTCGCACAGAGTCGGACACGACTGAAGTGACTTAGCAGCAGCAGCAGCTGGGGGTGGAGTGGACAAAATAGTAACTCCTTGCCCCATTTCTGCGGCCCCATCCGCGCCGCCGCCCTTGGGAAGCCGCCTCACCGAACTGCCAGGCCTGTCGGTTCCTTGACTCCACAGCACCCCCTAGTGAGCTTCTGGAGATCTGCGAGCTCAGCCAGGAGAAGATGAGCTGCGTGTTCGAGGACAGTAACGTGTACATGCTGCACATGATGTACCAGGCCATGGGCGTCTGCTTGTACATGCAGGACTGGGAGGGAGCCCTGCGGTACGGACAGAAAATCATCCAGCCCTACAGGTGATTGCACTGGTTCTTCGCATCAGCGTAGCCCGGAGTAGAATTGGGTGGTTTGGAACGCGTCCGCTGGCCGTTCTCTCTTCACGCGCTCATGTTGGAGCGGGCCAGGAGCAGCTTTCTCTCCTGTCCATGACATCTGCAGGTGCAGGCTCTGGGTGCTTCCCCTGGGCCCAGCCTGAGCCTTGCACCACCTGGAAGAGACACCCAGGGAGGCAGGTTGAGGTGACACCGGGTGGGCGGGGGAGGGCTGGGGCAGGAGCCCTCCGAGGACCCGTCCTGGGTGCTCTGTTCATTGGAGTTAATTTAGACCAGTGTGAAAAAGCCACCAGTTGGTTTCTTTTCCTTGCTGTGCCTTTTGAGTTAAATGGCACTGAGGAATTGGTTAGCGGTGGTCTCGGAAACGCTTTTTTTCCATCTCCTTCTTTTGCTTTTTTTAAAGTGCAGCCTCAGTTTGCACCAGCTTCCCTGGTGGCTCAGATGGTAAAGAATCTGTCTGCAATGTGGGAGAACTGGGTTCATCCCCTGGATTGGGAAGATCCCCTGGAGGAGGGCATGGCAACCCACTCCAGCATTGTTGCCTAGAGAATCCCCAGGACAGAGGAGCCTGGTGGGCTATATATACAGTCCATGGGGTTGCAAAGAGTCGGACACAACTGAGCGACTTTCACTCACTCACTCAGTTTGCAAATGAGGAAACTCTGGGACTGCTGGTTGCAGTTATTTAATATTCTCCCTTAGATTTGATTAAAGTAAGTTGGATTTTAACCTGTAGTAATAATGAATGTTAATCATGGGGAGGTTTCCTGTCGAGAGGGTTAGTAAGCCTTAAAGTGGATGATAGGAGGCAGCTCTGACTAGCTGCCTCAGGGCAGGGCTGACCTAGATCAGATCACCGGGGTGCTTGTTAAACACATTTATGTTAAACTTCACAGAGTCTCTTCAAGACCAAGCGGCTTTGGGTCTCTTGGCATCGCACCTGAAATCTCTTGTGTGTCAGAGGCACCCTGGTGCTTTCGCTTAGCCCTCAGTACTCCTTCAAGTTCTAAGATCGGGGCTGTAACTCTGCGTCTGATCTGAATCTCCACCGCCCACTTGGCCCTCCACTTACCCCACAGTGCCCTGATGAGCCAGCAGGGGGAGCCAGCTCCTAAAATCTGCTCCTGGAAACAGAATTTGATCCTGTGGGGATAATCTCACAGCCTGTCCTTCCTGAGATGGGTGAGGAAGTCCACGCACATGTCCCCCCATGAGATCTGTAGGGGGAGAGAGAACTTGCATGAATCTTGGCCTTGTGCTTGCTCTCCCAGCAGGGCGTGACATGCTCCGCCCTCCCTTAGCTTAGGGGAGCCCTTCTGGGAGGCCCAGCCCTGCCTTCCCTGGGTCACTGTGCCACGCTTAGTGGCTCAGTCATGTCTGACTCTCAGCGACTCCACGGACTGCAGCCCACCAGGCTCCTCTGTCCATGGAATTCTCTAGGCAAGAATACTGGAGTGGGTAGCCTATTCCTTCTCCAGGAGATCTTCCTGACCCAGGAATCCAACCAGGGTCTCTTGCATTGCAGGGAGATTCTTTACCAGCTGAGCTACCAGGGAAGAATTTGATACTGTGGGGATCCCCAGGGATTCCCCAGGCCTGGGAATACAGCTTGAATGTGTCTATGGACTTTGAGGACACAGCAGATAGCACAGACCAGCCTGTAAATAAACACCTCCAGCTCATACCTCCCCATCCCCAAAAGCCTCCTGGGCTGTCTTCCTAGGGGGATGGCTCTTTCCTAGGCAGCCCATCAGTCAGCCTTCGGTTGAAACCAGAAAGAGAAGACCTCCTGTATACAAAGCCCTCTCTTGGGCAATGGAGAAAAGAAGTAGGAGGTTTGACTTTAGAGAGCTTATAATGTTGCTAAACCAAATGACATCATAGAGTGTGACAGAAAGCTGAGGTCTTGATTCACTGGTGTGTGTGTATGTTTAAGGATACTGTCTTTTTAACGTGAGGGCATATTCATAAAGAGGGAATTTACCTTTTCTTTTTTTTTTTCTTTTGCTGTGCTGGGTCTTCATTGCAGTGAGCAAGCTTTCTCTGGTTGTGGCATGCGGGTTCTCTAGTTGAGGCACACAAGCTTAGCTGCCCCCAGACATGTGGGATGTTACTTCCCCGACCAGGGATCAAACCTGTGTCCTATGTGTTGGAAGGTAGATTCCTAACCACTGGATCATCAAGGAAGTCCCAGGAATTTATTTTAAAAGATGTTTTCCCCAATGCCCTCAGCAGGCGCACCTAAAACAAAAATCTGAGGCCAGGATTGAATGTTGTGTTTATTCATGTCTTTATGTAGGCTCTCCCCTGTAGGTTTTATGTGGTTTTTCAGAAGCACACAAACTGCGTTTTAAAAGGAAGTGCATCCACAATGAGTAGGCAGGGTTGAACCATCCACGTCCCCCACCGAGCACCTGCCAGGGCCTGGCGGAGCCTGGCGGCTGGGACAGTGGCCGTCAGCTGGGCAGCCGCGGGCTCCCCACGTCGGGCCTGTGGACTCCCCGCGGCCGTTACAAGGCGGCCTGTTGTCTTCTCTTCCAGTAAGCACTACCCTCTGTACTCCCTCAACGTGGCCTCCATGTGGCTGAAGCTAGGAAGGCTGTACATGGGCCTGGAGAAGAAAGCTGCTGGGGAGAGAGCCCTGAAGAAGGTGCGTGTGTGATGCAAGGCGGGGCTGCCCAGTGCCCTGCACGCCCCTTTCCTGCGGGACTGACAGAGTCACGGAGAGTGACCAGCCCTTAGCCACCCTCCAGCCGTAGGAGTGGGCAAAGGTGGGTTTGCAGGCGGCAGGGGATGAAGTCATTACGCCTTTGGCATCTTTGCGTCCTGACCCTCCTGTTGAAAAAGGTATGTCCACATTGTGCTACAGGCTCACGGCTGTGGAGAAGCGGGTACTGCCCCTGTCCCCTGGGAAGCCATGGCAGTGCTAAATATGACCATGCTAAGAGGCCAGCATTATTAAAATGTCTTTTCTGGTTCACTCTAACAGATTAAAAGAAAAGAAAAAAAAAAAAGGAAGGCCAAGGATAGGTCAGAAGACTGTGGTGAAGGAATTCTCTGCATTTCTGCTCTTTAGGGTTTATAGATTCATGATGCTTAATTGTGGTGAAGTCAAGGCATTTGGGTCTGGAGAGGCCCTCAGTGTGGGAATTATGCTGTTGCAGTTTTTAAGATGAACTTAACAATCATTGACAGTGCTCATTGAGTACGGTTACATGCCAGGACCTTCACGTGGGTTTTTTCTTTTAATCCTCAAAAAAAATGAGATAGGCTTTCCCAGTGAACAAATTGAGATTCAAGCAGGTTAAGTAATTTGTTGAGGGTACCTGGTGAGGTTCTCATTCAAACTGGGGTCTTTCTGAGTTGAAAGCTTCAAGTCCACCCACTCAGGCTGGGACTAACACACGGGGAGACCCAAGACCTGGGCGTGGTGTCTGCCCGCTGCCCTGTGCCCAGTGGGTGAGGGTGCCGGGCCGTGCCCCTTACCTTACAGAAGCAGTCACCATCCGGAGCATTGCTTCTCATTGCTCTTTCTATGGCTGTCAATAGCTGATGAAATACAGTCTTTGGGAGAGTCGTTATTTATGGAGAAGGCAGAAGTTGATCAACTATAACCTTTGGGACAGTCTCTTTGTACCACTTAGAGAAACACCTTTGTAAAAGTTGCGGTCGTGGACCAGGCCTGGATGCCAAACCCTCCAGATTCCCCAAACCTCCCCGGTACACTATACGGGAAGAAGGAGTTTGGTCCCATATGGGGGAAGGAAGTGCCAGGGCCGACCCAGCCTGGGCGTGGGAGTTAAAGATCAAATATTCTGTTTTTGAACCACGGAATTGGTTTTTCTAAGATGATGTTTATTGCCTCATTGAGGTTGGAAGAATATTAACCAGTTAGGTCTCAGTTGCAGAGTAAGTACACTAATTGCAGATCCCTGAAGGATGGAGTGGATCTGAGGAACACGAGTCCTGACATGAATGCAGGGGGTGAGGAGAGACATTTAAATCAGGTGATTCCTGAAGGCTTGCACTCCTGTTGGTTTGAGATCTAGGAAGAGAATAGTAGAACAGAAAGGAAGGCCGGTCAACAGCCACAAGCCATCAAAAATTCCCTGTTTGAGGGAATGGGAATGATTTAAGTTTTTCTATCTGTGAGTAATACTTTTGAACACAGAAGAGCAGGATAAATTATTATGGATTACATGAGATATATAATTCCTATATGCCAGGCACTGTTCTAAACACTTGATGTGTATCAACAACTCTGAGAGGGATGTATTGCTCCTGTTTTGTTATTACAAATAGATGAGGAAACTGAGGCACAGAGTAGTTAAGTAAATTGCCCAAGGTCACACAGCTAGGAAGGATGGAGCCACTACAAACTCTCTCATTTGAAAGAAACCTTATTAAATATATTCTCTCTGAATTCCTCATATGAAACTTGTGCCTATTTTTAAGTTTTTAAAGAATATATAAAAAGACGTAAGCATACACTTTTCGAAAGGGAAAAATGATTTAGTCATGTCTTACACATTAGTAATGTAAACTAAAATCAGAAAGGTTTGTCCCTAAATCATTTCTCTATCATTTCTTCAGATACTGAAGAATGTTTTCCTCGACAGTAGAGACTGGGTGACTAGTTAGATATGAAACAATCTTGTCTTTTTCCTTTCTTAAAAGGAAAAAAAAAAAAGCTAGACTGGAGGAGAACACAGGCTCTGAAAGCCACTTTGTATCCTGCACCTTCAAACAGAGAAGTCAGGCCTGAATTAAAGTCAGCCTAGGGGAGGGAGGGGGGCTGGCTTCAAACTCTCAACCCCTGTTCCTCTCTCTCCTAGGCCATCGCCATCATGGAAGTAGCTCATGGCAAAGACCATCCGTACATTTCTGAGATCAAACAGGAAATTGAGAGCCACTGAAACTATGCTGACATTTTAGTTTTTATTTAAATCCTAGTGCAGAAACCTTCAAGGATTTGACTATTTCAAATCATTCACGTCACGCCAGCATTTCTGTAAACTCGCTGAATGAAATCATGACTTGCACTTAAACCTTACACGTGGCTTACTTGGACATGGGTCTTACTCTTTGACCTAAAATATCAAATTCATTTTTGAATGCTTTTTGTTTCCCCTAAGACATCATGGCATGGTTTCATATATTGTACTTTGGACAGATTGTGTTTAAAACTGTATTTTTCCCTTCATGACTACTGTAATGTTCTAGACAAACATGAATGATGAAAGAGAATAAAAAAGATAATAGTAGTTGAAGTTTGTGTTTTCCTCTGTTGGGTGAAAGTCACTCAGTCATGTTTGATTCTTTGCCACCCCATGGACTGTAGCCCACCAGGCTCCTCTGTGGGATTCTCCAGGCAAGAATACTGGAATGGGTTGCCATTCCTTCCACCAGGCGATCTTCCCAACCAAGAGATCGAGCCCAGGTCTCCCACATTTCAGGCAGATTCTCTACCATCTGAGTAACGAAGGAAGCTGCCTCTGTTGGTTGGGGGAACATGAGAGACATCACTAGATGGACAAAGGTGCATCTAGTCAAAGCTATGGTTTTTTCCAGTAGTCATGTACAGATGTTAGAGTTGGACCATAAAGAAGGCTGAGCACTGAAAAATTGATGCTTTTGAACTGTGATGCTGGAGAAGACTCTTGAACGTCCCTTGGACAGCAAGGAGATCAAACCAGTCAATCCCAAAGGAAATCAACCCTGAATGTTCATTGGGAAGACTAATGCTGAAGCTGAAGCTCCAATACTTTGGCCACCTGCTGCAAAGAGCTGACTCATTGGAAAAGACCCTGATGCTGGGAAAGATTCAGGGCAGGAAGAGAGGAGGACAACAGTAGATGAGATGGTTGGATGGCATCATTGCAACTGGCATCATTGATGCAACGGACATCATGAGTTTGAGCAAACTCCGGGAGATTGTGAAGGACAGGGAAGCCTGGCGTGCTGCAGTCCGTGGGGTCACAAAGAGTCAGACAAGATTTAGTGACTGAACAACTAGTGTATTTTTCATTTCAGTTATTGTATTCTTCATCTCTGGTTTTCTTTGTTCTCTAATTTTTTGTTAAAAACTTGTAACTTCTTGCTCTGTGCATCCATTCTTCTCCTGAGTTCTTTACAGTCATTACTCTGAACACTTTCTCTGGTAGATTGCCTTTCTCCACTTCACTTAGTTCTTCTGCCATCTTCGTCTGGTTCCTTTGTCTGGAACATTTTCCTGTACCACCTCATCTTGTCTGAATTGCTGTTTGTATTTTATGTGTATGGTAGCTTAGTTAGGTTTCTCGACCTTGGAGAAGTGGCCCTCTGTAGGAGACGTCCTGTTTCCCAGCAGAACATTCCCCCTCTCGTTGCCCAAGCTGTATGCTCTAGGAGTTCCCCCTAAGAGGGCTGTGTGTATCCTTCTTTTGGGGGGCTATGTGGGTGGTCTGGTAAGTTTGGCCCCTAGTCTGGTTGTTGTCATCCCTGCCTTGTATGGATGCTGCTGGCTGCTGCTTAGTGGGGCCTGGTCTTGAGGCAGCTGAATGCAGAACCCTTAGGGGCCTTAGGTTGGTGCTGGCTCACTGGTGGGCAGGGTCAGGGCCCAGAAGATGCCAGGGCCGTTGCCTGCCCACTGGTGGCTGAAGCCAAGTGCTGGATTTAGTGCGGCCTACTGGTAGGCAGAGCTGGGTCCTGGAGTTTGGTTACGGGGCTCGGAGAGCCCAGAGCTGTTGTTGGATTGCTCGCAGGGCTGGGGGAGACCCAGTTCCTCGGTCTGGTTGCTGGAGACGGGTTACTGACACAGTTGAGTGTGGGGTCTGGGGTGTCTCAAAGCTTGTGTTGCCCTGCTAGTGGGCAGTGATAGGGAGCAGCTGACTCCAGGGTAGGGTCTGGCCTCTCTTTTGGGTGGACTCATTCCATTGCAAGATTGTGGTTTTCTTTGGTGTGGTGTCTGCCCCCTGGTGAGTAAGGCTGGTCTAGAGGCTGGAGCAGGGCTGGGGCCTGTCCACTGGCAGATGGAGGTGGGTGCTGGACTCCTGGTGGGCAGGGCCCGGTCTAAAGGTGTGTCGAGAGGTGGCTGTGGGCTCAGGAAGCTTGTAGGCAGCCTGTGTGCTAATGAATAAGGCTGTCACTCCCCAGTTAGCTGGTTGGCCTGAGGCAGCCCAGCGCTGGCCCCTACAGGCTGTTGCGTGGGGCCGAGTTTTGGCACTAATGAGCTGGAGGCAGGATCCCACGATGGCACCTGCTCCAGTGTCCACGTGGTAGACCGCCCCTCAGTACGGCTGCCGCCAGTGTCCACATCCGCAGGATAAGCCACGGCCATCCCTGCCTCTCAAGACCTGCAGGTAGGTTTCGCCCAGGCTCCTATCAAACTGCTGCTTTTTGCTGGGTCCCAAAGTGCGAGAGGTTTTGTGTGCACCCTTTAAGAGTGAAGCCTCTGTTGCCCCCAGTCCTGTGTGGGGCTGCTGAAATTAAGCCCCATGGGCCTTCAAAGCCAAGTGCTCGGGGGGCTTATCTTCCTGGTGCAGGGCCCCCAGGCGGGAGAGACCGATGGGGGCGCTCAGACCCCTCACTCCTGTGGGAGAACCACTGCAGTGGAGTTATTTTCCCGTTTGTGGGTCACCCCGGGACCCAGGGAGTGTGGGACTTGATTGTGTCCCGAGTCTGCCTCTTCTACCCCTTCTCACTGTGGCTCCTTCTCGTGTCTTGCGTTGGAGATCTTTGCTGCTGGGTGCCAGCTTGTTCATGAGTGGTGGTGCTGCAGACAGCTGTGATTTTTGGGGTGTTCATGAGAGGGGGGGAGCTGAGGCTCTGTCCCACCGTCTTGCAGGGATCTCCTATCAGCTTTTCTTTTCAAACACGACGTTTTTCCGTTAAAGACGTATCATTGTCTTGTTACCACGGTCAGCTTGTACGCAGCACGACCCGTGTGTTTAGTGACGTTTGCTTGCACCCCGTCACCCCGTGTGGCGTACGGTGCCTTCCATCTTCATGATGTGAAACAGGCCGGGACGCCTCTGTGGGTGAATGACTCCTTGTACAACTGATAGGGCTGAAAAGTGGGTTAGTTGCTGAAGTGCTTATAGCGCCCGGTTACTCATCGAAGAGACATGAAAACAGGGTCCACCCTCACCCCCAGGGGCTCCCCGTGAGAGTCTATGGCAGTTGATCGGTTGGCTGAAAATATGGGCCGGGGCTGTGCTCTGCCCTTGCTCAGTCGTGTCCGACTCTTTGCGACCCCTGGAATGCAGCTCGCCAGGCTCCTCTGTCCATGGGATTCTCCAGGCAAGAATACTGGAGGGGGTTGCCATGCCCTCCTCCAGGAGATCTTCCTGACCCAGGGATCGAATCCACGTTTCTTGCGTCTCCTGCATCTGCAGGCAGATTATTTACCACTGTGCCACCTGGGAAGCCATTTTTAAAGAGATGAGTCATGCTGTTGATAAACTTGAAAGACAAAAACAAGAGTTAGGGTTTTCTACAGCAGCCTCTGCCTATCTTTTCTCCGTCTTGACAGATGGATCTGAATAAATGACAGTGGGGTGGGGACAGCACATTCTTGGCATTTAATAAGGGTTATCACTAGCTGTGAGAAAGCTCCATTTCTAGGTTCTTCACACTCTATTTACCTAGCAATTACCCCTTTCATGTTTTGTTCTAACAATGATGACTTTGGGAAATTTCAAACTAATTCTTCAGCATGTTATACAGGAATGAAAAGTGGGTAGAAATAAATGGGCTTTAAAGAAGTTAAAAAGCAGGTTCTTCCCAGGCACATTTGCCTATGAAAATAATCCTAAAAGTAAGCAGATGGTTTCAACTAAGGCAAAACATACAGAGTACAGAAAAGATTCAACTGTTTTCTCTGAAAAAAAAAAAAAAAAAAAAAAGTTTATTGCATTTGGAAGTCAATAGATATCTTTTACAAAAAAGGTTAGAATAAAGATCTCACATTTGTAAAGGCACATATGAAACATTTTACAGCAATGACAAGGGCAGTGAGAACATAAAACAATACACAACTAGGACCAATATCTAAAGACTTTATAAAAACAGATAAGAAACAGTGCAAAAATACTGTCAAAAGTCAGTTTCATACACTTCATAACTGTGTATAAAACTGGCAAGCATAAGCTTATTTACTGATATAAAAAAAGCACATAGAATAGCATGCATAGATTTATTTAAGGCTTTTAATATTATCAAGAGAGAGTCTATAGCAAAGTAAAGTTGACATGTGAATATTAATCACTCCCCAACTCAGGGAATGTCCTATAAATGTCTCGCCCTCCCCCTCCTTACAACTAGCTTGTCGTAATGAGACTGGACTTCCATCTTGTAAGGAAGCCAGTGGACACCTCAGGGAGAAGAGCGGGTTCTCAGGATCCCAAGTCCCTACTCTGGAATGCATTTCTCACAGCAGTAATGCGATAGGTGGTTAAATGTCCAGGTCGGCCCATGCCAGCCAGCCAGCCACGTACGGCTGACTGCCCTGCAGTTCAGTTGTGTTGGATGTCAGAAGGCTTCCCTGGACTGACTCAAGAGCCTTAAGAACAAACCAGTTTCTACATTAGGGACTTGTCTGTACATCTGAAATGAGACCTATTAAATGTCAACTGGCTTGAATGATATAACAATTGACAACATATTAAAGACAAAGACCAAGGAAAACTTCAAAATACTGAATTAAGTAGCACAATTATAGTCCAGTGAAACAAAATAGATTGGCATGTTACTTGATGTAACACAGGTTATATAAGGTTACACATTTAATAGTCATCTGCATATGTAAACCCTTTTTTATCCCATTTACATATATATCCTCAAGCAAGTCAGTTGACTATTGAAGGAACAAAGGACACACACAGGAAATCATCTCTGATGAAGAGTAACCTTACTTTTGAAAGGATAAGGTTGACAGATTTTTAAAGATTCCAAACTGGCAAGAAAGTTCAGTCAAAGGAAGTTGCAGTAACATTTTACACCGTTCACGTTGGGGGCAGAAAATGGCTCTGAATTACAGCTCTCAGTTCCAAGCTGAAGGTATTTATTAGCTAACACTGCAATTCAGGGAGGTGGGCGGCCCTGAGAAATGCTGAGAACGCCAGGCACCCCTGCCCTGAGAGCCAGCCGAGCTCAACTTGAGCAGGATTCCTGAGCTGTTAGCAAAACAGTTCCACCCCAAGGCACAAAAAGACCCCAATCCAATGTTTTCAGGTTTGTCCCCAAGACCTTTGTCAGGTAAGGTGGCCTCTGAGTTTCCCTTGAGGAGGAGGTTGGGAAGAAAGGTCCCATCACAGACTGGATGAATAGCAATCCTGCCCCTCCCTAGACAGCTTTGCAGCTTGTAAAAAGTCCGCAAAGAGCCCAGAGCTTCACCCGTTTCACCTGACCGGCCAGGCTGCGTAGAAGCCACGATGAAAGGAACATGGTCTGCAGGAAGGGGCTGGAGACGATCTGACCACACGTGTCATTATGCCAAAGGCAGCCACTGGGGATCCATAGAAGGTCACCTCAAAATAAGCCTGAGAGACTGCTGCAATCTTTGTTCAAACAGGACTGATCATCGAATCCAGCTTTTCTTTCATCCCTTCTAGTCCTGAACGATAGTGTCGATCACCAAGGAGAAAGAGAGGGTGGAAGGTCGACTTCCTGGTTGCTGACAGCACCTGACTATTTTCATTCTGGTTGCTTCCATTTCCCAGATTCTATTCCTTGAAACCACACAAATGCCAGATTTTACTTTTTGAAACTATAGAAGCATGTTAAGAATTAGATTCTCTAATTTTATAATTTGGAGCGATTTTTAAAGAGTGAGTCCCTGTGACTAGATTCAACTGTTTTGTAAGGGTTGCACTAGGAGGGTAAGGAAGGAAAAGGTGTTGCTATCGAGAGCTGCTCCATAAAAGCAAATGAGAAAAGGAAAGGTCGGCACTGTCCCAAGCGCACGCGGGGTGCTCTTAGAAAGGAGGGCGACATCAGAAAAGTATTCCCACCTGTGCTCTCAAGTGAGACACCGAACTGCCATCATGTATGGACATCTTCCTGGTTCTCATGCCCTGATTACAAACACGACATGCTGGAAAGGGGGTGCGCTCCACTCTGCAGCCACCTGGGGCCCCCAGAAGAGACTCAGTCAAGATGCCCAGGAGCTGTGATGGCTCACTCCGGAGCCGTGTGGATAAGCAAAATGTTGTGCTGAAAAGGCTGCCAGCAAAGGCAGGGCCCCTAGCAAGCAAGGGGAAGGGTCTTCCTGAGCAGTGGGTCCAGGCAAGCATCAGCACCCAGAACATTCGTCAAGCTCTCCCACAAGAGCGAGGACACAGTTTAAAACAACCAGCAAGGGTGAAACCGATCTTCCCACTGCAGCGAGGTCTTGCCTAGGAGTGCCACCTCATTTCCATCCCTCTGACCTCACAGAGAAGGATAGAGTAGGAGAGACACCCCTGAATTCAAAAAATTCTTTGTGAGTCAAGAACGTTTTGACAGCAACTCCAAAGCTGATCTAAAAAGCCTTCCTCTTCCTCCCCCCATTTACAGCCCTTCTCTGGGCAAGCTCCTGGTGTTTTGGGCCAAGAATGGTCTTGATGGCCCAAAGCATGGCAGAGGGAACACAGACTTTCTAGACAGATGCTCATCATAGTCAGGCTTGCCCATCAGCTCATGCCATCCTGTCTTAAAACGTCCCTGAATTTATTTTTTAAATGGGAAGGCTGACCGAAGCTGAATAGGAACTGATGCACATCCTCCCTTTTACAGCAGCAAACAACAATAAATTATGCAGTCTCGTGACATCGATTGGATGCCAGATATTCAATGCCAGCCTCATGGACGTTTTAATAGAGAACTTTTTAGTTTGGCCTTGAGAAAGAAGATGCAACTAAAATAAGCTGGAAAAAATAAGGAAGGTAGTGAGAAGGTAAAAACACCCACCATCTGAGTTTCTAATGGAAATGCAAAAGCTCAGAGCAGGCAGGATAAAGGTTGAGTATTGGGCAAGCAGGTCATCGAGTTTCTCAGGACCCTATGAAGAATAGCGATTTTCAGGGTAATATGTATGAGTTGGCAGAATTTGACTGAATACACCTGCCCATCTCTCCCAGGAATGTTGCTGTTCCTTTCAACAGTAAGGTCTTCTGTCCCCAAATGTCTTAGAAGCTGAGGCAAAGAGAAGGACCACTCTGCTCCCTTGCTCAGAGCTCAGAAGTGTCAAACAGAATCTTAATGTCCTAGAGATTTCCACCCTGTAGGGCCAACTAGGACTATTTCAACCCTATAGGGCCAACTAGTTTGTCACCCATGAAGTTCTAGACCAATGGAAATTTTGTGCAGTCTCCATGAAAACTCCAAATTTCTCCATTAGAAAGTAGTGTTAGATGAACTGTTACTTTGCTCACAAAAAGAAATAACTAAATAAGAGCATGATAAACATCTGATAAAATCCATAGGCCATAAAACAAAACACAGCTGCAGAATAATCTTTGGTAAAACATGAGGAAGCTGAATTCCCACAAACAGCCACCTTAATAGCCCAACAGGAATCACTTGGTGCTTCTGGAAGTTTCTTAGTCTAGATGCTGCCAGTTATTCCCAACACGAAAGAGGAATGAAGGGTAGATTAACACTGATATGCCTGTGACTCAATCCCCATTCCTTGAGTCTAAGCTCCTTGGCAAACATATTAGAAGGTCCCTGTGCTTGCCCACCCCTTGACCTCAACTGATTGACAGATTCCTGCCTCCCCAAAAAAGCAGTAACTCTACCCACTTTCTCCGTTATACACACGACTGGAAATGGGGAAGAGACTTGAAAGCACATTTTGCTTTGTCACTCTGGACACCTTTGGGCCCACAGATTATGTTCCATAACCACTGGGCTGAGGCCAGCTAATACGGACTATACATCAAGAAAGAACAACAGCTGAAAACCCCCAGTCATGTGCCTGATGGCCAGCCCTGCTTATGAGAATCCAAAGTGCACTGACATCTCTGCCAAGTGTGACTCCAAGCCCCAGGAAGACAGCCCACTCACCAAGTGAGGTAAAGGCCATTGCAGCAAGGCCATAGGTTCACAGAAAGAACCCAAGGTACACACTTTCATGTTCATTAGCTCTTGAGAAAAGACATATGGCGCATTGGGATCCACACTAATCAAGGGGCAGAAACAAACTGTACATATTAGGTTGATCCAAGTGAATTTGCTGTCATTGTAAATAAAGAAAATGATCCAAATACTGGAAATTTCATATGCGTCAGCCTGGAAAAGGATAAGGAAGGTCGGTAGCTGGATCAGAGTACTGACTTACTGTAGCCACCAGTGTTTACAGAAGGAGCTGAGTGTAGGCAGGACAAAGGTTAAATGTGTCCTGGGCAGCCAATGGATAAGTCCCATGGGACCTCACCCAGCAGAGCCCACGAGGACCTTCTATCCAGGCTGACGGAGGAAGGTGCCAGAGGACCAAGGGACTTGGAGGCCAGTGACTGACTAACCACAGTCAATAGATAGTCGTGCTTCTCAATCTAGGACCACAAACGTTGTAGAAGTCAAGTTCTCTCTACTGAGGGTTCTCCAAAGTTTATTACTCAAAATAGTCCACATGGAGATGTTTTCACCTGCCCTGACCTTACTGTTCTCGCCAACTGAGGGGAGGAACTCTATTCCTTGCCTATAAAGGGACCAGCAATTGGCATCCCTGCCTAAAGCCACCAAATCCTCATCTGCTTCCCATCCAGGGAAAGAGATGTGTCTAAAGATAAATACAGCCAAAAGGCGGTGTCCCCTTAGAGCCTAAGGATTCCAGTAAAGCAGAGCAGGGTATGATCTGGCTTTGCTGGCAACCTCAGCTCAGCTCAAGGATGAAGACATCAAACTCAGCTCCCCCTGGTCCAGGGACCACAGTAAACAAGGATGAACCCTGGGTCAATACATCCAAATGAGATGGATGAAAGAAACAAGACATTTCAACCAGAAAAACTGCAAACCCAGAGGCATGAAAGTGTTGGATGGCCTTGTGGTGATATAGTATCTTTTTTTTCCCCCTTCATTTTTTATTTTCTCCCCACTGCAGCAACAGACCCCGGCAGCTCCAGCTTCAGACTTGATATGTCGTCAGGAACTCATTCCAAAAGCTCTAACTAGATAACTAATTTAATACACTTTGCTTCAAGGTTTATTCCGTGGCTTGCTTCCCAGATATAAAGCATCTCTGGGCAATTATGATGCAGATGCCACTGAAAGGACTTTAAATGGCTGCTGCTAATTTAACAGGAGATAGGTTGGCACTTACTGGAGATGCGCAAAGGAATGTAAAATGGGCTCAAGGACCAAAAGCATTTGTTTTTAAAAACAAAATACGGGGAATCACTTTTAAATGTTTTCCTTTGGGTTTCAATATAAACTCTGGCTAGGAAGTTGGATACCGAGCCTACTTCTCTACATTTTGTGCGTTCATGAATATTCCCTCAGCTCGAAGCGGCAACAGTGAGTGAGCTGAAATGAGGGCCAAGAGTGAAGGGCTCAAAGAGACTGCACATCTACTCGCTGCCCACATGAGACATCAACAGTGGCCACGCAGGGCGCTGAGATAGGAAAGAGGAATGCCGATGTGGTTCATCAAACAATAAGCCAGTAACTGCAGACCAACCGTTAAAACATCCCTAACGGCAGAGTATCCCAAGGATAGAAAGTCTCTAAGGAAAAGGAAACAAGTACCTCTCTGCCTGCTGATGATCCATGTTCTAAGCATCTCCTTGCGAGAGTTATGAGCTCTGATCCACTGAAAATACATGTCATCCTAGTGGTTTTCCTTTTTCAGATCATTCAGCAAAATTCCAGACCCTAGGGGGCTCAGTAGAAGCTCTACTCCTGACTGATTCTTCAGTCCTTGGAGGAGAAGGGAAGAGACCGGCCCTTGCCAGATACTCTGGGTCCAAATACAGACTCAGGTGTGAAACTGAGTCTGGCCAGGTGTGAAACCGAGTTGATTCACACTCCAAAGAAGCCCATCGGGAATCAGCTTCCACACCCGTCTACTGTGTGGTGACTGGAAATCACAAAGGCGCACTCCTTCTGGTGGGTTGGATGCCATTCTTTCCTTCTATTTACAGCTCAGGAGGTGCGGGGGAAAAAAGGTAGCAGAGGAAGAACACATCATGGAATACCCACAAAGGTCAATCTTAAGAACAAAGCCACAAATGAAAAGTTGTACCAAGAAAAGGCAGATGACAGAGAGAAGAATTCCCCAAAATCAGCAAGAGGGAAAGCATCCGAACACGCTCTATTGTGTACTAACCTATGAAGTTCAGGACGGTGACCAGTGAACCAAGGTTGTTGTAGTTTGGTCACTCAGCCATGTCTGACTCTTTGTGACCCCATGGACTGTAGCCCACCAGGCTCCTCTGCCCATGAGATTCTCCAGGCAAGAATACTAGAGTGGGCTGTCATTCCCTCCTCCAGGGGATCTTCCCCACCCAGGGATCAAACCCGTGTGTCTCTCATGTCTCCGGCATTGGCAGGCAGGTTCTTTACCAGTAGGGCCACCTGGGAAGCCCCCATCAAGCTGCAGGAACCCCCAATATAAGAGAAGAGTGTTGTTTTCCCCCTTCAGAAATAGGATCTTAGTGCTTTATATTTTAGGATGCACTCATTTTCTTGCCATCTTTGATTTGGATATGAGCAATTAGGCTGATGAATTTCAGAGTTGGTCACAAATCTGGCTGCAACTTCACTAGAGATGTGTTCCCTTCTGCCTCTGACCCCCCAAGGATGCACCAGGCAACCCTCCCTCCCTACGGCCCTATTTACACTGCAGATCAGTCAAAATGTGGTTCAAATGAAAAGGACTATATTATTGTGAAAACTGCCTTAGGATGATTCACAAAAGTTATCCCAAAGGAGGAAAAAATAAATTATCTCATATAAAATAGTACACGATGTTTGTGAGTGATCTTGGCTCCCGCCTTCAGGGAGTCCGTGGCCTGCCTGCTCTGGCCATCTGCGCCCTGCTGGGAAACAGATGTTGTCTGGAGGTGTTTCCCCATCCGCGAGATGGAGCTGGGTCCCTCTTCTGGGAACTGACGTCGGGGATGCGGGGGTTAAATGAGTCTGGAGTTTTGGAGAAACTGGATGAGGACCTGGTAGACAAACTTGTACTGAGCGATGGTCTGGATCATAAACATTCTTTGCTCCCTGAGGAGCCTCAGCATCATCGGTACTTCCACCTTCTGCAAGAAAAGAAAAGATGCTGAGATGGTGGGGGGCTTCCCTTGGGTCATTTCTCATTCCCTTACCTGGAATGAGGAATGTATTTACTCGCAGCCCCTGGACAGGTACGGGAGGAAACCAAAGACAGCCCCCTCTCGGTTACCCCCATCAAAGACCATGCCTACAGCTGGAGAAGCTGGTTGTCCCGCACCACTGGTGTGATTTTAAATACAGATCAGTCTGTTAGAGAAGACAACGAAGCTGGAGTTAATCCCAAATGGTTCCTCTCAGGGCTACCATGGCCCAATGGGAGGATTTAAGCCACTTATGGGTCTTCATTTCTTCCTCTGTGATGTCAGGATACCGATGCTTTCCTTTAATGCCATGTAGCCTTGGCCCCAGTGATGGTTCCTCGGCAATAACATGGGGTGATAAACCATACCCACCTCACAGGATCAAATGAAGAAATGCATGTAAAGCATTTAGCACAGTGTCTGGCACACAAAAGCTCTCGATAAAGACTATATTCAGTGTCTCAGTATTAGTGAAATAAGAACACCCGTGCCCATCCTGCTATCTCGCAGGACCTCGGGTATAACCATGTGAGATAATTTATGTGTAAACCTTTAAAATGTCAAAGCACAGTCTCTGGACACCAGTCATGTTTGGAGTGATAGCCTTTAACTGACAACATCTTGAGCGTTCAATGAGATTGCCTACATGTAAATTCTTTGAGTATCTCCAATGGGAATGGATGAAGATGAGGGGTCACCGGTGCCCTGGTGTGCTTCCCACCTGCCACTTCCCTCCTCCTGGACCAGCTGGGGCAGAAGCACCACGGAGTCCATGTGCCATCACACCCTTGGCACACGTCCCCCCTGTTCTGGGAGCCCTTAGTCCAGGGAAGCGACCACACCCAGGAAATTACCAAGGACTGAGCAAGCATCGAAAACAGAATAATAAAAACTCAGTCATATATGTCTTCTCTTCCTTTACTGTCAAAAGTCATTTCAGCTATTTCCAAATTTTGTGTAGCTACAATACCACACATGCCGTCCTATTTTGTTGAGCTTCTCCACAATGAGTTAAGTAACACGCACCACAGATTTAAAAGGGACAAGTGCCTGGTAGGAAGGAAAGAGAAGAAGGCACGTGAATCCTCAAACTATTAGTCAAAATACAGAGCCTAGACCATAAGCTTCTGATGGTAACTAGCGGGTCTGTGTCTAAACTATATTCCAAGGTGACTGACATGATATCCAACACAGAGCACCTATCACAGACAATTAACATAATGCATGATGAGCCTTGCTCTGTGGCGGGCCCTGAATATAAGGATAGAATAAGACTGTTTCTACCTCGTGCCCATCAAAGGCTTTGATGAGAGAGGCAGAGTCATATAGGAGCCAGGAGTTCATCTCCCCATGCCTCAGTTTATCTTTGTTAGATGCAGGTTCTAACAGGGATTCTCTAGGCAAGAATACTGGAGTGGGCTTCCATGCCCTCTGTGGGGTCACAGAGAGTTAGACGTGACTCAAGGACTCAGCAAGCACTAGTAGGACCTCTCTCGTAAGGCCACGGGAAAGGCTACGAGCTGCAAGGCTCATGAAACAGTGTTAGTACACGCACAAGGGCTCAGATGCTCCAGCTGTGTCAGACTCTTTGGGACCCCATGGACTGTAGCCCACCAGGCTCCCTCTGGCCATGAGATTCTCCAGGTAAGAATGCTGGAGTGGGTTGCCATGTTCTTCCCAGGGATCTGACCAACCCAAGGACTGAACCCAAGTCTCCTGCACTGCAGGCAGACTCTTGACTGCTGAGTCACCAGGGCAGTCCCAGCGTTGGCACATGGTAAATGCTAAACACATGTTAGTTGTGGTTATTATAACATTCTCATTCCCCTCGTCATCACCACCACCGCCTTCATCATCTCCACCGCCCTCTCCAGCATCTGTGTTACCTCCCCCACCCCCACCACCACCTCCTTCACGTCCACCTTCTCCTCCGACCCCACCACCACCTCCTCCAGCTTCCCCACCTCTGTCATCACCACTGTCATCATGATCACTGCCACCTCCATAACCTGTGAGACTCAGCCCCCGAGGCTCACTCAAGCGTGGTGTGCTAGCTGATATGGGGCTGTTTGGAGATAAGACAAAGGTTTCTCCTGGTCCTCAATGAAATCCTTCAACTTGCCTTGAAGATTCACTCCCACAGGCTCTGCTGTCCACTGTCCCTAACTCGAGGAATCAGGAGGCCATTGATGCTTTCTCCACCGTGCTTAGGAGACATTTTCTCCCCCTACTCTATGAACGGGGGAGGAGGGGGTAACCGATTCAGAGAAGCAGCAAGATCAAGACATCTTGCTATGTGGCTAGTGAGAACCTGACCTTTTGTAATTTAGCTGATCTGGGACAGGCAGCCAGGAGAGAGTATCACAAACCATGAAAACGGTGCATTCTGGAGGAAAAAAATGTGTGGGCATTGAAATGTTATAGCTGACATTCGGTGACCAAAAGCAATGGGACACACAGAAGCTTCTCAGGGCAGCCCCAGAGAATCCCCTCCGGTTCCTACCTCACAGCTACCCAACTTCACAGTAAGGATCTTCGCTCTGATAAAAAGCATTTTACCGACAAAATTAAAACTCTATGGATTACAGACTAAAACATAAAGTATCCGAGATCAAGAAGACAGGCAAAGAAGATGGGAAAGTTTCAACAGGAGAAAAATGGGACACCCGATTTTATACTGATTTAGCAAAACCTTTTGTTTAAAAAACAAAGCAACATGGTCCCACTCCTAAAATAAGGGTTTGAATTTTACTAGACAGGCCTGAAGCAGAACAAGTAGAGAACTTTTTTCTCCCTAGCCATCTACCAATAGCAGTTATGGGAAACAGCACTGATAAGGCTGGCTATATTTGTGCTAGGGGAAGGGAAGTGAGAAATATGAGTCATCTTGCTATCTTGGAATATCAATGGGAACAGAAGTCCTTTTTGGACTGACCGCGCGTTCCAGTAAAGAATGTTCTGGCATGCAACTGGGCATTGAGGAAATCCGCTATGTCTGGAAAAACCCCGTGGAGAGTCTAATCACCCCAAGCCTTCACCAAGTCCACACTGGGTGCTCGTGGCCAAATCCCTCGCTCTGCACCACGCTGGCTCTGACACATGCTATTTGTGCTCCCCTGGGCCAATGACATCTGGTGATCAATGAGCCCTCATGTCGTTGCATTACTGAGGCTTAGTCTTTGATGGGTCTCCAAAGAGCGCTCAGCACAGAGCGATCCTTCATGTCAGACAAGACAGAGAAAATAGCTTCTCAAGTTGAAAAGGAGGAAAGGGGAGCACAGGAGGGTACGTGGGGAATGGAGAAAAGAAGGGGAGTTTGTCAAAGAAACTGATATGAGGACAAGATCTCTAAGTGGGTCCAGAGGGGACCATGAAGCCCTTTCTCCTCCCCAGGAACCCACTGGTGCCCCCAGGGGCGCTGGGATACGCTGCAGCCACATGTACCCCATTTCCACTGTCTCTCAATCCATCTTCCCAGCACTGAGTGGGTCTGGGACTTAGTGGGAAGCCATCACTCTAATAGAAACTCCTAGAGACTTCTAGTAGTGACAGGGAAGCAAACAACCCAGAAATCGTCCGTGAGAAAAAAGGATAAAAACTCACAGAAGACGATGAGATTTCTGTGATGTAGACTCAACTGATTCTGTGATGGGCATTTCGTTCCCCAACAGAATGTTTGTTTGTTTGAACAATAGGCCACATTGATAGAACCCCTCTTCTACTTTTTAGCAGCACAAACATTCATACGTACAGGCTGAAAGTTTCCAAAATTAACTTTTTATAGGCAGGGAACTTAAAACATCCTTTGAACATGTTTAAACTCAGCATTGACTGTTTTCCTAGAAGTTTCAATATAATAAATTTCATGGGGCAATATTTAATCTGATTTTTCAAACCACTGATGCTACTGAGCAAATACATATATTGTTGGATAAATTCCTTCACAGAACGTGCATGATAACATCTCCTGATTTTAAAACTACCATTTCAAAAGTCTCCTTCGATTCACCAAGTTATACAATTTGGAAATTGAACAAGAACCAAAGTGACACTCGGCGTTTGGAGGCAGTGTGAAGACAAGAAATAATTCAGGGCCAGGAAGTGAAGCACCTCATTTCAAACCTTGGCACCAGTGCTTAAGAGCCACCTGGCCCTGGGCAAGTCATTCGATTGTTTCTGGCCCTGGTATCGTCATCTCTAAAATCAGAAAACTGACACAAGCTGCTATGAAGAATCCAACTAAGAAAAAAAAAAAAGTGAAAGCCATTTAAAACCCCTACAGCCTCATGAGAACAGAAGGCAGATGAACTGGTCTTTAGCCTTTGATTGCTATTTTCTCATCTCCACAAAATCAAAAGTCCCTCAGTGTAACTCTCTGACCTACAGCAAGAAGGGAATGCCACGCACCGTGTGGGCACAAATATGGATAGCCACAGCCCGCAACTAGCGGGAAAGAGCTGGACGCGTCTAGCCCTCAGGTTATCCACCCAGCTCTGCTACACACCATTGCCAACCTAGACAAGAGCAAACAGCCTCCTCAATGAAACTCCCTCTGAAGAATGAAACATGTTTTTAAAGTATGCACGTTTTCACGGAGGAGTTAAGCCAAAATACATCCCAGAAACGCTTAAGACTCCTCTAAACTATATGGACTGAATAACCCACCATAGAGAATTACCCACAATAAAAGCAGACCTTCTACAAAAAACACTGCAGACTTTTCCAAGTCGATGCCAGTGAAGATCAGATTTTCTAAATGTTTCCTTTCTTACACTTTCAACTCTTCTTCTATATTATTTGGGTCTCTACACAGAGCAATGAAAGGGAAAACAGATAAGGAAGGTTGTAAATGTCAGAGTCCAAGTGGGAATCACGGGTCTGGAAAACTCCCGTCAAGAGAGGAAGCTAAGCAGTGGAAATGGAAGGGCACAGGTAAAAGGGTGGCCGTGGTGTAGACTGGCCCCCAAGGGGGACGATTCCGAAGCCCAGAGAGACTTACTTCATTATGCTCCAGGCAGTAGATCATCAGCTCGGAAAGAATGACCACGCCGGTCCTGCCCACCCCAGCACTGCAGTGGACCACAATCGGCGGGTGCAGGTTCTTGGTGCCTTCTAGCATGCTGTTGGTGTGGCGACGGACTGACTGGATCTCCTCCAAGTAGGCTGCAAGACAAGATGCAAATCTCGTCACTGAAGTTCTCCATGGCTTTGCATACAAGTGGGGGGGGGCGGGGGAATGACAGGGATTTTTTTTTTTTTAAGTGACAATAATTTACAGTTCTTACAAGACACTAATTATTTGGCTGGTACCCACTGTACAGTCCTGGATCCAGAAAGGACCAGCTGGGAGTCAATTAGTCCATGGGAGAATTTGTTCTTTAAATTAAATAGTTCTTTTTTAAAAATTAAATTCTGTTTTCCCCTCTGCAAATCCCAAAGTCCCCCAAGCAGATGAGTCTCGACATTACTTACAGCAATTCCTACTATTAACAGACTGGGATCAGAACACCAGTTAGGTCCCCTTGAAACGCCCGCCTGTCAGAGCCAATTTCTGGTGGGAAGAGCATCCATCTGCCCTTCCTTCCTTCCCTTCACTGAACGAGTGAACATCAGCTGAGGCTTGACTCCATTTTCAGACTTTAAAATAGACTTTGGGGAGCCTGGTTTTCAGCTTGGATCCCCTGTGGTTACGTGAGTAGCTCAAGGTAATGGCCCCCCCTTTCCTGGGGGCAATGTGTGGGTTGGGGGGGGGTGTGCCACCTCCCTCTTTGCTTCCAACATCTGCCTGGCCCCGCAGGGCTATGCAAGGGACTGTTTAATATTCCAATTGGTCACAAATGAAAAATTAGTCAATCTAAACCTTAAAGACTTTTTTTTTCATGATCACAAAAAAAGGGAAAAGAATAATTGCAATCCTCATACACTCTAAGAATCAGAAAAAATCAATTAGTAGTTGAGATTTTATAGTTCAGGGGAGAAGCAGATTTGAAGGTTCTTGATGCTCAGAAAATCTCGTTCCAGTACAGCAGTGTAAAATCAGAGGAGAAAAATTCAGACTGCTAAAGAGAAAAAAACTGCATTCAAACCATTCTGATAATGTAAGAGCACCAGTTTATACACAATGACTAAGAACTGTTTTCCTTTATAACCTTATTTAATTAGTAATCTGAAGTAGTTTTACCCAAATGAACGTTTACTACCATCAGTGATGTAAAATGAGACAGAACAAAACAAGATGGAAGGCAATCTGAGGTGACTACATAAAGTAGTTGCTATTTGTACCAACATGAGCTAAATACTGAGCATGGAATCCCCTTCACAATTGTTCCCCCCAGAGATATTAGGTGATAAACGTTCTCTGATGGCAGACAATGTTCACATACAAGAGACAAGGTTTTTCTTGTGTTAAATTTAAGGAGAGAAGTGAAAAGAATATTGATCAATAAAACAGATGCCACTATCACATGGAATGTCATGAAACACAGAGAAATTAGATTTCAATGAATTCTTTCTCCAACAATCATATTAATAAAGTTTCTTGAGCTGTAACTCAGTGAAGACCTCTGGACGCTGGAAGACAGTTTGACCCAGTTCCTCTGCATCCAGGCAATCTAATTTAAACACAAACAAAAATCTCTTAAAATTCTTAATGACCTAAAGAGCCATCATTTCTAAGACCCTGCTCAGCACACTTGTCCTGAGTTTTTTAGAAAGGTAAATTAATTAATACTATTTAAATTTTTTCTCTATTTTTTTTCAGTAATTTAGATTCACCTTTCTTAAACTGGCTCAGATTTAAAAGATTTGATTATGATTTTAGCCATCTTATAAACTCAGTCTTTTATCAGAGCTGTTAGTCAATCATCTGATGGATTTACTTTTATTGCTTCCAATTTCTAAGTCTTGCTTCTAATAGCAATTAGCAAAAGATTACCAAAAAAGAATAAAAAGCACACTGTTACAAAGAATGAAAATTCTGCAGAGGTCACCATGCTCCTTATTAATATTTTGGGCTATAGGTAACTGTCAGGCCTCAGGCAAACCGCTAACCCACTCTAGATCTTGTTCTAGGTCCTCTGAGTCCAATCATCTTTCTTACTTTCAGTGTCCAACTCCTCAAGAACCATCAGCACATCAATGGGAAATGAAATACCCGCATCATAATCTTTCTAGTTGGACTTGTGAAATCGTACTTTTAGGTTTTTGAAAACTTATTCTCACTTCTCTTCCCCACCCCTCCTATTCTAAATGAGTTACCAAAATGAAAATCAAGGTTTTGACATTCAACATCCTCCCTTTGTGGTGGTCAGGGGTCCTCTGCCAGCTGGTGAATCGACAACTCAGCAGGTATATAATCAATAATCTGCAGGGCACCCTCGGGCCTCCTTTCTAGCTGGAAGGAGGAAGCAGTGGGCTTTCCCACAAGTGCAGGATGCTTAGGAAAGTCTGTGGAAAGGAAGGAGTGTGCTACAGCAAGCACCAGAAGCATCAGATCTCACCCCGGCCTGTGATCACGGGCCTGCCTTCATCAGAAGACCGAGAGAGCCTTTAAAACAAAGACTGTTTCATCTCTGCATGCTAAGAGCCTGATTCAGTGTCTGGCATGTGGTGGACACACACCCAGTTGCTGGCCTTTCAAATAGCTACTGCAGACAATCTGGATGAATTCGTTTCCAAGATGATCGTAACTTGAAAAATATACATAGATGAATGAATTTGAAAATGACAGTTTCAAACACTACAGGTTTATTTCAATAATTCTCTATTAGTTAGCCACCTATCTTTAATCACAGGTATGAGAAACTACTGATGGGGATTTGCTGCTGGAGGAAATGCAGGGCTTCTGAGATATAAATCTTCCTGAGAAATTTTTAAAGTCTTTTTTTTCCCTTTATTGCTCTGTGTTTTTTTTATTGTGGTAAAATATATTTAATGCATAACATAAAACATACCATTTTAATCATTCTAAAAGTACGTAACATTAAGTATACAGTGACAATAAGTATAATCAGTGTTCTGCAAACATCACCACTATCCACTTAGAGACCTTTTCTGTGGTCGCAAACAGAAACTTTGTATCTATCAAACTGTAACTTCCTATTCCTCTTCCCCCTAGCTCCTAGTAACCTCTATTATACTATCTCTATGAAGTTGCCTATTCTGGGAAACTCAACATGAGTGGAATCACACAGCATTTATCCTTTTGTATCTGGCTTATTTTATTTAGCATAATGTTTCCAAGGTTTAAGGATGCGATATGTATCAGGATAGGTATAGAAGGTCTAAATCAAGGTAGAACCAATTAGTTTACCTTTAGCTCACTGCATCAATGGTTAAGAGAATATAAGTATTAATCTTCTCTGCTCTACACATACTATCTAAAGTACTATATACTTCAATGTTACAATACTTTCACCACCTAAGAGAAAGTATCCTCTCTTTTCACTTCACCTCCAACTGATAAGACCATATACGCTGTTGGTAAAACTCCAACTGACAAGCAAAAACTTACACAGAAATCCTTGGACATCCTCTGGGCAGCCGTGGTCTGGCCAGTCAGTATATTGCAAATGCCACACGGTCCTTTCTTGCCCGGACAGAAGGTGCTTGACCTTCAAGCCTGTGGTTGCATAGCAACCAGAATCTGTTCGGAACTTTGTGGTGACCTTGAACTTGCCATAGGTGGCTGAGCTGTGTTTGGAACCCAGTTTGGGCCAGTATCGGTGGCTCTTGGTTCGTCCGCCTTCCTGAATCACACAGAGAAACAAAATTGGACAGGAGTCAAGGGAAGCTCTTATCCTCTTAGTTTTAAAATCTGAGGACCGCAGAAAACCTGAATGACTTCTAAGTCACTGACTCAGTAACATCATGCAGTGTCTCCTACAGAGCAGATTTCACACATTTTAGCTAAGGCCAGTAATAAGATGTACCATGCAGTTATATCAATGGAAAAATGTAAAGATTCCCAACCCGGCTGCAGCTGAATGTTAGAGAGAGGAGCCAGAGTAAGGACGAGCCAGAGATGAGAACATGCTAGGTACTGTGAGAAGTGCAGGGAGGCTTCAGTGTGGATGGCAGAGAGGAGGTTAGTTAGAAAGGGCTTGTGGTCCATGGTAGGGAGTAGGGATTTGATGCCATGGACAGTGGGAAGCCATCCGAAGGTGATGAAGTGACCTTAAGCAGAAGAGTGAGAGATCTCAATCATCATTCTAAGTCACTTCAGTCACATCCAACTCTTTGTGACCCTATGGGCTGTAGCCCGCCAGGCTCCTCTGTCCATGGGATTCTCCAGGCAAGAATATTGGAGTGGGTTGCCATGCCCTTCTCCAGGGGATCTTCCCGACCCAGGGATTGAACCCATGGCTCCTATGTCTCCTGAACTGGCAGGTGGATTCTTTACCACTAGGCCACCTGGGAAGCTCCCATTCTAGGTCATGCTTCTCATTTCACATGCCTGACCCCAGGTACTACTCTCTGTTATCCCCACCAACCAGGGACACTGCCTCTATCATCTGGTGCCAATCTCCTTTTTTTTCCCCCATCCTGATTCATTTGTTTTAGTCCCATTCCAACTGAAGCAGAGGGGAAAACTGACTCTACCCCTGTTTGCTCTCTCTTAATTTTATCATCTTTTCTGGGGATATGCATTCTCAGCCATTTACAAAAACAGGGTCTGTTTTAAAGTTTTGCAGAATTTTGACATCACAGGGGTGGGAGCGGGGGTGGATGAGCTGGTGGCTTACAAGGGGACCCAGGGGACTTTCCTGGTGGTCCAGTGGTTAAGACTCAGTGCTTTCAATGCAGGAGGCACAGGTCTGATCCCTGGTCCGGGAACTAAGATCCTTCATGACACATGGTGCGGCCAAAAAAAATTTTTTTAATGAAAAATTTTTAAAAATAAAAATAAAGAAGGGTACCTAGGGCAGGAAGTGGGTGGAGAGAGAGGGGAGAGGCCCAGCATACAAGGCAGGGGGGAGTGAGCCGCAAGTGGTGGTTGGTCTGCTCACAAAGCAACACATCTTCAGGGACCCAAGTAGTCCTGCCCTGACTCTTTTGGTTGAATTGAGTCTTCTTAAATTTGAAGCACACCTGCCTCTTTTATTGAACCATCCTGTGAAAGAGCATTTACCGGAGGCCTTTACATAACTTGCTGAGTACCCACATCAACTTGGAGAAGGAAATGGCAACCTGCTCCAGTATTCTTGCCTGGGAAATCCCATGGACAGAGGCACCTGGGGGACTACAGTCCTTGGGGTTGCAAAGAGTCCAACACGTCTCAGCACCAGCAACCTACATCAACTGCAGATTTCAAGAGACAGTAAGCCTCTGGCTGCTTCAGAGATCACTGGACTTTGTTCCTAAGGCTTCCTGTCACTCAAGTTTCAGCTCAAATGTAGCCTCCTGAGGGGCCTGGGCTGCCATCTAACCTAAAGTAGCCCGGCAGTCACCCTCCAGCCCATTACTGGTTTCACAGCACTCACCACTATCTGAGCTGACTTTACTGATTCCCTTTTCATGGTAAATCGCACTAGGATGTAAGCTCCCTGGGGACAAGGATCACACCTGCTGTGTTTACCACCTTGTTCCTGCCTGGGGTCAGCACAGAGGGCAAGGACATTGTTTTCAATGGAATGAATCCCTTCTAGGGATGTAATTCAATAGGGTGATAAAACTAGAGGCTTTAAGGAGCATTTACTCCCTGAGGGGACAGAAGGTCAGCCTAGAGAAATACAGCTGGCCTGAAAGGGCCCAAAGTCCTTTCATCACTACCTTCTAATGGGCTGTTCTGGAAAGCATCTGCTCAGAAGAGTCAATGAAAGGAATATGACTCGTTTTTCACTTCCTTCTGTTTCCTATCCTTTAAAACTTGTTAGGAAATGGGTATACAATAACATGCTGTGATGTGCTTAGTCAGTCAGTCATGTCTGACTCTTTGCGACCCCATGAGTTGTAGCCTGCCAGGCTTCTCTGTCCATGGGATTCTCCAGGTAAGAATACTGGGGTGGATTGCATGCCCTCCCCCCAGGGATCTTCCCAACCCAGGAATCGAACCCAAGTCTCCGACAGGGCAGGCGGATTCTTTACTATCTGAACCACCAGGGAAGCATGTGATACATGGTTAAAAAAAAAACAAAACCCAAACACCCAGATGAAGCCTAACCCTTAAATGACTTCAAAACATAAGGTAAAATTTAATGGAGGGAACCAAAGGAAGTGGTCTAAAACAAAAAAAATTTAGACTGTGACAAGAGAAGAAACACAAAACGTCTTTCCCTAAAGACAACAGGCTCTGAGTGAATTGCTAGATGGACTGGGGGTATATGCCAGTTTTGGCAGCACCACATAGACTTCTTCAGTTACAATGGAAAAACTATGTTTGACTTGGCAAAGGAAGAAAAAGGTTTTTTTTTTTCTCTCTCCTCAAAGAATAGAGGCCTCCTCTACAGAAATAACAGCTTCTGGTCTTTTTTCAGCTGATAAACAGGAGAGCCTGTGAGCTGCCATGCCCTGGGTGTGGGAATATATGCCGAGTTACTAGGAGCTCCCCCAAAGTTCTCAGACTCCAATGGAAAGACCATTGCTTTGTTGGGCACAACAAAAGTGAGCTGGCTGGACTGAAGTCCGGTTCTTTTTTGTTTGTTTGTTTGTTTGTTTGTTTAATTGTAGTACATGGCGATTCAAGGAAAAGAGTTAAAAGCTGGATCAAAATGGGACCTAACAATAAATCATCTTAACAAAACAAACCTATATAAAAATAAGGAGAGAAAAGAGATGCGCGTCAGAGAGAAAAGGATTTGCAGAGAAGCGATGCTGGAAAGAGGACAGCGCAGTGGAGTCACCGACACAAAGCTCACCTTCCGGCCACTCCCTCCCCCGGGGACAGATGGCGGGGTGCCCATTCCGCTTACCTCCTCTGCAGTGACCATGGCGATCACGTTCGCTCCCTGCTCCCACACCATCTGCCAGAAGTCGTGGCATGTGTGTGGCAGGGGCCCCTGAGTGGCGATGTAGTGCCATTCTGCCCCACCGACCACCACCTGGAAGCCAAGGGAAGCATCAGTGAATGAACCCCAAATCCAGGACAGAATTCCATGCGGACCACAGGTCCTTTTGCAGCCACCTGAAAACCCTGGATAACATTTTTAGGTCCACTGTGTTAGTGCCATTATCAACAGCCCTGAGACCAGGAGTGGCTAGCGACACAGTTTCACATGAAAACATTATGTCACTCAAGCTTATCAAAATATACCTCATGGGTTTTGGTCTTCAACCCACAGTAATTATGTACAAATCAGTGCATATTAAAAACACACACATACACACACACACACACACACACACATATCCACATGTATAATATTATATGAATATATATGTGTATAATCTAACAATTTTTACAGATATAATAGTTATGTTTCCAATATGCAATGTATTGATAACTACCATTCTTTTCTCCTTTTTATAGTCTATCCATGAAAAAAAAAAAGCCAAAAAAAAAAAAAACCCACAAACTCTTTTTTTACTAAATTGGTTTCATACTCCACTACCATATTGTGGTCCATGGTCTGAGAAACAGTACTCTGTGGCATCCTTTTAAATAATAGAAAAGTCTACCATGGCATAACACCCCTTTGGAATAACAATGTCCTTCTACCACTGCCCTGATAGGAAGTGTGTGTAAACCTCTGTTGTACCTGCTGCTCTGTGCCTTATACAGGAAAGGTGTTATGAATGCACAGAAGCCAACAGTACTTGATATTTCATCACCACCTTCCCCTTTTGCAGTATCATAGTGTCCAACTGAACTCTGGAATCCTGAGATGGTTTGGGATAATAAAATCATCACCCTACACAGCTCAGGGTGACCTTAGTGAGAAATGGAGTATTTCCTGCCATATCAGTAAACAAAGGATATCACAGTCACCACCAGCACGGATGATGAGCTGGTGAGCCCTGAGGGGACCCAGGAAGGAAAGAACACCTGCCCTCTAGCAGCCACTCCCCATGGTGAGCCCCCAGGGAGCTCAGGTGATGAAAAGACCATGCTGGCCCCAGATAGCTGAGGTGCGTATCAAAGGAATGATTTCAGTGAGCCCAGACTCTTGCATCTTCCCATACACAGAGAAGTGCTGAATTCCTTAACTTGGGTTATACGGTTTTCTTTAATTAACAATAATCTTAAAAAAAAAAAATAATAATCTTCTGATGTTCTGACTACCCGCCCTTTGTGTTGTTGCAAAACTTCTATATAACCTACCTAGCTCCTCCCCTCACCCCTGGGGAGCAATTCTCTCAGGTTCACTTGAGATGCTGTCTCCTTGGCTTTAAATCCTGAAAAATCCCCACCAAATAAAGCATAACTCTCAACTTTTAGGTTGTGAATATTTTTCAAGCCCACATTTGGAGGATAATTTTGCAGCGATAAATATCAGCAGTGGAGACTTATCAATAAAAAGGCATGCCCCAAGTGTGGGAGGTGATGCCAGCACGGGGAAACGGGGGCCTTTGGAGGGACTCTTTCTGGGTATCCCTTCATTCCTGTGCCTTGATATTGCCAACTCAGGCTTCCTTACACATTCACTGGTGTGGCTCTCAAGATAGCTTTAGGGGTAATGGAGTGATCACTGTTTGCAACTTTTTCTCTCATTTGTTTTATGAAACTATATACTAACTTGATTCAAACAAAAACCATGTCAGTTGTTATCTCGTTACACAAGACACGCTTAGGTCAATGCCGGCAAGCAAAATCCATTTTCTGAGTACCGGTGGGGGATGACACTCATGTATCTGCTGGCTGGCTAGGGATTTGGCTTTTCTGTGGAATCATGCTTTTAAACATTATCCTCTCCGGCACCCAACATATAGGAGCCATAAATACTTCCAGAGTATGCTGCTGCCTGGGGCCTTTCAGCATATTCCCAAGTATTGACAGGAGGGTATTAAAAGCTGCATTAAAAACACAACCGCCAATGCTACTGAGGTAGGTTTCACAGATGTGATTTCACCTCTGGAGCAAACAAATCTCTGTTCTGTGTTAATGGCTGCTTGGAATCCAGGGAGGAAACACTGGCAAGATATACAACTATATTCCAAAAAACAAGGACAAGTTCTTGCAAGCTCTCTGGGTCTATTAAACGCACCCATGTCTAACCCAGATCCACAAGATGAAATGTGGGCCTCAGAGAATATGGAGGAAGGCACGTTTCTGTTAACAATGCCCGATGGGCACAGCCCATGCAGACTGACAGCTTTTTCCAGAGGGTAGATGGAAAACGGGAGGACGATTTGGCCAAAAGAAGATAGTATATTACAGCTGTGGAAGATTTTCAGAGATACTCTAGCAAGAAGCAGCTGTGCGATCCGCATCTTTGAGTCCATTTTTTCAGTCATTGTTTTGTTATCTAAATTCAGCCCAGGAAACTCACCACTGTCAGCTTCCTTCAGAGTTCTATGGGGCTCAGTTTTTTTTTTTTTTTAATTGTTTTAGTTTATTCACTGTTTTTTTATTGCATTATTATTGTTTTGAGAGTTCTCACTCTCAAAAATATGAGTAAAATACACAATTATGTTCCATGAGAGTTATGCCATCCTATTTCTTTGGACAGGACTTTCTGACATTAAAAAAAAAAAAAAAAAAACAACTCTATGATGACCTAGAAGAGTGGAATGGGAGGGTAGCTCGAGAGAGAGGGGATATATGTACACATATGGCTGATCCATAGTGTTATACAGCAGAAACTCACACATCATAAAGCAATTATATTCCAATAGAAAAATATGTGGTTCTCTATGCTCAGTGAACAAAAACACCATACCAACAGTGGTACAGTTTCCACATTCTGCATCAAAGCTGTTTGAACTGATACACAGGCCAACAACTGGCTGTATTTTAGAGGCTCAAAGGAACCTACCTATGATTTGGCTACAGTTGAAAATTCCAATGAAGAAAGGAAATAATGCCAGAGGTAGGTTTCTAAAGTTATTGACCACAACAGACTACTAATGTGAACCTTGTATTGTTGAAAATCATCCTGTAACAGCCGTAAGAGTTACCCTGATACAATTCACATTAGTATACAAATAATTCCCCTAGTTTGGAGGCCAGGGCAAATGGTGACATTCTAAACAAATATGCTCTGTCATTAGGGGCCCTGGTGAAATTAAACTGTTTAGGGAAAACTTGTTTGCATGCACATATGTATCTATAACTCTAAATTCTAACTGAAGTAAAGTTAAGCTGACTAACTTTAAAGTCTATAAAATACTGAGATATGAAGATTTGGAGTATCTGAACTAGTTAACAAAAATGTAATGACTCAAATACGTTGAATAATGTTGGCAAACCTTGTAAAATTCACTATCAACGTCACCATTATGGTTGATGGTTAAATTAGTCCACTCTTGTGAATATTATACAAAGTTGGGACTTCAGCTATAAAACGCATAATCGGTATCACAAGTGAGAAATGACAACTCTCTGTCACTCTTGACCATCATAAAAACTCCAGTGACAGAAATACAGCGCCTGTAACTTCCACAGCCTCCATCGCCTGCAAATCACAAACTGAAAGGGACAACCCTCAGCTTGACCTGTGAGTTTCCTGAAAAGTTACCCCTTACAGAGACAAGAAAAAGTTAAATCCTCCGACACAATCAAGCTTCAGAAATAGCTGACCTGAGGTTTTTCCCTGAGGCCACTGGGCTTCCTTCTCTCTGCGGCATTAGGCATGGCCTTCGAGTTGACTAAGAAAAACTCCGAGAGTTCAAAAACACTCCCTCAGGGCTTGGGGACCAGCCAAGTTGCGCAGTGGCAGCCTGTCTGTTTGCTCCTCCTGCCTTTTTACTGTTAACCCAGCAATCTTCGACCAGCCTTCCCAACACACCCCCCTTCTTACCTTGATGTGGGAGGCGTTAATGTAGCCTGTGTTATTTTCTTTGGTTGGTATTAGCTCTACGCGGTTCTCCTCATAGGGAACCACCTCGCGGATTCGGCTGCGCTCAGCATTTTCTGGCAGAGCCGCTGTGCTGAAAATGCCATTTGCCTTTTTCTTTGGAATTTGCTCGTATTCTGTGAACACCATTCCCTCTTCGAGCTTCTTCTTCAGGGTTCTGAACTGCAACAGAAGGTGATCTTCAGCTCTCTGAATAATCTGATCCAAACACTGACAAAACCACCAGATTTCTCAAAATATTTACAGCGAGGGTGTTAATCAGTAGTTTCAAGATGGACAATCAAAACTTGATTATTCGGTCTCATTCATTCACCATATTGCACATTTCTCTTGTCTAATAACCAATTGCCTCCTCGCTCATACCTTAAACAGCACAAATCTGCCAGACTAGGCAAGAGCTGAAATTCAAAATTAGCATTTTGTTATTAACGTGTATGCATGCTCTGTCGCTCAGCTGTGTCCAACTCTTTGTGGCCCCATGGACTGTAGCCCGCCAAGCTCCTCTGTCCACGGGATTTCCCAGGCAAGAATACTGGAGTGGGCTGCCATTTCCTCCTCCGGGGGATCTTCCAACCCAGGGATTCAACCCATGTCTCCTGAATCGGCAGGAGGATTCTTTACCACTAAGCCACCTGCTGTTTCAAGTTTTAGTGATAAGGAGATTTTTAAACCTTAGTTATCAAAAAAATCCTTTTCTCCACTTATGTAATTGTTTTTAGCTAAATTTTAAGGTGATACTTGATCCATAGTTCTCTAGTCATGTGGAGTAGACACCCCCCTCTTTTATTTTTCCCATGACCAAAATACTAATTACAATAACATGGTATTAACTGGATTAAATGATGCCTCAAAAGACCCTTCTAGGAACCTCCCTGGGGGTCCAGTGGTTAAGACTCTATGCTTCAAATGCAGGGGTCATAGTTTTTGATCCCTGGTCAGGGAATATGCCATGTGGTGTGGGAAAAAAAAAAAAAAAGTAAGACACTTCTGGATCTCAGAGCATGCTAATACTTCATACATGCCGGCAAAACCTAAAACACTAATCTTACTGGCACTCTATTACATTTACACAACCTGTTTTTTAACCTGACAGCAATTTCAGGGACTACAGGAACGTGTTTGTTCACCTCTGAAACACTACCATGCAACTTTCTTTGCTTTTCAAAACCAAAGTTCTCACAATGCATTACCCTAACAATTATACATCAGTCATACTCTATAGCCAAGCATGTGCCCAGCTGCTCAGTCATGTCCGACTCTTCGCGGTCCCATGGACTATAGCTCATCGGGATCCTCAGTCCATGGAATTTTCCAGGCAAGAATAATGGAATGGGTTGCCACTTCCTACTCCAGGGGATCTTCCCTACCCAGGGATCAAACCTGCGTCACTAGCATCTCCTGCATTGGCAGGCAGATTCTTTACCACTAGCGCCACCTGGGACGCTCCTTGCAAGGGGCCAGCATATTAAAGAATTCTATAAGTGCTTGAGTAAAATAATTCCTCCCTAATAAAGGGTACTTGTTCACAAAAATCACAGAAGTTGAGCACTAGGGCAAGGGCTTAACCTCTTCACTCTGCAAAACAAAAAACCAGGCCCAGAGAAATGTGGGTTGACTAAGGCCACACAGACAGGTGTCTCTAGGCGTCATCACTGAACCAACCTGACCAAGAAACAAGATATATTGGAAAGGATCAGTCTAATGCAGCACAACCCAGGTCATGCTCATCTTCAAGCTGGAGAATGAATTCATCAAACACACCTTCGTGCTGGCGTGTCTGGGCGAGGAGAGAGAGTCAGAATCCTAAGACCACAGAGAATGAGTCACGTGTTTGAAGAGCCCAGCGCTTACCCTCTCGTCCATGGGAACTCGGGTGGCATCGACGCGACTCTCCTCCCGCCCTGAGCCCCGAGCAACTGAGAGTCCGTTCAAGGCTGCCAACATCAGTGGCCTCTTCTGCGCCTCCAGGCCTGCCATCTTCTGCTTTTCTAGATTCTTGCGGCAAGAAAAGGCATGTTCTCATTGTTTGTAATACCAGGAGAATGCTGGAATGTGTTTTAATCTCCCCAAATCTATAACTCCCCAGCCAAGGAATGCAGACAATTACCATTAGCAGGGCAAATTCAAACACAGCCTTCCCCTTCATTCCCACTGCGCCCGAGGAAGCCGGCTCCGCTGGGCCTCCCGAGCGTTTCTTTAAAAATGCAGTAAAGAAACAAATAGACAAGAGCAGAGACTCTACACAAATACACCCTGCCATAGGGCTCACAAAAAGAGCATGCATGAGTCACCTTAGGAAGACAGCACTGAAGGAAGACAGGACAAAGAAAAGAGAAACAGAGATTCATGAATAATCAGAGCTAGTCACAACGATGGACCTTTTATGCAGATTAAATGGTAAAAAGCTTATAAAAACTGCTGCGTCCTTTTTTTAGATTTTTATTTTTTAAATTATGAAAGTCTGATAACACATTTATAGGAAACGTGGAAAACACAGAACAAGGTTATATACAGTTCCACTATATATTACCGTTATTTTTTTAAGTGGCAAATTAAAGATTTTTAATTGGAGTTTCAACATCAAACTCTCAAAAATCAGTAGCCTGAATATATAGAGAAGCAGAAGGATATAGCAGAAAAACTGTCCCATCGATAAGAGGATGGATACATACAGAGGTAGAGAAAAAACTTCCTTCCCAAGTTCCCACTCAGAGGGGCTAGGATTGAGGTGTTAACTCTATATTAAATCTCTCTGGTCCCTGGGATATTATTCCCAGAAACAGAGCTGATAAAGTTTAATACACGCGCTAATACCTTAGTCTGGAACCACCTGAGATGACCCCCCGGCAGGACCCTTCATGCTTTACCCAGAAGACTCGCAGGAATGGATGCTATGGCTCCCAGTGACCACAGCGGGGCCCCATTGGCTGTGACTACACCCTGGGAGAGCATGATCTGGGGGCCACACAGGCCGCCCCTGGCCCTTGCTTATGACTTTGTGACTCCTCTCTGCGCTCACCTGCACAGACACTCTGAAACTGTTGGGCCCCTGTTATTTTGCCTACAGCTGTGCTTCCCCACTTCCTCTAAGATGACTGGGGCGTGAACCAATCTCCAGTTGATCACTTCAGGCAAAATAGGAGCATTTTCCACCCAACAGTTTTGTCTTAGAAGACAAAAGGACAGAGGGACTCTATAAAGCACAGAAACACATGAGTTTTACAGAGTTTACAATTTTCATCCACAGTTTGCAGGTCCCTTTGGTTGCCACAGATGAAGGAGTGATCTCACTCCGTGTTTTGTTTTGTTTTCAAACCTTCAGGTATTTTGTTCTTAGTCTGTCCTTTAGAAATTTACTTCCTAGAGAAGTGTCTTGTGGAGCTATGGTATTGGTAGAGGACAGAACACCTCTTGTGTGTGTTGATTCAGTCGTGTCCAACTCTTTCTGATCCCATGGACTGTAGCCTGCCAGGCTCCTCTGTTCATTGAAATCTCCAGGCAAGAATACTGGATTGGGTAGCCATTCCCTTCTCCAGGGGATCTTCCTGCCCCAGGGATCGAACCCAGATCTCCTGCGTTGCAGGCGGATTCTTTACCACCTGAGCCACCAGGGAACACGCTGCAAATCAACTATACTTCAATTAAAAAAAAGAAGCGTGGAGCCCTGGCCTTTGTGACTGATGCTGTCAGTAAGGTGCTGGGTCCCGTGACAGGGCTAACCCATCAGATAAACCAAAGGAGCATCTCAGAGGAGGATTAACTGTGGGAAAGTGAGAAAGGGCCAAAACATATTCTACTCTTAAAAATGATCCTGGTTTCTCAACCCTGGGCAGACTTTGAACATTCAGGATTTAAATTTGGGGAGTTTTGTTGGTTTACTTACTTACTAGTTTGTTTTTCTAAGGGAGAATTTCCTCCCTGCCTGCTGTTACCTCTTTTAGTTGAGAATGTTTCACTCCTCTGCAAAATTTTGAGAGAGCAATGATTCTTTTTTTTTTTTTTTTTTTTTTGGTAAATGGTCCTCAGATCCTTCTGACAGTCCTTCTGCTTCCTTCCCACCTGCACCATAAGGCAACCCCAACTGGACCCAAAACAAA
This sequence comes from Cervus elaphus, assembly GCF_910594005.1. Classification (NCBI taxonomy): domain Eukaryota; kingdom Metazoa; phylum Chordata; class Mammalia; order Artiodactyla; family Cervidae; genus Cervus; species Cervus elaphus. The sequence continues at coordinate 70,369,066 of NC_057828.1, read as the reverse complement.
AAGCAACTCACTTGTCTTTCTTGGGAAAGGGTTACTACCCAGAGAACACTGAGGCCCCAATGATAAACTATTTCTCTTAGCTCCTCCTCATGTATCCTATCCGCTTATTACCAGAGATCAAAAATAATGAATTCAAAGATTTGCCTTGGCCTTTTCTCTCCCCAGTACCTGACAGGGGGCGGTTAGGGAACCCCAGACAGTGAAATGCCTTCAAAGCAGCAGCAGGAGGCATGCGGAGGCGCTATCCACACCACAGGCCTGAAAGATCCATCAAGGGGACAAGCAACTCCAGAAAGGGAGAGAGAGGGTTGCCTGCAGGGCAAATTCTCACCATAGCTGTCTGCTTCCAGTTCCTATTTGGTTTTCTCTTCTAGGAAGGCCTTGACAGCCTTCTCTTAGCTATGCCTAACAAGCCAGGCAAAATCTACCCTTGATGGGGACCAGAGTAAGGCACCTGAGATGTGGGGGTTGAGTTTCTTCAGGAAGACCAGGGAGACCCATCCCAAGCTCCAGTGCTAGGGCTCAGGTCACCATCTTGCCTGGCTCACTGAAGACCCTCCGAGTCCTCCTCTGAGGTCGGGACAACAACCAAGGGTGGCTGCCGTTGAGCTCACTAGTATGTAGGATTTGGGGAAAAATCAGGGAAGGGATTTCCCTAGCAGTCCAGTAGTTAAGACTTTGTGCTTAAAATGTGGGGGGCACGGTTCAATCCTTGGTCAAGGACTAAGATCCCACATGCTCTGCGGTGTGGCCAAAAAAGAATTTTTTTTAAAAAGGTACACTTAAAAAAAAAAAATAAGGGGAAATGATATAGGGCTGGGGTAATGATGTTACTGATCTAGTTAAGAGGTAAAATCGGCTATTCACTATTACCCAGTGGATGGGATGGGAGGACACGTGGATGAACAGTGAGAAAGGCCTTTGTTTGCTCTGTGATAATGCATGAAGCTCTATATGAGGAATCAGGGCCGTAAGTATCAGCTCCAGGCTTTTGTTTAATACAGGTAACAAGGGGATGAATACAACCAAAGTGAGGCTAGGCAACCATGTAGGTGGTAATAAACATCCAGTCAGCAAGGGAAATGGCAACACCGAATGCTTGCACTGATGAGTTCTTGATGCTGAGTTGTGTGAAAGGGGCCTGAGGCCCAGAAGTGCTGAAACTCCCTTTCTACCAATGATTATTTTTCCCAAACGTGGAAAGCTCTCCCCAAGGCACCCACCCCCGCACTTCATTCCATCCCCCAGCCAAACAGTTTTATTTGCCACAGGCACAAGCACATCTTTCACAATTTCCCTCCAGGTTTGCGAAATTTGGAAAAAGTTATGCCTGTACCAAATTCCTAGCAATACTCCATGGATGGCTAAAACTGTGAGGCTGAGAATGTTCTTGAGGTTTGTCTAAAGCCGGAACGTTGCTATGGATTAGATTCCTAAACCTAGGGACTTGGCTTTCTTAAATCTTTGGCTCTTTACTATTCTTTACAAGTTGACTCCCACTGCAGAATCGGGGAGACTTATACATGAAGAAAGTCTGATGAATTCCCTCAAAGCAAAATATAAGTTACAACTGCGCTGGAGTTCCTAAAAGAAGTGCTGGCTACCTTATCACCCAGATGTGGTACATGCAGAGAAGTCCATCTGGGTTTGAGTAGTTTATAATGAGAGGATTTTTTTTTAAGGGAGTGAACAGCTCCAGGAGGAGTAGCAATGGTATTATAAAACATTTTGTAAAGTAGCAAATACAATCCAGCAATTTTCTCATTAGTAAGATGTAATTCACTTTGTTGCTCTAGGTATGCAACTGTTACTATATATTTTTGCTCTGGCAACATAACTAAGCTTCCAGAAGAAACATACTGAAGAAGAATGACTTATATCTAATATTAGGCATCGTCAAATGTTACACATGTGTGCGTTGAGTGTATGAATGTGTGAGTTCTTGATGGAGTAAGCTCAGTGGTGAATTCAAACTCAACTGTATGCTTCTGAGTTTACTGTAATTTTCGTAGATTTGTGCTGACCATCTATTGAAAGAAGATCTGAAAATGAACTGGACACATCATGGTCAACACTGATGAGCAATCCTGACATCCAGGTCTTCACAGAAAGCTGCGCTTTGAAGGGAGGCTGCTCTTTTAATATTTAACTGGGGAAAAACTGCTTTCCCCAGAAAAAAACAAAATGCCAGGAGATGGAGGAAGGTGAGCTCCTGGCAGCTCAGGCAATGGGAAATCTGACCCTGAATATATTCACCAAAATGCTGGCTGAGACACTGATCTCAGTACCACATACCTGTAAGATCCTAACTTTGTCACAGCATTTTGCCCCAAGCAGGCCTTTGAGAAGCCATGAATGAGAATGGAAGGAGCAAAAAACAAAGTTTTGTGAAACGAAACCCTACCTGTTTAAAATGCAAGTGACTTTTAAATCCTATCACATGTTTAAATCCTCCCAGGTTCCCTGATAAGCCTCGCGCTTTCTTCCCTGCCCAGAGGAGGGAGGTGTGCCTGAATCACCCAATAGGAGCAGGGAGGGTGCTCTGGGGTGGGGGCCGGGATGGGGGACCAGTCCCTTTAACCATCCCTCCAAAGATGCCCCGGGAGAGGCGGCCACTTACCCGAATCATCATCTCTCTTTCTATAATGCTGTCCTCCAGGGAAAACATCTCGGACACAGGTCTCTCCTTGACAGGCTCTTTCTTGACCCGCTCCTTCACGCTCGTCAGGTCGGGCTCCGAGATGGATGGCCCGAGAGAGGCCCCATTGACGGCCAGCTGGTCGGCCCGGGAGACGCTGATGGCCTTGGCGGGCCCGTGCCGCAGCAGCCTGGCCCGGGCCACAGCAGGAGGCAGGCACGCCTGGTCCTGCCGCAGCGCCCCATTGCTCACGCTTTTCCGGGGCCCGGGGTACTCTGGTGGGGGCTTGTTTGGAATCCGGGCCAAGGCGGCCTGTAGCTGGGCGCTGTACTCCACCTTCTCCCGGAGCACGGGGATCTGGGGCACCGGGTCAGGAGCCTCCTCTTCCTCCTCCTCACTCTCGCTGCTGTGGATCAGCATGGTGGCATCCGAGAAAGTCTTCTTGTGGTGGTACTGAGGGAGCTGGGGGACCTCGTGGCTGCCAGGGCCCTCCTCGGGAGGCCCCGGCTCCCGGAGGGTGTTGCGGCGGGCCATGGGGATGTTGAGCGACTTTAGGGTCATGGCTTCCATGCCCCTCACGATGCTGCTCATCGCCTCCAGGCTGTGACGCTTGTGCACGGCGCCGTGGTGCTTGGTGGCCGTGAGGGGCTCGCTCACCTCCTGCAGAGACTGGTGCACCACCGGGGAGCTGTCCTCCTGGAAGGTCTTCACGGACAGCTGAACCTTGCGGGTCACCAGGTCGGGGCTGCTGCCGCTGACGTACTTGTGCCGGTGGCTGGCCAGGTCCGGCGTGCTGGTGGCCGGCCGGGGCCGGGGGTAGGGGGGCGGCGGCCGGAAGAGATAGTTTCTGAGCACGTGGGCCGCATTGTAGCTATGGGCGCCCTGCAGCTGCATGTTGGCCAGCTCCGGGGTGCTCACCGTGTGGGAGATGGCAATGGCTCCCCCCGGCTGGCTCGGCACTGTGGCATTCGTGGGGCTGAGCTGGTCTGACGGGCAGACCAGTTTGTTCGCGTAGCCCCCCTGGGGCCCGTAAGGGATCGTGTAGGGGTGCCTCTCCCGCATCTCAGGCTGGCTGTACACCAGGTCCTCTGGCTGGTTGTAGGCGTGGGTGTTGATGATGTTGAGGTTTCGCAGGGACTGGCTCTGGCTGTCCGTGTGCATGACGCCCCTCTTCATCTGCCGCATGACCGTCTCGTAATCGGGCGTGGGCCGGTAGGATGGTACGATGATGGCGCTATGCCGGTGGCTGGGGATGTAGTCCGCCCGCATGATGTCACTCCCGGGGATGCTGAGGTTGGAGGAGACGGGAGAAGCCTGGATGAAGCTTTGGGAGCAGCTGAGGGAGTTGACGCTGTGAACGCTACACACGCTGCCGCCATTGGTGACGGTGCCATTTAAATAACTTAAGTCCAGGCTGTTGTGTGAATTGCAATACAAGGCTTCTTCATTCCCATGGAAGATGCTGTCTGCAAGAAGTCAAACAGAGGCCCATGAACCTCCACACCATCCTGCTTCCATTGAGTTGGTCCTCACATTCATGGGGGTCATTTTTAACTCACATAAGTCATAAAAAGGGAAATCCCATGGTCTCCACCCACATAGGCCATAGAAAAAACCAGCAATTTCTTGGGCAAGATGCCAACATACTGAAAGAATATTTTAAAGCACACTATAAAGAAAAAGTGAATCTAAACAAATGAAGCTAGGTACATATGGAACTGCTGTCAGCTGGGTTAAGTTCTTGATTTGGCCTGAGGTTCCAACAAGGGTCCTCACACAGGGAGACTGGTCCCGCTTATGCAGGGCTCAGTGACAGAACTGGATATTTGGGCCAGGAAGTGAAGAACTTGGAGTTCTTGGAGCTGATCTTCCTTGACTGCAATGGAAAAACTCCCTGTATACAAGGGACGGCCGAGCATTAATCAAGACAGAAGGCAAGTAACACAGTCAGGACGTCAGCAGGCATGGCTACTTCGTTCTGATCAGCAACCAGTGGAAAGCAAAATAAGACCCAGGAGCATAATTTTACCCCTGTCTAAAACCCGCCTCTAGACTTGGTTTCATCACCAAGGTCAATTTCACATTAAAATTATTAATACTTTAAACAGGTACCTAAAGAGATAAAAGATAGTGAAGGACAGGGAGGCCTGGTGTGCTACATACAGTCCATGGGGTCACAAAGAGTCAGACACAACTTAGCGATTGAACAACAATAACAAAGAGATAAAAAGTGGATTTCTAAAGTCAGGACCATTCTATGCATCCAGTGTTCCTTTAACACGCACGCACGCACACCCTTTCGAGGCAAGCTCTTACAAACACATTTTTCTGTGGGCAAAATATATTTGTTTGCACACTGTAGATTTAAGCATGAGCAGAGTAGAGGAATTCAAAGGCAGAAAAGGTTAAAAAACAGAATGTGTGACTGAAAATACTTGGCTGCCTAAAGAGGAGAGGTGGGAACATAGACAAAATGAAATGATAGAAGCCAGGAAAACTAGGAGAGACACACACTGCATTTATCCACCTCCAATGGGGTTTGGTGCCTTCCCACAGAAGCAGGGTAACTTTTGCTAGTCTGCTTACATCATCTTGATGATCTTAGTTTCCAGGCTCACACTTTGACAGTGCAAAGATTGAGAAGAGCGAGCATACGATAACACAGAAATGAATTATCCTTTACCCCACTGTCAACATCCAGTGTTTAATCCCATCTGTTTTCTAAGATGCAGTTACTGACATGATCACGGAGCACCGGCTCCAGAGTTAAGACACTGATTTTCATATCCAAGCTCCTCCAATACCCTTTCTGTATCCCAGTTTCTATAGCAAATGGAAATAACGACATCAATAGTACCTATCTCCTAGGTTTATTTTGAGGATGAAATGAGACAATGCAGGGCAAGTACTTAGAACAGTGCTTAAGGAAAAGAATTGCTCTATAAATGCTCGTTGTTAGACCATTATTATTGAAATGAGTTTTTTTCATGCATTTTGCAGGGGAGTGTTCAGAGAGACTAGGAATGAAACAATTTAACAAGTGCACTGAGAAAGAGACTGGGGGAGAGGCAGAGCTAAAATGAGGGGCTGAGATTATGTGTGTGTTTCTTTCAATTATTCTGGACGCCTATGTTCTCTGTCACCATGAAAACCTGGCTGACTGTTACAAGCTCTCTGACCCTGGCAAGGAAGGTGAAGAGTCTTCTGCTGGGCTTAGATGTCACTCTCTTCTCTAACCCACTTTCGAGGATGAGGAGGAAGAGAAAGGAACTCGCCTTCTGTCTTCCCCCAACTCCTTCTACACACAATTCTGGGCAAGTTTTTGTCTCAGGGGTAAATGGTATTCCGTGACTCTCACAAATCCCAAACTGCTGCCATTCAGACCAGGACAAAGGTAAAATAAAAGTATCGCTGTCCCCTAAAACAAAATAATCTCAGCACTGATCCCCAGTACTCAAATTCAGGTCTTAAGAAGGGACAGCAGCAAGCCAGCGTTACCTTGAGAAGTGTGTGTTTCCGAGTAGTGTTCGCCGCACTGGACGTGCATGGGAGGCAGGATGTAGGGCTGCTGCCGGGGCTGAAACAGAGAACACAGCGCATGTGGGAGGCCCCGCGCCGGAGCGCTCCGAGCTCCGGCCTGAGCGCACGACGGGCCCCACGCTCATCCCTGCAAGGAGGCACGCGAGGGCTTCTCCGCCCTCCCCCTCAGCCCACCCTCTTCTGCGCATCTGCACCCTCATCTCATCACCAAGCCTCGGACTGGAGACACACGAATCGGGGAACGGGGAGGCTGGTTCAACGTGAGAAAGAGGCCGCAATCAGCATGAAGGGACTTCATTATAGCCTACTTTCTTTTTTTTTTTTTTTCATTATAGCCTACTTTCTAACACCCTTGCAAAGCTCCCAGTGCTGTTCTTCAAAGGAATAACTCAGAACATGCATATTATGATGTTCCACCTAAAACATAAGGAGAGTCAAGGGGAAGTCTGTTTCCTTCTATTCAAAACTGGGTCCCTCCTAGAGCCACAAGCTTGTATCTATCGGCATAGCTGTACCTGTGACCCAAGTTCGCATTGCTACAACAACCTCAAATAGGGGTTGGGGAGTGTTAAGCTGGGCCCATTTGCAAACGTATATAAAATCTGAAATGGGACCCATAACAGTAAGTGTGCAATTCCCAAGACCACTTATTGACCCCCCACCTTGCAGAACCCCATGTGGAAAGGTCTTGCAGAGAACCTAACAGATGCAATCATCTACCCTTTCAGTGAAGACTAATTGCCGTAAGACTCAAACATGGCCATTTACACTCAATCTGAAAAATCGCGTGTTGCAGGGGAGGGTAAAACTCTTAGAGAAAACACCAAAATGCTTAGACAGTTTTGCCATTTGGGGAGCTGACAAAGGAAACATGGTTAGTTGCTCATGTGGTCTAGAGGAAGTCATTTAATCTCAGGAGGTCTCAGCTTCCTGTCAATCAAATCAGTCTCCTCCTTCCAACATGATCCATTTTATTTAGGTATTGGGTTCCAAGTAAAAATATGTTTGAAGAAAGAGTTGTAATGCTAAAAAATACACTTTAAGCCTGTAAACCACCAAACCAGATGGTCTCTTATATTTCTATTTGATTATCTTTAAGTTTGTCTTATAGACATTGGTTTAAATGTTACTGCTTTGGGACAGAAGTTGAGATCAAGCCAAAAAACCACACAAAGCCAGCAGGGGTCACACTTTCTTAGTATCCCTAGACTGAAGAACACGGGGCAGCATGAACCTGTGTTGATAACTCATCTACTATTTCCTTTTCTGCAAATAATGTTTACGTATCAAAAGAGCAAATAAAGAAGATATAATGACCAGAAATCCAAAAATTAAAGAGGAAAAGAAATAAAGAATTAAAACCAATCTAATACAGCACTTAAGGGTATCAGTTCTTCTAAACATTCCCAAATCTCTCTTTGGCTGGTCTTTGACTAGCAGTTTAAAAATATTTTTCTGCTTTTTGGTAACAGCTAATTCAACTCATTTTTTTCTATGACTGGATAGCCAGTTTTCATGTCAACAAAAAAAGACAAAAAAAAAAAAAAAAGCCAGCAGGGAAGGATTCATACAAGAGAATAGAAATACACAGCAAGGTAATGTTGGCTCACCCTGCCTTCTCTTGCTTTAAGCTTTTTTTAAAAAGAAAAATCCTACAAGTCAGTCACTGTTTATGAGCCAACATAAGTGTATAAGCAATACAAGTGAGAGGTAATAACAGTAATCTTCCAAATACCATTTCAGGATTGCATTATTTATTCTATCTCTATATATTTCAGCGTATTATTCTTTTTCTTTCCAGATCTGCTAAGACAACAACAAATTAGATGCCACAGTATAGGAGTCAGAAGAGCAAGAGAAAAACCACCACCGGGAACCCTGGTTATCAGCTGGGAAAGGCAAAGGCGACGTTATCTGGTTTTACTCTCACTCATCCCAAGAAACGCTTGCTGACACGGTTTAATCCTAAAGGGCAGAGGAAAGGGAGAAGCCAGGAACCTGGCTTCCTGCAGATTATCTGCATCCGAATGAAACAGGAAAGCCTCTGCATCTTCTCCAGATAATCAGGATGCGATCAAATCACAAGATAGCCCTGAAACACTCTGCTTCCCCTGGCATTTCATGGACACAAGTGAACATTTATCTCACTAGTAAAGATGTGTGGCCTCTAAGGAATGGAAAGGGGAAATAATACCAACAAAGGAGAAGAATAAGGAGGAAATCCGTTGCTGCTTCGGGGGAGAAGCCCAAAGCAACCCACTACATCTCCAAGGACTTTCTGTGAAAGATCGTGCATTGACACAGAGAATTAATAGTATTTACATGGGTTCTCAGGAATTATTAAGTGATGATAAGATGACCAAACTCTAGAATTCTAAGAATTCATGTGAATGCATTTTCCAGAAAAAAAAAAAAATTCCTTAAATAGTTCCTTTTAAATGACAGGTTAAAGATGTCCTATAGGATATATATCGTGTATAAAGAAAAATTTTATTATCCCATCAATTCAAAGGAACTCTTCACCTACAGACATTTAAAGGCCATCTGTTTATTTTGATTTTGTGTAAAATAAATCATAACCTAGAATAAGTTATTTCCTTATTCACATGACAATAAGTTGTTTCCTTATTTATAAGAGGAGAGCAGTTTTTTGTGTTTTTTTTTAAGGCTAACAGTAGGTAGAAAAGTACCTCAACTCAAATTCTGTTGACTGTAAAATTAGAAAATTAATTAACGTTAATTTTCTTCCCCACTAAATATTCTACCTGAGACCATCAACTAGATTCCTTCAATATTTCCTTCAAGTAGTCATTTTCTGACTAGTTTATTAAACTCTGGCAGTGACTAGAAAAGAATTTGCAGAGATTATAACTGATGACATATCTAAACGTGCAAAAATCAGGAACAGTGATAAAGCAAGTGGGAAAAAAACCCACACACACAGTAAGCTGCATGCTGAAGGACTAAGATCTCATCAGCCTGGAATAAGACTCCCAGGGGTGAACCTGGGGTCACATTTAGAGAAGTGATGGCCATGGGTGTGCACACCCCACCGGCAGAGCAGACTGACTGATGTCCTTCTGCGTTCTCACCAGATCTCACGTGGTCATGATGCCCTGGCCACCCCTCCCCTCAAAATCAACCACAGAAGGACACGTGAACCCCAGCGCTCAGAGGACTTGATAACTGAAGATGTCATACATACCAGGGAGGACCGGCTCCAGGTGGGCTGGCGTCTGATAGGGGGTGGAGAATTGGATTGTCTACATGAAAAGTTGAAAAAAATGAGGATGGTTATTCTTATTTACCATGTATTCTAGATGACCTGATAGATGAGAGAGGGAGAAGAGGGGAAAGTAGACAAAATGGGTTAAGAATTACAGTAGAACAGGGACTTTCCTGGTGGTACAGTGGATAAGAACCCGCCTCCCAGTGCAGGAGACACATGTCAATCCCTGGTCCCGGAAGATTCCACATGCCAAGGAGCAGCGAAGCTAGTACACCACAACTACTGAGCCATCGCTTTGGAGCCCTCGAGTTGCAACTACTGAGCCCAGTGCTGCAGCTACTGAAGCCCGTGCACCCAGAACCTGTGCTCTGCAAAAAGAGAAGCCGCCACGAAGAGAAGCCTGTGCATTGCAATGAAGAGTAGCCCCCAGACTGCCGCAGGTAGAGAAAGCCCAAGAGCAGCAAAGATGATCCAGCCAACCTATATATCAAATATATAAGAATTATGGCAAAACAAAAATATTTTCTATTTCTGGTTGGTGAAGCCAAGACAATTTTAATTTCCTTTTCTGTTCTTGTTTTATTTGCAAAATGTTTGGAATATATGATATTTTATAATGCTTTACAAAGTAATATGAAAAGAATGAGGCTGCTTTCTAAAGACGAATTACAAGGGAAATAAAAATCAGTGACCATCTTTTAGAGGTCAGAGAACAGAGACCTCTGGAGATGGATGCTGTTCAGATGATGCTGATTTCATAAACTCCAGAGAGCTATCCAAGCCTTCATGTAGTCCATGGTGAGACTCTGAAACTGCACATAGAGTTTACTGTCTATGTGGGGGATGAGGGTGTTTTTAGACAGTCCTAGTTTTCATCAGATATGAGAATAGGAACCTCCCATACCCAGTTAGGAAGAAGAAAGGAATGATTATTACAGAAGTACGAAGGAGGACAGAGTTTCCTTAATTTTCAGTATAATACGTGATGCTCACTCGTATAAGAAGAAAAGGACACAAAAGAAATACAAATACTCAGAAAGTTTTATAATAAAGCCACTTGCTAAGAAATGGTCAAACAAGAAGACTACAGTGATATTCACTTCTCACAACAGTCTTCTTCTTAAATCCATCCTATGGAAGCCAACTATAGAATTCTTGTTAATTCAAAGACATCTCAACAAATAAAAGGCAGTAGCAGAAAATTGCAAAGATGTGACTTATAGGGAATCTATTCAAAAGAATGGTGTGTGTGCACAAGAATGGTGTGTATTTGTGCACGACAGCATGTGTATGCATGTGTGCATTCATCACATAGATATGGCTGCTTAAAATGCTGCTCCCGAATCAGTGCTCTTCTGGTTTACATTTGCAAACTTTGTTTGCAGACCCAATAGAGTCATCCTTTGACATCCAAGGAGGAGTGGTTCCAGGACCCCCTCAGATACCAAAATCCACCAATGCTTTTGTGTAAAATGGCATAGGATTTGCATATAACCCATGCACATCCTCCCACATACTTTAAATCATCTCAGGTTACTTATAATACCTAATACAATGTAAATAGCTGCCAGTACATAGGAAATTCAAGTTTTGCTTTTTGGAATTTTCTGGAATTTTTAAAAAATATTTTGATCCACAGTTGGTTGAATCCATAGATGTGAAACCTCAGATACAGAGGGCTGACTGCCTGTACTATCAAATATACTTTCAGACTCCAAGAGTGACCAGTGGCAGAGACTGGCTTAAAAGAGTCTCCATCACGTAGGGAAAAAACTCTGCCAGGACCTGATCCTCCAGTTTTAAAGCAGTGCCGTCTACAGCAGGATCTGCTCTAGGACAGCATTTTCACACTCTTGGATGTGTCCACTGGGGAAGCGGGAAAGCAGTTCTTCTCTTGCATTTACATCCCTGAAGTTCTTTGAAACAAAATTAAGCACCTTGGGCACCCCAACTGCTGAGGTACTCTGCTGAGGAACGTCTTTTGAAGGCAACCAGAGGAAATTCAACGATAGCATGAGCCAGACACACTCTATCCAAGGTCAGGTCACGGTTAAGTTCTCTCATCAGACTCTCTTTATCATCCCCATTTCCAAATTAAATTGAAAACACACACATGGATTTGTGACATCTATTAGTGTCTTCCAAGTCTTCCTCTAATTACCCTGGCCTCTCATTTACAGGCGGGTGACTTGACCCAGAAGCACACACAGGGTTAGCCAACTGTGTGAGCGCCACGGGGCTGAGGATGACAGCAGCTTCTTCTCTTTCAAGTTGGCTCATCACTCTGCTACATGCTTCTGAACCCACGCTACATCTGACACGAAGGGGCGCCCCGGCAAATTGGGAACCGCTCGGCTCCTCCAAACTCATGGCGGAGGTTGGAAAGGCACTGATGTTGGCCAGTCCATCCAGGAAGTCAAGCATTCACAGTCAATTTGCAAATCATTTTCCCCCTAGGCATAGAGGCAACACCAGACGGTCTTCATCATTAAAGCGCTTTCCCTCCCGCCCTGCTTCAGCGTGCCCCTTTAGCTTCTACAAGGAATGAGGCGAACGAGTGAGCAGAAAAGGTGATCTACAACATTCCGAAAGCATAGGAATTTAAGCTGGAACAAGCCATCCAGGGAACAGATGGATGAAATGTTTACTTACTCGGTGCAGATTTTGTTTTGTTTGTAAAATTTGTGCCGCGTAGCAAACAGTCGAGATATATACTTGGCATTTTCGATATCATCCTTGGAAAAGAAGAAATGGGGAAAAAATAAACATTTGTTTATATATGCATCTCATTACGAGTCCTCTGGGCAGGGACACGTCCCTTCCTCCCTTCATGTCAGGCACAAAATAGCCCCCTGAGCCACATACCAACATGCTGAAATTCAGGGGCAGTCATGTTGATGAAGCCCACCCAAGGATGTTAGATCTGCCTGCTAGAGAATCCTTTATGTCCATGGCGCTGGGGTTACACCGGTGATCTGGCATGATCTTTACATCATGCCAAACTGAGTACTTTGCAAATGAATAAATGAATCAAGGCAGAGTGTGGCATGGATATCAAGCATCATTCAATTAGAGGCAGAGAGGTGCGTGAACTGCCTCGGTTCTCAAGGAGGAACTCAACAGAAAGGCAATCACCAGTTTGCTTCACATCAGGCTTGGGCTGTGATGGCAAAGAAAATTCAAATAAGCCAGCGAAAGAAAATACCAGGCCATATCAAAAGAGCTGACTAGTAAAGGGCATGCCAGACATTGTGATCCAGTACAAATGAGGCTGGTGGAGGAACGCAAAGCCTACAGTAAAACTCAGCTTGGAACCCTGGCATTGTGAGCATCAGGTCACCACCACTCCTTGGAAATGAGTAATGGCAGCAGTGGGCACATAATGGAAAGTGAGGGGTCTGACAGACTATTTATTCTCTCATGGCATGGAGACCAAGCAGAGCATATTAGGAGTTGAGAAGTCAGACAGCAAGCTGCCTGTGGGGCCATGCCTTCACTGTCTGTCTGGTTTACCGTGTGAAAGAGGGCGGTCTCCTCTTTGCTGACGAGCTCCACCAGGATAGTCGACTTGCTGTGGGTGATGTTTCCCATGTCATTCCACCTGTGCAGAAGAAATCCCACTGTGTTTGCCCAAAGACTTTCCAGACATTTATGACAGTACAGGAGGGTCATCTGCTATTACTGAGCCTCACTTTACAAATGATGGTTTAGCTGTAGTTTTAAAAGCTAAACGTTTCTTCCTTCAAAGCAGAAATGGAAATAAAATGCAATATGCATCTACTTAAATAGCTATACACCACCTCGACGCTGCTGTTTGATAAAGTACACTTTCCCTTATGAGCTAGGAGGAAAATATGCAAGAGACTTCTGTTGCCTAGTTTTTCATATTTCCAGATGGACAAAGTCTTTCCCATGAACCCCATTTTCAATACTGGGAGAGCAGGTCATTTAAAAGTCATGTGTGGAGTTCCCAGGAGGTTCAGTGACTAGGATTCCAGCCTTTCACTGCTGTATGCCCAGGATCACCCCTGGTTGGGAACTAAGACCCCACAAGTCACATAGGGCAGCAAAAAAAAAAATAATAAAATAAAATAAATGATGTATTTTCAGGAACCTAGGCTGAAGAATCCACGGAGATTCTGTGTTGCAAGGTACACTACAGATTTGATTATGCCACTTAGAAAAAATGCTGAGTGAATGTTTACTGTGTCTACATTTTTGTGATATAAACTCACACACACAAATTTCCTTCCCTTTCCTTATAGAGCTCTGACCTAAAATGAGATACACAGAACCACCACACAAGGGAAGGGAAGCTCCTGCTTCCCATCTATTTAGAGCCAGTTTCTAATCATCTCTTACATTACCTGCCCTTCACTCTGCTCCCCAACCTATAATTCCCTGCCCACTGCCTTTTCCTCTCCATCCTGCTTTTTTTTTTAACTTAAAAAATTTTTTTTGACCATGCTGTGGCAGAATGAGGGATCTCAGTTCCACAACCAGGGATCAAACTCGCACCCCCTGTAGTAGAAGTTCAGAGTCTTAACTGCTGGACTGCCATGGAAGTTCCCTTCTTTCCTGCTTTTGCTCACTGCACTTCCATCTCTGCCTGAATGATTCCTTTAAGACTCAGAAGCAGCCACCTTCTCCAGGAAGCCTTTCCTCATTCCCAACCACCTACATGCCAGGAAAGAGCCGGGTGCAGTCCTTCATCAGTCACCACATTGTATCACAGTGGTTTATGTCTGTGATCAGATTCCTAACTAAACCAAGCTCAACCATAGGACCCGTGCCTCGGACAGACACTCTGTTTGCTTTATCTCTGTATTCCATGGACAGAGTACATCTGGTTTAGAGCATACGCTAGATGCTTGCTGAAATAATGAAAAGTAAGGATGTTGCCTCCTATCTGTATAAAGGCCAGTTCTTTTATCAGCTCTCTAGGTAGACGAGTTTCCCACTTTGGAGATGAGGCAATTCAGGCCAAAGGGGAGGACTTAGCCTTATCCACTCTCCTTATCAGCATGAGTTATATTGATCCCTTCCAGGTTTTCCTCCAATCACCCTTCTATTACACCAATGTCATCTGTGTTTATATACATCTACAGGTACTCTGCAAGCTGTCTGCTGACTGATAGTTCCATAAGATCACATCTACATGGCCTCACAGCTACATGCTCCTTACTGAGGGTCTCGAAAGAGAAAAGATATTTTATATTCTCTGGCTCCATTCCCTCAAATCGCCGGCCAAAATTCTGGATCCACTCCTCACTCCACCGTATGACTGCACCTTTAGCGGCACAGTTAACAGGACTCTACAGTAGCAGCAAATTCACATCTTATCAGGGTTTCATGGCACATGCTAAAGGAAGTGGGCTGGAAGCAGTTCCCAAGGAAACTGAACAAAACTTTGAGGGGCTTATTATGACCAGTGAACTTTCAAACTGCTATTTTCGATTTAATCCAGAGAGCCGAAATGCAAAATCTATCTGCTTCTCTTCTCTGGACTCAAGCACTGACTTAGCTACAGAGAACTGTGTGGGACAAAAGGCCTGGATAGCTTTACCTGGGCATAAAAATGTAGAGCTCTGACTCTGCCCACATTTATATATTTTGCTCAATTCGTTGCAGGTATATGAGTCCTGCAACATGTCCCAAAGTAAAAAACATGTCCAACAATCAAAAAGCTTATTTTGTAGCCCCAAAGCGCTCTCTCTCCACTCCTCCTTCAATAATGTCTCTATTCAAAGAGCAAAAGGAAACAACTGGACAAAAATAATGGCAGGGTGGGGACCTAGGAAAACAAAAGCCAATTAGGAAGCTTTTAATGGGAAAACTTTCTCCAAATGACCTGCAGTAACTGCTGATCCAAGAAGTACACGGCTGGCCAAGAATTTACTTCCAGAAGGTGGACCATGCTCTGCCTCTAAGAGCCGTCTTTGATCATCTTCCCTGGACTGCGTGCAGCTCTGCCCATCAGATGCACATGCAGGAAAGCTGCTTTTCCTGTAAATAATAGGCCACACTGCCCTCATAAATGAAAGTAAGCATGCAGTTTTTCGGATTTTGACACTAGCGTGGGATCTGTGGGCATCAATACAAGGCAAGCTCATGGACCTGTAATGTAGGGGACACCCTGTCACTTCCCTAGGCTGCTTCCACTCCTGTTAAATGGAAAAGAAGGCTGAAGGATCAAAGTAATAAAAAAGGATCAACGTCTTTTCATTAATGATAACAAACATTGATTTTTCAAAACATACTTTCACAAAGAGCCCTCTCTAATAGAAAAATTAGTTTGCACCTTTATAGCACATGGCGTTAGGCAAAGGGCGCGCTGGGCAATGGATGAAGCCAGGTTGGATTTAATGACTGGTCATGGGTAATCTCTCTTGTCTGGAAAATCCCATGGGTGAAGGAGCCTGGTGGGCTGCAGTCCATGCGGTCGCTATGAGTCGGACACGATTAAGCGAATTCACTTTCACTTTTCACTTGCATGCATTGGAGGAGGAAATGGCAACCCACTCCAGTGTTCCTGCCTGGAGAATCCCAGGGACCGGGGAGCCTGGTGGGCTGCTGTCTATGGGGTCGCAGAGTCAGACACGACTGAAGTGACTTAGCAGCAGCATGGGTAATCTGGGCGAAGGGGATCCTGCAGGAGCCTCATGCCTAAAGAGCCCATTTCCAACCAGACTCAGAGAACTTGGTTCCACACTTCTGGCTCAGTGGAGGTTCAACTATGAATGTCTTGGAGTCAGTGGAAACAAAGAGCATTCTCTATCCTCCGCCCCTAAACAAACCACCAGGGAAAGTGAGAGGAATTTCTCCATAACCAGTTAAACCCTGCAGAGGGGCTGATCTTATTAGAGTTGAGAAAAGCTCAACTCTTATCCACGGTCTGGCTCTTAACTCATCCGAATAACTTTCATACTCCACGGGGTTTGGGAGAACACCTACAGGGGAAAAAGGAGAAAGGAGACAAATCAGACTACCTGTAGATGACTGCTTGTCTTCCAATTCTGTTCCTCACGAAAATCCCCATAAAGAAAATGCCCAGGTGCACACTGTTTCCATGATTGTCCTGCATAAGATCAACAAGAGATCGTTGTGAGGAAAAACATCCCAGCGGTCTGGTAGCCTCCCCATGGGGACCACACCCCATTTCTCGCCCATACATGGAATGAGTCACAGACAGCATTGGGGAAACAAGGCACCCTGAAGGGAGGCGTGCACTGCACATCCTAAGAGACTACATAGATACGTTTTCTTCTTTTATCTCAATTTGTCACATTTCCCGTTTAAGAAAGAATTTTAGGATTTTTCTCAGATTGGTTGGCAGTTAAGATCTCTTTCATGAGCATCTGTTAATATCTTTTTTAACTCTAGTTTTTGTTTTTCTTTTAAATCAAAATTACATGTGCATACATTTTTATTATATATGCATACTGTATATGTGCAATCATACAGGCACATAATTTGAGGAATTGAATATTCTTTAGATCTTGTTTAAAGCAGCCAGCAGTCACCATTTCCTCTCCTTTAAAGGCATCCAGTTCTACCACTTAAAGCCCTAGAGTGTGTCTATTTGCATCCACCATGCTCGGCCTTCCAATTTAGAACCTCGTGTTCCTCAGTTCTGGGATATTTTCTCAAATTACTACCTTCTGTTTCCCTTGTTCACTCTTTTCAGAACTCCCATTATTCAAATACTGAACATCTGGGCTGGCCCTCCAATTTTTATCTCCTGCCTCCCACATTCCATAGCTTTGGGGTTTTGGTGAGACTTTTCTTACTCTTCTAACCTGTCTATTAAGTTTACCATTCTGATATCATATTATAAATTTCTGAGAGTTTTTATTTTCTGAATGTTCTCTTTTATTTTTTCTTCCAGATTAACAAAATTGAATGTTCTCTTTTAAAAGCAACCTACTCCTTCAATGAGGTAATATGTAATACATAAATATATACCTATACATATATATGTAAAATCCCTGAAGCTCACAGAGGGATGGGGGAATCCTTCACCCTGCAGAATCTCTGCCTCTTTTGGGGTGC
This sequence comes from Cervus elaphus, assembly GCF_910594005.1. Taxonomy (NCBI): domain Eukaryota; kingdom Metazoa; phylum Chordata; class Mammalia; order Artiodactyla; family Cervidae; genus Cervus; species Cervus elaphus. The sequence goes on along the minus strand of NC_057828.1, from coordinate 70,351,607 downwards.
TTCATCCTCATTGTGCTGACCTCTGTTATTCCTATCAGGGCACCCTGGAGGGTGTGATGATTGAGTATCTATTCACGCTCCAGGGTGGGAGGCTAAACACTGGCTGGGACCTTTGTGAGCACAGGAAGGGCATGTGGACTGTAAGCTTCACTGTTGGCAGTCTGCTGGGCCCTGTCTGGGAGAGGCCAGGGGTCTTGTCTTCAGGCCGGTCTCTTGGTCCAGTCAGGTGCCTCCAACCTCCTGCCCGGGAAAGCATAACCCAGCCTCCAGTGTTCTTGAGAGCAGAGTGGGAGCAAGACTCAGCATCCAGGGAGCAAACTGTCACCCGGCTCCCTGCTTTCACTTGGGAGGCGTCCTCTTTGTGGAGTGAGGGGAGAGACACGCCCAACTCAGCCCAGGAAAGCAAAGATAAACCCCTAACCTTCCTCGGAATACCTGATCCCATCTAAGACACAAAGACCTCCTTCTCAAGGACCTCATCTCAACCCACTTCCCCAAAACTTTCCATTCACATAGGAATCTTCTCAGAGAGAGAGAGAAAGGGAAAGACAACTGCTGATGGCAAAAGCTGAGCCGAGAAAGAACTCGGGATGGGGGAGAGGGCCTCAGTAATTACAAGGAGCTAAAAGGTAAGTTACATGATTAAAAGAAAAAAAAATCTATGTGGGAAATGAAGACGGGCAAAGTAGAGATGGGAAGAGAAAGGAAAATTCTGTGGAAAGACTTCCCTGGGGATGCTGCCAGGAGGTGGGTGCAGAGGTCGAGGGGGACAGATGGGGACATGGGAGGAGCAGGCCACCAGCGTGGGACGATGAAAAACCACGGACCACACACCCGTCAGAACAGCACAGGCAGCTCGGGTTGAGGCTCCAGACCCGGTGTGACCCATTCCAGAAGCTGCCTCCCCCCATGCCCACCTGCTCTGACAGTACAGGAGCCCCCGGAGGCTGCGGGCACCCAGTGTTTGTGGACGGGGAGGGGAAGCCCTGTCAAGAAATGCACTGGTATTCCTGCTCCCCAATCTTGAAAAATTTTTTGAGAAATCACTCACTGGGGAAAAAAAAAACAACAAAAACCCTACACGAAACTTAAATGGTCGTCCCTGGGACATAGCCATAACATTTGTTTGAAACCTTCCTTGGTCAAGAAGGTTGACCCAGAGGGACTCCGTCACCACGGGCAGGCTGCCCTTGCTGCTTTTTCACTTACAGCCAACTCCATCACAGCCCCCACGGGTAACACCGCCCCGCCCCGCATCCTTGGGTCACCCGGAATCACGCGGTCTGTAGGTGGTCACCTGAGTCATGAGCAGATATGCGGTGGGGGGGGGCGGGGGGGAAGCAGCAGGCCAGCAGAGTTACACCCACGGGCCGTGAGTCAGCCGAGCCTGTCTGCCCACTCGGAGCAGCTCTGGGAGCTTCCTGCGCTTTTCCCACTAAAGGACAGACTCAAAAATGCATCCGAACCCAGCAGAGCAGATTTCAACGCCGTCTCCACTGCCTCTGCTTCCCACAGTTCAGAATGACTTTAAAAACCACGCAAGCAAATGACCCCCACAACCAAACCTCCAATCTCCAGGGCCCAAGAAGTCGGGTTTTCTAGAAGTGGAGAAAAGTTTACTCTGATTTTCCAAAATATCATGACTATATATGGGCTGCTGAAATGTAAGTGGGATGCAGATGGCTTCATAAGGCATTATTGCAAGGAAAATGGATTACAACCCTATGAAGGGCAGCCATTAGTGAAGCAAAAGAAAATTAAACAAATCTAAAAAAGAGCCATTTAGCCTTTTTTGCAAGCTGCGGCCACCCTGCTCGAGTCTACTTGATACACATGGGCAGTTCTCATTAAGGCAAATTGCAAACGTGCAACAGAGGGGGAACAGAACACTTATAAAACAGCCAGTGGAGCCAGTTTGGAGTGAAATGTTTATGCTGAAATTGCAGGAGTCTCCCAAATTGCTGAAATGTGCCAGTTGCTTTAGGTTTCTGATAAAACTCCGTCTTTGGTAAAGTGGGTCACCAGAGAGAGGAAAATTAGTTTGGATGATGGACTCAGCTCTATAGACGACCTTGCACCATGACCCCACCACCACACCCTCACTTCAGGAGGTGAATTTGTTGCAAAGGGTGGGATGTGCTTACAACCATTTCTTAGGCATACTTTCCAGAAAACACCAAAGGGGCTGGAAATCCACAACAGAGGCTCTCTAGAGCCAGAGAAATAAAGTATAATTGTATCCAGGAAATGTTTCATTCTTCCTCACAAACAGTTATCACTGCATCAGCCCCAAGAAGAGAAAAGAAAAGGCTGGGGAGGAAAACTGCTGGGGAGGATCTGTATTAAGGCACACGTGACGTTTGCCTCGTGTCCCGCTGTAAGGTCACCTGTGACCTTGATAACTTCTCGGCACCAGATGGGCTGGTATTGGCTACTCACTCAGAAGGTTGTCTTACAATTGAGACAGTCTGCAGAGGACTGTGGAAAGCTTCAAAATCTCTCCATTAACAAAAAAGGGTTTGCTTTCACTAAAGTAAATTGGACTTGCTAACTCATGGCATGTAGAAATGAGAAAGCCAAGCCTTCTGGTTCTCTGCTCCCAAGCAACACTAGTTTTCCAAATGCCTGTGCTGTTCTGAGACAGCTAAAGCAAGGACAGGGGATGCTACCTTCACAGGGAAGATCTCCTGTCCAAATCCATCCAAACGTTCCACCTCGTTGATGTACATAAGCTCAGCTTCTGCTGGCAGGATTCCACTAAAACCAAAAGAGTATCAAAGGAGGAAACGGTTAAGGGCAATAAAATCAGTGGAAGACCCGACTCTCCTGGTGGCAAATTCCAGAACCGTGGCTTTAGTTCTGGGAAAAGCCATCATCACCCAACTGTAGGCACAGTGCTTTACTAAGTAATTCATTAACATTTCCCCCAGTAGCCTTTCACTCAACAGGGAATAATAAGAGGAAGGTAAAGCATTTAATTGAGAGCCACAGCCCTATGAACATGGATTATGCCAGATGTCCTGGTGAATAATGCTGACTGCTGGGGGAAAAAAAAATTTTTTTTTCTCCAACCTGGGGGAACAAATCTCCACTGTTAAGAAAAAAAGAAGGGGAAAAGGAGGAAAGGAAAAAGATGATGAGGATGATAATTTGGGAGCCAAGTAACCAAGTTAAGAGAGCCTAGGACGGCTGCACATATCCTCTGAGGTTGGAAGTGGTGGTGGTTTAGTTGGAAGGGAAGCTGTTTATTTTCTATTCATCCCAAAGAGCTCCAAGCGGCCCTGAGTAAGCTCTCGGTGATGACTTGAATCTCACCATTTTTCTCCCGGATCTTGACTTTCCCACCCAAAGTAGCTCTTGAGGTCTACACTCAGCACAAGCAGCCCCAGGCTTCCCAAGTCCAGAAACAGAGTTTTAGGAAGATCACAGGGAGGAATTCCTCTGGCCAACAGCTCCGCATCAGTGTGGGTCTACTGGTGTTGAAGAACAGGAGAAAGGGGCGATGGGGGGGAAGAAAGGAAAAAAAAAAAAAGGAAGAGAGAAAAAAAGCAAGGGCAGTAGGGGCAGGGAGCACAGTTTTCCAATCTACATGCACTCTCAGAAGAGAGCTGAGTCACTTGCTACTAGAAACAGAACTGCGGGGACTCGAGCCGCCGGCTGCGGGGTGGGGGGCCACCACCTCCGTCTCAGCCAGGACAGCGGCCGCGCTGGGCCAGGCAGCCCCGCCTCACCTGTGGGCTTTGTGTTCCTGGGCCACCTTCTGCGTCAGTTCCTCCAGAACAGCTTCTTCCAGGGCCAAATCCTGTCAAAATGGAAAGCAGTTCAGGTCCCTTGCGATTTTGCTCGTGAGCATTGAACGCACTCCTTTTTTCTAAAACATGTCCTTCACCCGCCTCATTTCCTCAACCCCTCTTAGTCCTCTGCAATTCCTTTTTCTCTTAATTTTTACTGGAGTAGAGTGGCCTTACAATGTTGTGTTAGTTTCTACTGGACAGCAAAGCAGATCAGCCTTAAAGTGTTAAAGTGGTAGTCGCTCAGTCGTGTCTGACTCTTTGTGGTCCATGGACTGTAGCCCGCCAGGCTCCTCTGTCCACAGGATTTCCCAGGCAACAATACTGGAGTGGGTAGCCTTTCCCTTCTCCAGGGGATAGTCCCGACCCAGGGATCGAACCTGGGTCTCCTGCATTGCAAGCGGATTCTTTACTGTCTGAGCCACCAGGGAAGCCCAAATCAGCTTTATGTATGCAGGTACCCCGGAGAAGGAAATAGCACCCCACTCCAGTACTCTCGCCTGGAAAATCCCATGGATGGAGGAGCCTGATAGGCTGCAGTCCATGGGGTCGCTACGAGTCGGACACGACTGAGCGACTTCACTTTCATGCGTTGGAGAAGGAAATGGCAACTCGCTCCAGTGTTCTTGCCTGGAGAATCCCAGGGATGGGCGAGCCTGGTGGGCTGCCGTCTATGGGGTCGCACAGAGTCAGACACGACTGAAGCGACTTAGCAGCAGCCGTAGCAGCATACAGATACCCCCTCATTTTTGGATTTCCATCGCATTAAGGTCAGCCAGAGCGTGAGGAGAGTTCCCTGAGCGACACAGCAGGTTCTCATTAGTTATCGGCTTCATACACAGTAGTGTGTACATGGCAACCCCAATCTCCCGATTCACCCCACCCCCTTCTCCCCGCTGGGTGTCCATATGCGTGTTCTCTGTGTCTGTGTCTCTATTTCTGTTTTGCTCCTTTTATTCGTTTGAATTAAAGGCTGTCATCTTTAGAACAGAGGTTCGTGTTCACTTTTGTAATCGGGCTTTCTGCATTATAACTTAGGCTACTCGAAGGCATATTTGGGGCTGCCATCTAAACTCTGGAGGGCCTAAGAATAGCTCTTTTTCATTTAGCTTCTTCTTCCCTATCTGCCTGCCTCTCAGACTTTTATTTAAAATGCTTTGTAAGGGACTTCCCTGGTGGTCCAATGGTTAGGACTCCACACTCCCCATGCAGGGGGCACGGGTCTGATCCCTGGTTGAGGAACTAAGATCCTGCATGCCACCTGGCATGGCCAAAAAAAAAACAACAAAAGCTTTGTAAGTGCCTACACATTTTTAACAAAAATGTGAGGATATACAGGCAAATGAGTTTCCAGGCCATCATCCCCTCAAAAGTTGAGCCCAGGAAGGGACAGTGCCTGACCTTCTTATCCACTGGCCTAATCCCAGCAAACTAATTCAGAGCCACTGTAGGCTCATTCAGAGGCTACTTGGCCGGGCCTTGGGAGCAAAAGAGGCCACGACAGCTAAACTACCTCAAGGGAGCTCCAGAAGATGACAGCTGGGGAGCTAAGCAGCTGGAGTCTGGACCAGATAAACCCCAGGCCCCTGGACGAGTGTTGCACCAGCTCCCGTGGGAGTAGCGTCACCTGGACACAGGGCTTCTCAACGCCCCTTCCAAGACAGTGCGAGTCTTTACAGAGCTCGTTAAACACCTACTGGGAAAGTGAGAGGGAGTCTGGAGGAATAAATCCAAGACGGGGAGACCAGCCAGGTGCTGAGACACTGACAGGCATGGTGACTCTAAAGCTTATCCCATCCCCTGGGGCTGGCTCCAGCCAGGAGCCCCGCTGCCTCTGCCCTTCCTAGGCAGAAGCCTGGAAAGTTCCATCCTCCTCTGAGCCACAGTCAGGGGCTGTGTGAGCTGTGTGTCCCGGGGAGGCCCTCTGAGGCTCATCACAGCGACTGGGAGTCGGTGGCGGGGCGGGCGGTGAGGGCTGATGCTTTCAAACCATCTAAAATGTCTCATTCTCTTGGTTGTAAAATATTACGTACATAAAGATTACCTCCACTTTAACCACTTTTCACGAAACACTGTCCCCAAGAAGGTATGCCTCAAAACTGTAAGAAACATCCCATCTCAAATGATGAAATTGCAAAAAAAAAAAAAAAAAAAAAGAAGAAGAAGAAGAAGAATATTTTTAAAGTTGGAAAATGCTAGCATAGCTCTATATTGGAAATTCTTAGAGCTCTGCAGATGGTCCTGAGACACCTTAGAGAAGACTGAGGGAATTACTGGCAGCTCTTATTTTTCATAGGTGAGCTGTTTCATTTGCTGTCGTCTGTTAAGCCACCCACTTGAAGCAACTCAAGTCCACGTTAGGAAATAAAGCGCGACATTTTCAGTTTAACGCTGTGGGATCAGAAGGATGCCACGTGGCTTAGAAATCCAGCTCTGGGTACACATCTGGCTACCAAGGACTAGGGATAACTCGATATTAATTTTGAAAAGCCAATAAAAGTCGTGGGACAACAGGACAAAATAAAGCTAAGTGAAGATCAAAGAGTGCTCCAGTAAACCGCTGCCTCCAACTCTCTGAAAGAAGAGAAAGTCCAAAGGGACCCTCTGCTATTGTACTCAACCCCACCAGCGCCACCTGCATCTGTCAGGGCCTCCCCGAGGCATGCAGCCCCGCCACTGGGCCGGGCCAGAGCGCAGAGCTCGGATGAAAAATGGCAGGGAGCGAGCCTGCACACAGCAGCACACCTGGCGAGCGCCCTGCGTACTTAACTTTGTTCTTTTGCTCAGCGGCAGAAATGCCATTTGACAAATTCGGTGGCTTTATGAGATCAAACACAGCCATTCATCCCCGGCTCCCTCCCCCACCGAAGGAACGCATTCCTCCCTTTGAAAGCGCCAGTGGAGCCCAGCAGAAACTGTACAGCCTGCCATGGCTCCCCACGGCCTGCTCGGTCAGGTCACCCCGGGCCTGGCATTCAGACCGCGCGTCAGGGTGACCCAGACGTCCCTGCAGACCTCTTCTCCCGAGTTTGTAACCTCAGGCCAAGTATTCCCAACACAAACCGCTTTCACATCTCACCTCGTCATCTTTCAGGTCCGTCACACCCACCACTCCCCGGACAAGGCTTCCATGCTCCCCCCGCGCAGGACAGGAGCCTTTCCCACTCTGGACCTACATCTTCGGCCCTGTGTGTCTCTCCGAGTCCTTCCAGAATCTGCCTGCTGTCTTCCTTACACTTTGTTATTGCTGTTTAGTCACTCATTCGTGTCCAGCTCTTATCGACTCCATGGACTGCAGCCCACCGGGCTCCTCTGTCCATGGGGTTTCCCAGGCAAGAATACTGGAGTGGGTTGCCATTTCCTTCTCCAGGGGATCTTCCCCACCCAGGGATCAAACCTGGGTCCCCTGCATTGCATATACACAGATATCCACTCGTTTTTACATTCTTTTCCCACATAGGCCATTACAGAGTGCTGAGGAGAGTCTGACCCACACAAAGCTGCTGAATGATCATCGCTACCCTCTGCCTGTCCTCTGTCGGCTCACGTTTCAGAGAGCGCAGAGTACTCATGCCTAGAAAGCATGCACGTCAGCATCCTGTGCTTGCCTGAGACAGAAAAATACGCTGCTGATCATAATAATATGGATGAACCCTGGGATTGAACCCAGGTCTCCCGCACTGCAGGCGGATTCTTTACCCTCTGAGCCACCAGGGAAGCCCCAGAATACTGGAATGGGTAGCCTATCCCTTCTCCAGGGGATCTTCCCGACCCAGGAATTGAACCCGGGTCTCCTGCATTGCAGGCAGATTCTGTACCAGCTGAGCTACCAGGGAAGCCCTAAAGGATACATGACTGATGGCAAAAGCTAAGGAATATTCATGATTCAGACATACAGGCTGACATCAGCTTCTGCCACCTCATCCTCAACAGTGCCCAACAGGACTTTCTGGAATCATGGACATGTTCTATAGCCAGGTTTTCCAGACAGTAGCCACGAGCCACAGGTGGCTATTGAGCATTTTTTAAAAATATATCTTATGCAACTGAGGGACTAAATTTTAAATTTTATTTAAGGTTAATTCATTTCAATCTGAATGTAAATAGGCACCCATCACAAGTAGCTACTATCTCAAAAGGGGAAGCTTTAGATCCAAGAATAACACCACCAATATCTGTCTGTCCATAGTGAAACTGAATGAGGTCTGGACTGTTTTAATACCCAATTTGCTTAGAGCCCAGTGGAGACAGGTATTATTCTGAAAAAGACATGATATGTACAAAATAAGTTCTTTACTGCTTCACAGCACTTAAACCTGTCAAAGCATTTTTTACCATCTACAAATGCACACATCTCATGCTGGAAATCAACTTTGAATATTCTCCTGGTCTCTGCCTAAAGGCTATGTGACAGAGACCTTTAATGAGAGAAAGGTTAAAAAAAAGAAAAGAAAAGATATTCTAGAAAATTATCAAGTTCATCACCTTCATTTGTTACAACTACGCACACTCTCTAAAATTCTGAGGTATGAGCTTCATTTTCCCTTCCACCACGCAGACAGGAAAACATCCTGACTTTTGAGGTGGACTTCTGAGATGTCAGAGACATGGATGCCAAGTCCCATGCAGAACTTCTCGAAGTAATCTGCAATCTCTTTGAACGGAGGTTGATTTAATCAGTGGAATTAATAAGGGATCAAAAACAGCAGGTCCAGCAGATAATACTGCTGTTATCTTAGTGGGAATAAGACTAAATACAGAGCTACTCATAAAAAGTTAGAGATCTTGCAGTATTTGCCTCATTTAGAAGAATTAGGTTAAGGTTCAGATGAATTTAGAGAAAAGGGAACCCTTGTACACTGCAGGTGGGAATGCAAACTTCTGTAGCCACTGCAGGAACAGGGTAGAGGGTCCTCAAAAAATTAAAAATAAAACCAGTACATGACCCAGCCATTGGAAAAAACAAAAACACTAATTCTAAAAGATTCGTGCACCCTAAAGTTCAGAGCAGCAATATTTACAGCAGACAAACCATGTCCTCTGCTCAGTCACTCAGTCCCGTTCGACTCTTTGCCATGGACCCACCACGGTTCCTCCATCCATGAGGATTCTCCAGGCCAGAATACTGGAGTGGGTTGCCATGCCCTCCTCCAGGGGATCTTCCCAACCCAGGGATCGAACCCAGGTCTCCCGCACTGCAGGTGGATTCCTTAGTGCCTGAGCCACCAGGGAAGAAGCCCCTGACAAACTATAGAAACAACCTAAACGTCCCCCAGCAGACGAATGGATAAAGAAGATGTGGCAAGTCCACGCACACACACACACACACACACACATGAAATAGGTAACGCAGCCATAAAAAGAACAAAATTTTGCCATGTGCTGCAACGTAGATGGCTTGGGAGGGGATTATACTAAGTGAAACATGTCAGACAGAGAAAGACAAACACTGTATGATGTCACTTATATATGGAGCCTAAAAAAATAGGACAAACTAGTGAATATAACAAAAAGAAGCACTCACAGATACAGAGAACAAACCAGTGGTGACCAGTCGAGGGAGGGGAGAGGAACAAGACGGGGGTGGAGGAGTGGGAGGTACAGATGACTGGACACCAGAAAGACCAAGAATGTACTGAACAATATGGGGAACACAGCCAAGATTTTGTAATAATTATAAACTGAAACTAACCTTTAAGAATTCTATAAAAATTTTTAAAAAATTAACTTGGGACTAATTTAGATTCCTCTCATGCCCTGACACAGATAATTTCTAGCCTCTCAAAACTTAATACCTTTGTCTCCAGACACTCAGCTCTCTCAGGTTAGATGCCAAGCTCTCCCCATTGCACTTCCAAAATATCTCATATTGCTTTTTTTGTTTCTATCCTATACTGTAGTAGTGATAGTGGCTCAGTCGTGTCCAACCTTTCGCAACCCCGTGGACTGTACCAGGCTCCTCTGTCCACGGGATTCTCCAGGCAAGAACACCGGAGTGGGTAGCCATTCCCTTCTCCAGGGGATCTTCCCATCCTGGGAATCGATCCCAGGTCTCCTGCATTGCAGGCAGATTCTGTACCATCTGAGCTACACGGACCAACACCTAATTCCTATGTCATGCTGAGGACACTCTCATCTGACATCCTCCTGCAAACAGTCTCATTGGTCTAACCCAGCAGTTCCCAAGCATGGGGTCTGTGAACCACTGGATGGAACCCACCCATTCGAACTCCTCAGACGCATCATGTTTCTGTACCACTGCTCCCCTCTGTACCCCTGAGCAGCCGTCAGGATGGCCAGCTGACTCCTATCCAGTCACGCCCGCCACCTCACCCCTGCTCCTCCTCCCTCTGTCTAGAGCATCCCTTGCTCCCCCGGACCACCACCTGCCACAATGCTGCCCATCTTTTAAGATGCAGCTCACATACCATTAGTCCCTCAAGCCCAAAACACAGGTAACCTCTCCCCACACAAAATCCTGATCGTATTTTATCATACGTGGCTTTGCATTCAGATTTTGCAAACCCAGGTCAGTGCTTTGAGCACACACACACACACACACACACACAAAGTGGTGAATGATCATGATTTATAAAATCAGAGCTGAATGTTGCAGTGGGCATGGCTTTTCCCTAAGATGGCTTTTCAAATATTTTAACTTTCCTGACGAAAACTCTTCTCAATTACTCCAAAACTACCAAAAATTTCCCAAGAATAAAAACCTAGCCTTATCCCTAATTTAAGTCAAGAGTGGACATTTTACTTCATAGACTCATTCAACAAATCCACGTGAGCACAAAATTATGTACCAGACAACCATGGACAAGACAGAGAAGCTCCCTCTTCAAGCGCCACGGAGAAGGCATTTCAGCTGACAATAAAAAGGAGGGAAAGAAGGAACACCTTTAGATCCCGAAAGAGCTCTAAAGTATGCACAGGAAAGGGGATTTAGCAGTTAGTGCTGGATGGTTGGAGTGCATCCTACAGGCGGTCAAGGACAAGGAAGCTTTCTGTGAGGAGGTGGTATCTGAATCAAGACCTGAACGAGCAGTCACAGGAAGACCCGGGGCCGAGCATTCCAGACAGAAGACGGGCAGGACAAAGGCTCTGGAGTGGGGCCAAGCTGAGAGGCACAGAAGGAAAGAGAGGGACTTTCCTGGGGCTCCAGTGGCTAAGACTCTGAGCTCCCAATGCAGGGGGCCCGAGTTCAACTCCTGGTCAGGAAACTAGATCCCACATGCTGCAACCAGAGCTCACATGCCGCAACTAAGACCTGGTGCAGCCAAATAAACATACAAATGTTAAAAAAAAGAAAAAAGGAAGAGAGTGCCCAGTACTCAAGGCTAGTGTGTGAGGCAGGGAAGTGTTCTGAGGAGGTAACAAGAGCCATCTTTACTTTTCTCAGGGTCTTATAAAACTTATCTCCATAAATGCAGGGGCATTCTTCCCAGGAAATACATGTGTAAATTCCTCTGAGATCTTAGAAGGGAAGAGTTAAATATCCAAAGAAGATAGAACATGAATTAAGAAAAAGGAAGATATACTTACCATAGGAAATAGTACATATTCTCTGAGGAAATCTTGAGAATCAAACTGATTATAATCTCCAAAATCAGCTGAAAAGACAAGGGGAGAGGGTAGTCTTTATTATATGACATTAAAGATGGGATAAAATAGGGTACATTTATTACCACATTGACTCTTCTCACTTCATCCTACTTCTGCACTATTATTAAATACAAACAGTGCCAAGATGGGTTTGCTATTACTAACACTTTTACATAGTAATAATGTAAATATCAGCATGCAAGCACTGCAACATAATTTTCTAGAAAGAATAGAAACATTTGAAAGTGATTCCTAATCTATTTTAAGAATTTAAAACAAACCTATATTTATCTTTTATGAAATATGCGCCAACACAGATCTTAAGACTATCTGCCAAGGGGACTTTTTAACACAAGGTTAATTTAGAGAACTGAAGCGCAAAACCCATCTGCATCTCTTCATATATCTGCAGCTGGAAATTCCCACTGTAAATCACCCTTGGCAAGCAATGCTGCAAATTTTTACACCTCCTAAACAACTCCATGTGTTACAAGATGGCCCAAATTCTGTTTTGTCCCGTTTTCATCTCACAATTGTAAGTCTGAACACACGTAAAATGAATACAGAGAACCTCTATCATAAATCGATAAGTGTCTTGCAGCTTATACAACTTGCTCTCAACAACAACAACAAAAAATCAAAACAGTATGATATTTAAATTTCATGTAAAATGTTCACTATCAGGTAGAAATGGATCCAGACATCTTTAAGGTAACAAGAATAAGCAGATCCACACAGAAGGCCAGTGTAAATACGTTACCAAGAAGGCAAGGTTGCACCTACAAATATGTGTGAATTCCTACAAGTAATTACAAGGTGAGGCACTTGGAAATACCAAAGACCAAGAGCTCTGCCTATTTCCAAGGTCGGTGATCTGTTACCATACTTTGTCACAGCTTATATCTGTTGATGTGCCTTTCTAACTGCCCAATGAAAGTTCTCAGAAAAATTATTCTACACATATTATAGCTAGAGGATTTCATCAGATTGAATAGCAAACTTCAAGGATCCAAGTAAAAGGGACCCCAGAGTAAGTTCACCAACTTCCTTCAGCCTGAAAGTGATCACCGAGGTCCTCCAATATCCAGGATGCTTGTAATGAGCCCAGTGATTGAAGAGTGAGAGGGGAAAAAAGAGAGTTTAAAAAAAAAAAGAAGAAGAAGAAGAAAAGGAAGCACTTAAAGGAAAAAGACCCAATTGGAAGATGAGGGACCCACCAGATCTTTCATCTCCCCATTAATGATATCTTCTCTACTGTTTCAATTATTTTTCAATTATAACCGCTGATGGTTCTGTTATACAGTCTGGGCATTGCTCCTTCCCCTTCCATTCTTTAGGTGAACAGATGAGAACAACGCATTTTGCAGACTTCCAATCTACAGGGAGAGGCTAACTACTAAGTATCATATGGCCAACCAAAACTACTAACCCATTAATATCCCAGGAATGAAAGTTATCAAGGAAAGGCTGCCACTTTAAGCATTTTAAATCCAAAAGGTTTAACTTCAGTGCAGTTTGGGATGAGAAGTTCAGTTCGCAGCTTCTAAAACAACAATCCATACAGCAAGAACTCTGCAGCTGGCAGGGTACATTTGGATGGTATCTGATTTTAAGCAAAGTCGCTACTGCAAGGGAAACATGTTTCTTTTTAAAAAGAAACTTGTCTTTTATCTTCTTGTTTTTAACATGACTAAAGACAATGAAGCTACCAGTCAATAAAGAACAATGTATAAATATATGTACAAGATTACACAGTGTACTACACAAATAGGGGTAAAAATTTACAGAAGATTAAAAAAAAAAAAACAGCTGTCTGATGGATCTAGATCGATGTAAGTAGGGTAGGTTGAAAGATAAATTGACTCTAATACACATTAGCTATCTCACATTACAACACTGCATTTTAAATTTCTCTCTTTAACTGTCGGAGTAAAGCATACTATAAGGTCTTAAGCGCTCACACTTGAAACTGATGTGAAAGTCACACAGTCATAACATCAAGCCACAAAATATGACCACATTGGGCAGTGGAAAAATTCTAAGAAAATGGTCTACAAGCCCTGCAATGGAGCTTTAATTAGAGGCAGGATGAAAGCTGCTATTTCTTCAAATAAAACTAAAATTATACAAGCTTGAGCAATTTGCAAACAGCTCTGAGGAATCCACCATCCTGCCACCAAAAGTCACTGCCTCTGCACTTTTAATGTAAGATGCCTCAAAATGTAAAAAGAGTTATGAAGGGATCACTTAAGTAAATTTAACTTCTCCCTCCGAGAGGCTAGCGGTGCCAGCATTCAAGACAAGATGGTTGTCACACACCAGTCCCCACTCTTACCTTGCACAGCCAAGCCTGCCAGCCGGATCACCTGTTCCAGGGAACAGCGCAGCCGCCCTTCCAGCACGTCTTTTTTGACTTGCAGGTAATACTGATATCTATTCATGGAAACAGAAGAAATAACCTTAAAAACACATACTTGGAATATATTCCCACGCCATGAATGCCTCTAGATTTGACCCCTTGGGTACACAGCAGGATACACAGGTGATGTCGATAAAGGTCAGATCTATAAAAGATGGAAAGTGACCTCTGCCTGTTTGTCTTTGTTTGATGTGGCAGGTGCCACATCCCCTTCGCTCTGAGTTTGAAAGTGCTCTCATCACATCATTTCATGGCAGGCCGGCAGGATGAACTACTGATAAGGACCAGCTCTTCATAACAAGAGACTGAGGATGGGGGCACTCTTGCACACCTGGACACCCACAACACACAGCTGCCAAAGCCACGCAACAGTGTGCATTCCTGAAAAAAAAAAATTATGGAAGCACACTGTTTTTTTAAATCCCAAGGTTATAGAGGGTAGAAGACAAACGGGCCAAATCATTTAGAATTCTGCTAATGGACAGGATAAAGCTTTTCAGAGGCAGGCTCACCCTCCACATCTGTGACTCATAAAAATCTAATCGAGTGTGATACTGAGCCTTCCAACCCAACGTACATCCTCAAAGCAGCAAAGTGCAGACAGACAGAATGTGCCCATATCCAACAGCAACCTCAGACCAGACCACTGTTCTCAGAAGCTAATAGAGCGCTATTGTTTCCTTGCCAATAAAATCATAATTAGAATTACCTAAGCGTTTAGAAATCTCCTCACGCCAAACCTTTACATCCCAGGACTCCACTTCCTTTGAATATACTCTTAAAACAAACTACCTCTAGAACAGTCACACTTTTTAGGCATTAATTCTTGGCAAATGCTAACAACCTCTTTGCTCCTGGTAACCACAACTCTGTAATGTCTTCAAAACTTCAGCATGTCAATCAAGGGAACTTAGGAGTGACCCAAAGCCCTGCTCTCTTGGAGAGAGGCAATCAGTTGTGAGAGCTAATGATTGCTGTCTCTACCTTGATATCACGGACATCATTACATGTCAGTGGAAGTGTTAGTCACTCAGTCACGTCTGACTCTGTGACCCCTGCACTATAGCCCAGCAGGCCCCTCTGTCCATGGGGTTCTCCAGGCAAGAACACTGGAGTGGGTGGCCATTCCCTTCTCCAGGGGATCTTCCCGACCCAGGGATCAAACCCAGGTCTCCTGCATTGCAGGCAGGTTCTTTACTGTCTGAGCCACTAGGGAAGCCTATTACATGTCAACCTAGCTCCTATTTTGAGAAGAAGAATCCGGCATTCTCTACAAAACAGTCTCTACTTCTTTCCTCTTGAGTCTACAGCACAGGGTAAAGACAGTCAAGTCAGTCTCTGGTGGGAAACTGTGTGTTAGTGGCTCAGTCGTGTCCGACTCTGCAACACCATGGACTGGGGCCCACCAGGCTCCTCCGCCCATGGGATTTCCCAGGCAAGCGTACTGGAGTGGGCTGCCATTCCCTTCTCCAGGGGAGCTTCTTGACCCAAGGATCGAACCCGGGTCTCCCACATTGTAGGCAGACTCTTCACCATCTGAGTCACTAGGGAAGACTCTGGTGGGAAAACCTTTACTTACAATTAGAAAGACCAACACTCTGAGTTATCTAAAGATTTTTTCTAGTCAAACTTAATATCTATTAGAAAAGCCACTTATTTTTCCTACTACCATTTTATCTTTCACCTTAAATATTCATAATCATTTTTATAGGGTCCATTATTTTATATATATATATGAATATTATTTATTCTCACTTTTTTTGGTTAAAAATTGTTTTATTCTCTTAGCAAATTTCAATTCAATTATATAAAGTTATACAACATAGCAGGGCTTCCCAAGTGACACAGTGGTAAAGAATCTGACTGTCAGTGCAGAAGATACAGGCGATGTGGGTTTGAACCCTGGGTCAGGAAGATCCCCTGGAGGAGTAAAAGGTGACCCACTCCAGTATCCTTGCCAGGAGAAGCCCATGGACAGAGAAGCCTGGCGGGCTACAGTCCATGGGGGTCGCAGAGTCAAACATGACCAAGCACACATACAGTATAGTGTTATCAACCACAGTCATGCTAGACATTAGTTCCTCAGCTCTTATTCATCTTATATCTAAATGTTTGTACCAACCTTCCCCTATTTTCCCTACCTCTCAGGGGGTCCACTTGTGAGTCAATAATTTGACTTCCTGTCAAAATCAGCTGACTAAATCAATTAAGGCTATACATCAAGGCTGCATATTGTCACTCTGCTTATTTAACTTATATGTAGAGTACATCATGAGAAATGCTGGACTGGATGAAGCACAAGCTAGAATCAAGATTGCTGGGAAAAATATCAATAACTTCAGATATGACACCACCCTTATGGCAGAAAGCAAAGAAGAACTAAAGAGCCTCTTGATGAAAGTGAAAGAAGAGAATGAAAAAGTTGACTTAAAACTCAACATTCAGAAAACTAAGATCATGGCATCTGGTCCCATCACTTCATGGCAAATAGATAGGGAAACACTGGAAATAGTGACAGACTTTATTTTGGGGGGCTCCAAGATCACTGCAGATTGTGACTGCAACCATGAAATTAAAAGATGCTTGCTCCTTGGAAGAAAAGTTATGACCAACCTAGACAGCATATTAAAAAGGAGAGACATTACTTTGTCAGCAAAGGTCCATCTAGTCAAAGCTATGGTTTTTCCAGTGGTCATGTATGGATGTGAGAGTTGGACTATAAAGAAAGCTGAGTGCCAAAGAATGGATGCTTTTGAACTGTGGTGTTGGAGAAGACTCTTGAGAGTCCCTTGGACTGCAAGGAGATCCAACCAGTCCATCCTAAAGGAAATCAGTCCTGAATATTCACTGGAAGGACTGATGCTGAAGCTGAAGCTCCAATACTTTGGCCACCTGATGAGAAGAACTGATTCATTTGAAAAGACCCTGATGCTGGGAAAGATTGAAGGCTGGAGGAGAAGGGGACGACAAAGGATGAGAGGTTGGATGGCATCACCGACTCAATCGAAATGAGTTTGAGTCTGGGAGTTGGTGATGGACAGGGAGGCCTGGCGTGCTGCAGTCCATGGGGTCGCAAAGAGTTGGACACGAATGAGCAACTGAACTGAACTGACCGAAATCAATTAATGTACATAACAAGTATCTTTGCTGATTTTCAGAGACAAGTCCCTGGTATGTGGACAAAAAATCTTTGTGTCCATTCACCACTCTGAGTCCAGAGGACACTGTCTTGCCCTCATCTACTCATTGTATTCTTAGCTGGTTAAAGGCATCATGGAGTCTAAATCTCAACAAACAGGAACAGAGGTTATATCTAAAAACTTGTGATTGAAACTCTTTTCCTGGTAATAAGGTGGTGGTCTGCTGCTTCTGAACGTGCACAGTTTGGAGCAAATACTAGATAGAATACTTTTTAAAACCCTGTAAAGTTGAAGACACCGCCCTAACGTGTGTGTGTGTGTGTGTTTCTTTGTTGACGGAGTTTCTGGGAATAACATATGATGGCGGGAAAAGGGGAAGCCACGACCTGCCTGATCATTCTTCACAGGAGAGAATTGGAGTAAATGAAAATATTTTGAAGCAATAACAGTACACGAATTAAAAGAAACAGCATGAGAGCGGATCAAAGTATTGAAGACTAAGGAAACCTGAATTGCTGCAGAGTTAAAATATGTTACATGTTACCTTCTAGCTTTCATTTTTCTTCCCTGTTCACTCAGGTCAATTCCCCAAGCTCAGGCATATTTTTCAGATGTTTTATCCAAGAAGAGTGACCATCACAGAAGGGCGGTCCCATACATTCCCGGGATCCACACACCTCCTGTCTGCCTGCATGCCTCCTGTTCCCAGGGGACAGACGGCCAGCCTGCACAAGGCAAGTGCCAAGGATCATAGGTTCCATGGTTTCATTCAGCAAATCAAGAGCCCCAACAAAAATGCTCTACACTAGCACCTTTGCTTCAAGGAGCATGCACCCTTATTAAGTACCAATACAAGCAAAGCTCAGGGTTTTACAGTCCTTACTTAAATAACAGATTCATGCCGAAAACCATAATCTAATGATATACACTATTAGTTCATCTCCTCGAAGAAAGTTAGGAGGGAAACACAGGAACACCAGGATTTTTCCTGGTCCTTTAGGTTAAACGTAGTCTAACACTGGGAAATGAAACCAAGGAGCAGAAGAATGCAGTGCTCTTTCCTGGAAGCCATCCAGACTACAAGAGAATCTAAATAGCGTTAATGATATGGTACAACAGCCATTTGAGATTGTGGATATTACTACATGAGATCACAGGCACGAGAATGGAATCTGAACCACTTTGTTAATTGATTGTTTGCTACATTTCTGCTCAAAAGGCACTTTTATAAAATATAATAATTCTATCCTATATGAAGACCAAATTAGAGAATATGAGCTGAAATTCTATTTCTAGAGTGTTTGGTTTTTGCTTATTTTTGATTAGAGATTCAATTCTAACAGAAGTCAAATGTAACAGTGAATCCTATTTTGGAAACATGCAATTTCATGGAAGTATACTCCACTCCACCCTGTCATAGCTTTGGGTGGAGAGGGAAAAGAAAAAAACCAATCTTTGTGCCAGGAAAGTAAGTATTTGCCAACTTTCCAAAGGGATCCTCTTTGAAAACCCAAGCCCACAAGGAAAACTTTTAAATAATTTTTATATTCAAAGACCTGGAAATACTCCATCTGACTGCTGAGGTCCAACGAATGGTTTTAGGTGAAGATTTTGCTTTCTCTCTAAGAATTAGTGAACATAATTGTGCTTGTTGAATAAGGGTAATATTTCTATTTTCAAAGCTTTTTGTTTTGAATCTCCAGAGAATATTAATTTGTGGATTAAATGCAGGTTTCTCTGGGTGAAGTAACAAAGGCTTCCTGGTAACTGGTGCTATTAAACATCACACCTGGAAACTCGAAGTCACTAAGAACCTATCCCTAGAGGTTTCATCTGTCTTGAATTTGTTTTTGTTCAGTCACTAAGTCATGTCCAACTCTTTGCAACCCCAAGAACTGTAGCATGCCAGGATCCTCTGTCCTTCAGTATCTCCCAGAGTTTGCTCAAATTCATGTCCATTGAATCAGTGATGCTATCTAATCATCTCATCCTCTGCCATCCCCTTCTCCTTTTGCCTTCAGTCTTTCCCAGCCTCAGGATATTTTCTATACAAACTCGAGAAAATAAGTGACTTTTCCATGTTCCCTCCTCTCCCTAAGATTATGAAAAGAAAGTTTTAAAAAAATACCACACTGAGTTATATCAATAAAGCATTCAGTACTCCTGCCAGTGGTGTCAAAGGACTCTTTCAAAATTATACCCTATAACATTAGCCTCAATGTTTACAGATGTACTGCTAAGGTCTTTCATCTCTCATTTTAATTCACATATGAGGGCTCTATCTAAGCACTTGTGCAAGCCTATTTCACTTGCAGATCTATTAATACTTCTCAGATTGAGACATTCCACGTGTTGGCCTGGAAAGGATGGACTGTACTGCCACAGAACCACAGATAAGAAGAGAGAACTCAGAGGCAGAGTACGTGCTGCTTTTAAAGGGCTCCTCCCACCCCTCTCAGAAACGAAATACTCTTCCCAAGTCCAGTTCAGCAGAAACGCCTTAAACGTGGGATAGACATGAAAATCTGAAAGCTTTAAGATGTGACTTGGGGGCACTTCCCTGGCGGTCCTGTGGTTAAGACTCTGCCTTCCAAGGCAGAGGGCTCAGGTTTGATCCCAGGTCAGGGAACTAAGATCCCACATGCTGTGCCACCAAAAAATAAATAAAATCAAGATGTGATTTTGGTTGGGTGTCAACCCACAAGGGCAAGAGCCTGGGCCGAAATCACAGGATGGTGGAGGCAGGGGGTCAAAGGTCACTGTCACTGCTCTGAATGTCTGCCAAAACTCACCACGGGGCTGCCTCTCCCAGGGGGTCACAGCTACCTACTGAATCAACTCTGTGATTAGCTTTGGGGTCAGTGACATGGAGGAAGAAACAGCACGTGCGGATTCCAAGCAGAAGCCTCCCAAGTCTGTGTCTGGCTCCCTGTTCTGCCTCCCTCTGCTGTGAGATGTGCAGCACCCAAGTAGGTACTGTTGCTCAGTGAGTCTGAGCCCGAGAAAGATGGCAGTGGACACAGTGGACATGGAAGATGGCGAGCAAAGAGACTTTGGTTTCGAAAGCCACAGACAGCTGGAGGTCACGCACTGTGGCAGCGTGAGCTAGCCTAAGCTACCTAACAAGGGAAGGACTTCAACAACTCAAGTCCGGGTCTTTCGTTTCTAAAGAAGGAAACTCCACTGAGGGAGGAGAAGGACTGGTCCAAGGTAATACTGCTCCTTAAAGGCAGGACCACACAGACCAGAGCTTGGAGATCCGTTTCTGCACGGCAACCACAAGGCGACGAGCGTGGGGTGGGATTCCCAGCCGTTGTAGGCAAGTCATAGATTTCACTGAAGTCGAAAAGTACTGCAGAAATAAAAGTGCAGGAACTCCCGTGGTGGTCCAGTGGTTAGGACTCGAAGCTTTCACTGCTGGGCTCAATCCCTGACTGGGGGAGCGAAGATCCTGCAAGCCGCGCAGCACAGCCACATTAGAGAGAGAGAAAGGAAAATACAAACACCACTGCCGAGTGATTTTCACGATCCCAGGCTTCCACAACCACGCTGCCCTCCCCCCTCTGTTAGATCTATGCCACAGCACATGAGACAAACACTGACACGGAAGCTGTTCTGAGAAAACAGTACACGACATGTTTCAGAGTTTGGCCTGTGGATTACTCAGATCTGTGTTTTCTCCCAGCAGTAGCCTCTGGGATAGTTCACGTTCCTCCCCCGGAGGCAGAAGGAAGGAAAAAGAGACCGAGCTATGCATTCTAACTACTCGTTGACAACCTTGAAAGATGCACTGAAGGATAAAAGGAAAATCTAGAGACGGGGGTCTCGGATTACAGGCTCCTGCCTAAAAGGAGAGGCCATCCCCAGATGCAGACTAGTCTTTTAAATGCATTTATTTCTAAATGCAACATGTTTCAAAAGAGTAAACAGGAGCTCATCATCAGTATTACATACAGTCTTTACTGCCTTGCATTGAGTAAAGATACTTTCCTATTACGGGTCATTAAAAGTTACACAGACTTCACTCAATTAAGGTATTAATAACACTTGAAGCTGTCCGATCAGCACATACCATCCACAGATTGACCTCTTTTCCGCCCAGTGCCCAGGGAGATCTGGGACAGAAAGAAAATGCTCTTTCATAGTTAAGAACAGGTCAGTAAAAGCACTCTGTTCGCCTAACTATCTGTGCACGTGCAATGTCGCCATCCGAGAGCTACACATGCCTTTCCCGTCTCTACAGTTCAAGGTCAGTCCCATCAACCCGCCTCTTCCCACGCGCACGGTCAGTAGGACTGTGACAATCTAGAGAGATGGGGCATTATCGGTGCCCTGAAAACCCATCCTAAAAATCCTCAAACTGTGAAGCTTTTCCATAAAACTACTGGGGAAGGAGGACGAGAGACAGACAGACAGATTGTTCGGCCACTGTTATTATTAAGAAGAGGGTAAGACTTAAATTGTCCTCTCCTCATTAGAAAACTCTCTTTAGTAAAATCAGCAATATCAGGAGAATCTTGCGAGAATGTCCCAGAAACCCAGTTCTCTCAGGACACTGCAATAGGTGCTGAAACACTCGCATTACTTTCTGGTTGGCATCATATTGGGCCAATAAGAAGTAGACATACAAATTTCTCTACTATGAAAAAAAAAAAGGAGGGGATTGAAGATAAGCTGCCCTAAAAGTCTGGGATATGGGATGGCAAAGCATAATTCTAATTCTTAGACTGACAGAGGCACCAAAACGCAAAGAACAGCACATTCCAGCCGTTCGGAAGGGTGTTCACAGCTGTAAGTCCAGATAATAGAGAGGGTGGCCCACCCTGCTCTCGTCTGCCTGGACCAGATAAACAGTACATACGTGAGCGTGAAAGTGAAAGTCGCTCACTTGTGTCCAACTCTCTGTGACCCCCTGGACTATACAGTCCACGGAATTCTCCAAGGCCAGAATACTCTAGTGGGTAGCCTTTTTCTTCTCCAAGGGGTCTTCCCAACCCAGGTCTCCCGCATTGCCGGTGGGTTCTTTGCCAGCTCAGCCACCAGGGAAGCTCAAGAATACGGGAGTGGGTAGCCTATCCTTTCTCCAGCAGATCTTCCCGACCCAGAAATTTAACCAAGGTCTCCTGCATTGCAGGCGGACTCTTTACTCTTTATCAGGGAAGCCCATACGTAAGCATGCAACCCAACAAATCTGAAGGCTCTCCTCTCTCAGCCCCCCTGTCCTCAAAGCCTCCAAGGAGATTCCAGTTTGTGATTACCCACGTATAAAACTGTGTTTGGTACCTGAGCAATGCACTATCTGAAATCTTTTCTATTTAATGAAATGTTCAAGTTGACAGTCAATTAAAACTCTGCATCATCAAGCGGCTGACAGATTTCAACTCTGCCCGCAATTATGCAAAATTGAAACAAACCAACAGAGAGGGAGAAAAGAAAGGAAAAGGCTAAAACCATAACTCACAAAGAGAACCTTAAAAGGGAAAGTTTTTCTTCTTGCCTTTTCTACACTACAAGCCAACACACATGCATACCTGAAAATACAAACATGTGCACACATTCAAACACATACAGACAAGACTGTCTTGGCAATCACTGATCAATATTCCATTTTGCCAGAGACACCTAACTTCTTACCTAGACTCCTTAAGTTTCAATGAGTCAAAGGATTGCAATTCCTTCCTAAAAAGGATAATGTTTGTTTAAATGCACACAAACACACACGGGCCTTAACTGCTGGTGAAAAAAAGGCCAATAATAGCCAGGAGTTGCAAAACAGCAAAGCATGCCACAACCTGATCCCTGCTTTCTGCTCTTGAACTCTTGCATTAATTATAACAAATTACAGGGAATCCAAGTACAGTTTATATGTACAATAAGCTCCCTAATAATAGCCTATAATTTAATCAAGGGTTCTTTTTAAACTAGAAAAACTCATTCTCTACAATACATCCTAGACAGAGGATGTCAATACCCTGACAGTACTTCTTTCTGCCCCACTATGTGCTACTGCGTACAGATTGCTCTGCAGTAATCACATCAACGGAATTTTAAAGGGCCAGATATGTTTCCCTGCTGTGAACTGTGATGCCCTAAAGTAGGAAAACAAGGCAACAGCAGTAGAAATACTCCATCTCAAAAAAAACCACACTGACCTCAAGTATGTGATATTCAAACAGAACCTGAGTCTGTTCTGCCCTGGCTGAAAAAACACAGCGACTTAGAAGAGTTCAGCAATTCCTCAAAAGATGGGAGTTATCATCTGGCCCAGCAATTCCACTCCGAGGTATACGCCCAAGAGAACTGAGAACACACACTCACACAGAAACTGGTAACAAACAGCAGCATCATTTGTGACAACCAAGAAAGAGGAAACAATCCAACACCCATCAACCTGTGACTGAATCAACAAAGTGTGGTCCAGTGATGCAGTGGAGTAGCATTTAGCCACAAAAATGAACAGGGTATGGATACACTGCTACAACACGCATGAACTCTGAAAACATCAGGCTAAGTGAAATAACTCAAGACAAAAAAGGCCATGTACTGGATGACTCTATTCACACAAAATGTCCAAGAACAGACAAATCCATCGCGATAGAAAGTAGACTAGTGGCTGCCAGAGTCTGGGAGACGAGGGGAGGGGGGATGACTGCTGATGTTCTGAAATTAGATAGTGGTGATGGCTGTGGGTAACTCTGCATATATAGTAAAAACCAATGAACTGTATACTTTACCATGATTAAAATGTAAATATTACATTATGTGAACTGTATCCCCACAAAACGAAATATCCAATAACCCTACTCAGGAGGAAGTCCTGAGACAGCACAACAGGCTCTTCAGGATTCACTCAGAGCCACTTTCTTTCTGATTTTATGTCTCAGCAGGCCGCATACACTGAGTGATCCTGGGTGTGCTGCGCTCCCCAGTATCGCCCTCTTGCTGTTTCCTCTGTCTGAATGCCCCGACCCAGCCCTCTCCATTCGGACACTCTACTGCTCATCCTTCAAAGCTCCGTCGAAATGTATCTCACTTGTAAAGCTTCCCAAACCCTCTCAACCAGCTAACGAACCCCCCTCCCAGCCCTGAGAGCACCTCACCCAGGTCCCTCTTCACTGTTGTCAGCAGCTCTCCCACTCCACACAGACTCAGGAATGCGTCTTACCATTTAATGCCAGGGCCTGGTGCCAACGAGAGACACAATATGTGCTTCTGGGTAGATGAAATACCGACAGAGAAAGAAAGTGGGAGAAAGCGAGATTAATCACCTCAGGGTAAGATTTTTAGCTGCTGTTTCTATGGTATGAAACACGCACCTCAAGTTTCAGAAATGTGTGCCATCACCTGTCTGTATTCAGGCAAAGGGAAAAAAATATTCCTTCAAAGACTTAGAATAGCCAACATAATGGGAAGAAGACTCAAGTTGGAGCAATGACACTACATGACTTCAAGACTTACTACAGGGTTATAGCAATAGTATAGTGCGGTATTACCAAGAGATAAATCAACAGAGCAAAACGCAGAACCCAGATACAGACCCCCGTAAACACAGTCAACTCATCTTTGACAAAGGAACAAAGGCAATACTATGGAAGAAAGATAGCTTCATTAAATGGTGCTGGAACAACTGCGAACCGACACGCAAGATGAACCTAGACACAGACCTTACACCTGGTCACAGAAATTAAAATGAATGACGGACCTAAATGCAAAATGCAAAACTATAAAACTCCTAGAACATGGGAAAAAATCTAGATGACCCTGGGTATGAGAGTGGCTGTTTAGATAAAACGACAAAGACAAAAATTCATAAAAGAAATAATTGATACACTAGACTTCACTGATTTTAAAAACCTCTGATCTGTGGGACTTCCCTGGTGTCCAGTGGCTTGGACTCCACGCTCCCAATGCAGAGGCCGCAGGTTCGATTCCATCAGGGAACGGGATCCCACATGTTGCAACTAAGACTTGGTGTAGCCAAATACATAAAAAATAAAAATAAAACAAAGACAACCTCTTCTCTGTAAAAGGCAATAACAGGAGAATTATGAGACAAGACACAGCCCAGGAGAAAATATTTACCAAACACATCTGATAGAAGTCTGATCCAAAACATAAAGAACTCTTAAAACTCAATAATAAGAAAACAAATAACTCAATTTTTTAAAAAAGCAAAAGACCTTAACAGACATCCCATCAAAGAAGATATACAAATGGCAAATAAACACATGAAAAGATGCTCTACTTATAAAGCATCAGAGAAATGCAAATCAAAACATAATGAGATACTACTACATATCTATTAGAATGGCCAAAATCCACTATACTGACATCACCCAATACTGCCAAGGATGTGGAAAAACGGGCACTCTTCATTAATTGCTGGGGGACTGCAAAATGGCACAGCCACCTTGGAAGACAGTTTGGCGATCTCCTACAAAACAAAGCATGCTCTTACCATACAATACAGCAACAGCACTGGTTGGTATCTACCCAAAGGGACTGAAAACTTCATGTCCACACAAAAACCTACACATAGATGTGTACAGAAGCTTTAGTCACAATTTCTAAAATTTAGAAGAAACCATGATGTCCTTCAGTAGGTGAATCAACAAATAAGTTCTGGCACATCCATACACTAGAATATTATTCAGGGCTAAAAAGAAATGAGCTATCTAGCCACGAAAAGACATGGAGAAAATTTAATTGCATATCACTAAGTGAAAGATATCAATCTGAAAAGGCAACATACTGTACAATTCCAATTTTAAGACATTCTAGAAAAGGCAAAACTATGAAAACAGTAAAAAGGGCAGTGGTTGCAGAGGAAGGATGAATAGGCAAAGAACAGGATTCAGGGCAATGAAAATACCCTCAATGATTATATAATGACAGAAGCTGCTCAGTCGCTCAGTTGTGTCCGACTCTCTGTGACACCATGGACTTTAGCCCACCAGGCTCCACTGTCCATGGAATTTTCCAGGCAAGAATACTGGAATGGGTTGCCACGTCCTTCTCCAGGTTATCTTCCTGACCCAGGGATCGAACCCATGTCTCTTGCATCTCCTGCATTGGCAATCGGATTCTTTACCACTAGTGCCTCCTGGTAAGACCCATATAATGATAGATACATGTTATTACACATTTGTCCAAACCCTGAGACTGCACAACATCAAAAGTGAACTCTAAGGTAAACTACAGACTTTGGGTGATTATGATGTGTCAACCTAGGTCTGTGGTAAAAATTCTGCTGAGACGTATTGATAATGCAGGGGATCATGCATGTGCTGGGGCAGAGGGGTACATGGGAAATCTCAGTACCTATCCTTCAATTTTGTTATAAACCTAAAACTGCTAAAAAAAAAAAATAGACTCAATAAAAATAAACAAATACCCTTTTGGCATGTGAATCATTTGTGTTTACCTGCATATTATTTACGGTGTTTTCTGAGCTACCAAGAGGCAAAGAAGGAATTTACGGATGAATCAGTCTATGGTCAACAACAGCATGAAGTAAATCCTCCTGGTGGCAAAAGCAGCACAAATCACGGAGGAACAAGGTTCATTTGAATTAGTACTCTACACGGGCAAATGACTCCTCTACACCATCGCTGTAGAACAGGAGTCGAAGCCCTATAGCACTAGGAATAAATATGTCTTGACTCATCAGCTCCAACTACACATCTGCCTGCCCCAAAAATCAGATGTTCATAATATCACCTACAACACCACTGTGGGAAAAAGAATGCTTCAATTACACCTGGAAACTGGGTGAGTCAAATGCCCAAAGACCTGTCTTCCTGGGAAAGAGCCAGGTTTGCGGCTAAAAAGTTTGCATGACATCCTGAAAATGCTGGTGAGCTAGCTGATGGAAAAGCAGTACTGCTGTTAGCAATATGCCTGGTTTGAAGGAGAAAATGAATAAAAATCAACAAACAGGAGGCTGGCAAGAGGATCATCTCAGTGGCTAGGCTATCAAGTCATGAGAAGAAACGGAGGAAACTTCAATGCATATAACTCGATGAAAGAAGGCAGTGTGAAAGGCTACATACTGTATGATTCCAACTACATGACATTCTCAAAAAGGCAAACTTATGAAAATGGCCGAAAGATCAGTGATTGCAGTGGGAGGAAGAAATATAATATGGTGAGGGAGAGAATCCTTAATTAAAGGTAGCTCCCACATTTCCACTGCAAGTGTCAAAAGAAGCCAGTGCAGTCAATGAGGTAATGCCCCAGAAATGAGAAGGACATGCTGACTATGGGCTTAATAAATGCTTGATGAATGAACAATGGAATGAAAGTAACTAATCAATTACACACATTCTGAGAGACTATGATAACAATAGATGTTTCCACCCTGTATTAAGTCACATGGTTTGACCCATAGGGTATCTGATCATTACTGGTTGACCAGGAAACTCAGTATGGATAGAGGAGAAAGGGGAGACTGCTGAGTACTAGGATTCTACCAATATCTTCTCCAACTCAGTTTCCTATCATCAGAGCAGGACAACACAAAGAAGAGGCTTTCTTTAGTTCTTATAAGTGAAATGTGCTAGTCTATCCAACTCTCACACACCCCCACTAGACTTGAGAAATAATCAAAGATTCTACACTGGCCAAAAGGCAAGTGACAAGTCAAGCCAAGGCAAGAACCTCTGGCCATGGGAATCTCGAGTCTAAAATAAGTTTTGGAAGAGAATGATCTGTCATTGATTGTGAGGTTTTTTCCTGTTCACAATGATGGGCTGGGAATCCTCCTTGCCTCTAGCTGTCTTCCACCAGCCCCGTCTCTGGGCTCTGATTACCTCAGTGCTCTGTATGATCAGCACCAAGACACCACCACCTCCCCGCCCCCCAGTATCTCTGTCATCAAAACCATGACCCCACTCAGGTTTTGTTCCTAAGAGCTATAAGTATGCACAAGTGTTCATCACTCAGTCCTGTCTGACTCTTCGCAACCCCATGGATTCTAGCCTGCCAGGTTCTTCTGTTCATGGAATTCTCCAGGCAAAAATATGGTATTGGGTAGTCATTCCCTTCTCCAGGAGATCTTCCCAACCCAGGGATTGAGCCCAGGTCTCCTGTATTAAAGGTAATCTCTTTACCAACTGAACTACTAGGAAGCCCAATAACTAGGTCAGTAACTTAAGCAATGGTGCTCAGTCACTCAGACTCTTGGCGACCCCGTGGACTATAGACTGCCAGGCTCTCTTGTCCATGGCATTTTTCAGGCAAGGATACTGGAGTGGGCTGCCACTTCGGCAAGCAGATTCTTTACCACTAGCACCACCTGGGAAGCTCCAACTAAGAGCTAGCCAAGTCTAATTTTACACTCCTGCTGCTGTTTTTACACATTGACCAATTAAGTTTTAAATATTTTTCATCACTAGGCTTTGGACTTTAGTGCTTAAATTCTTCAGGTGCCCCACTCACCCCATGCGCTCGTCACTTAATACACATTTCCTCATATACACTGCTTAAAATGTCTGAGACCTAACAGACTGACTCATGTTAAAAGCATATTTAAAAACACTGACCGGGAAAAAAAAACAACACCACATAAGCTGGATGGATTGTTCATCAGAAACAGAAAAACAGCTGCAATTTCAGCCCTGAAGTCAGAAATACAGGAGACACCTTGAAATCTTAGGGGATGGTCGAAATTCCCATTGTGTGGACCTGTCGTGCCCATTCCACCCCCTTTTTCTATCTGGCCAATGAGCTCCATGTTCAACTTCTCCCCAGTCACAGCACTTCACATTATCACAGACTTTACACATTTCTAATGATGGCAGGCTCACCCATCTCCATCAAGCCAGAAGCACTCTGAGGGCAAGAACCACCCCTCATCATTCAATGATTCACAGACCCACAGCTGATCCCAGACATGACATTAATAACTGTGCTAAAAAACACTATGACCATTTACTGACTCACACAAGCCCAGTGGATAAAATAGAACACTTTTTTTTTTAATTTTGGAAGCCAGCCACCCAAATAGTTGGCATAAAAGAATACTACACTCAGCAGCAAAACAAAACCCTCAAATCACCTATTCTCCAGGTATTGCAAAATAAAGACTTTCCCCCAGCCACAGAATTGGAGTCATTCATTCCATCCTTTGTGTTCCTACAGCATTTGGTAACTCTCACATGCCTAATCAGGCAATGTGTTTAATTATGGGGATTTATTTCTGCCTCTTTGGCTACTTTATAAGCTTATTATGTACATCTTTGTATTTCACCTCAACATCTACATAAAGTAGGTCTTCACTGCATCTCTTCATTAGAGCAAGACATCATGCCAGCCATATACGATGCAGCCTTACTTAAAAGCCAGTTAATTACAGGCTAGTTGAAAGAAACTTTACATCGTTCGTAGGGTTCTCTGAAAGAAACAATAAAAACATACCTCTGTGCATCAAAACCTAGGGACAACTTGCATTCTCCACAAGTGAAATTCTCTAGATGTTAAGAAATCAGAAGATTCAAGTAATCCTTAATAATAACAGTGCTTTCCATTTGAAGAGTTATTTTCCAAGTGTTTTCATGGATACTGCGACATGTTACCTCGTATTCACAACAACCCTTTGAGACAGTCACTACAATTTCCCTTTCACCCGTGAGGAAGTAGAGACTCAGAAAGGCAAGGCGACTTGCCAAGGCTTCTGATGTCAGAGTCAAGTGCTCTTTCATGACAACGTTGTGCCTGGGTAGTAAACTGGCAGTCTGTAGCTTCTATGAGACTGAAGCATTAAACCTCAAAGGAAAAACTGGAAGGAAGAAAAAAACGACAGGAGGTTGTAAACACATTACAACATGAATCCACTGACCTCTTCCTGAATTTTTACTGCTGGAAATGAATACTACTATTCTCTTGTAGAATCTTCAAAAGCAGCTAAGAATATCCAATGTGGCGACAATGGCCAAAGATAAAATACCAAACCAGCAAACATCTCACTGGGCAAGAATCTACCATCTTCCTGTCCTGTTGCTTCCTGGCAAAACTGTCCCTGATATTTTCAGGCATGAAAATGTCTCTCAAAATTCTTCCTTTTGGGCCCCTTCTGGGTCTCTAGGATTGAAGGACTAGATACTCCCTGTGGTGAATGTAACTTTAAAACAGTTTTCACTGTCCTTTCTTCCATTAGAGTTTCAGTTTACTAACTGCCCCATCTCTACGCAAACCTCAAAACTTAGTAAACTTTGAGATGAGTGAGTGAGTGAAAGTTGCTCAGTCGTGTCTAACTCTTTGTGACCCCATGGACTACAAAGTCCATGGACTTCTCCAGGCCAGAATACTAGAGTGGGTAGCCTTTACCTTCTCCAGAGGATCTTCCCAACCCAGGGATAGAACCCAGGTTTCCCGCATTGCAGGCAGATTCTTTACCATCTGAGCCATAAGGGAAGCCCAAGAATACTGGAGGGGGTAGCCTATCCCTCCTCCAGCGGATCTTCCCAATACAGGAATCAAATTGGAGTCTCCTTCATTGCAGATGGATTCTTTACCAACTGAGCTATCAGAGATAGGAAATTTAATTTCTTAGAAACGAAAATGATGACCCAAAGTGACAACAAACCATACACAGGTGGAAAGAAGCCCTTTGTTTAGGTGTGAGGACAGGGAAGGGGGACTGTTAAGCAGAGAACGGCAATTCCCACATCAAAGAAAATTCCTCATTCCTCATTTCATGCAGAAAGCTGCTAGAAACACATGTCTCTTTATTATTCTGTTTAAGAACTTAAAATTATCTCACTAGGAACCAGAATAAAAACACATCAAATGTTTCTTTAGGAACCAAAAACCCAGGTACACAAAACCAGAAAGGGAGCCAGTTATGGAGAGTCAGTGGCTACACGGGGTCTGAGGCCATGTTCAAAGGGCAGGATTCCTACAGAAAAGGACTATGTAAGCACTCAAAGTCCCTCTTAAGCAAAAAGTTCAATGGGCTTCTCCTTAACAATTATGACTGCAGAACATATATGGCCTCTTATACTTTGTTAACATGTTCATGCACCCAGCACAAGATCCACTGGGGAGTAATTTTAATAGAAGTCATCAAATTCTACTACTACAATGATTTTTTTTAACCTCTTATAACACCTTTATTCAAAAGTAAAGTCAAGGGCTTCCCCGATGGCTCAGTGGTAAAGACTCTGCCTGTCAATGAAGGAGACATGGGTTCACGCCCTGATCTGGGAAGATTCCACGTGCCACAGAGAAACTTAGTCTGCACACAACTAAATGAGCCTTGGAGTTGCAACTACTGAAGTTCACGCTAGAGTCCATGCTCCACAACAACAGAAGCCACAGCAGTGAGAAGCCCGAGAACCACAACTAGAGAAAAGCCTGTGGAGCAATGAAGACCCAGCACGGCCCAAAACAAACAAGCACAGAAACTATATTTGAAAAGGGTCAGTTTCAACCTGTTAGCCAACTTATTCTCTAAAAAACAAGTAAGGCCAACATAGCCCCAATTTACTGGTAAAATTTTACAAGTGTGCAAATAAATTCAATTATGTATTCACCCATTCAATAAAACTCACTGGGCACCTACTACATACCAAGAGCAGTTCTCAGCACTTGGGAAATAGCAGTGGATAAAAAGTCCCCATCCCTGCTCTCAATCACGTGGGTTACATTCTGGTGCAGACAACAAGCAATATTTAAGTAAATAAATAAGCTCACTGAGATAACATTAGGTAAGAAGTATAGAGAGTAACAAAGTGGAAGTGGTCAAGAACGCTGATAAGACGAACTTTGAGCAGAGATCTTCAAAAGAAACGAGGAACTGGACATGTGGCTACTTGGAGGGGTAAGGATGCTCTCATTCCAAGCAGATAAACGGCAAGTGCGAAGGCTTGTGGGAAAGTGCAGGTTGTGATGAGTGCAAGAATGGCAAGGCGGTCAGTGTAGCAAGGAGTGAGCAAGAAGTCAAAAGGCAGGGAAGATGGGCAAAGACAGGGAGTGCTATAGACTGTAAACAGCCTCTAGGGCAAAATGTCAGGACTTGACTGTTCTAAGGAAGATGGCAAATCAGTGGAGGAGCTGAGCCAAAAAAAAAAAGTGAAGTCCCTGTCTTGTCTGACTCTTTGCAACCCCATGGACTGTATCCTGCCTGGCTCCTCTGTACATGGGGTTTTCCAGGCAAGAATATTGGAGTGGGTTGCCATGCCCTCCTCTAGGGGATCTTCTCAACCCAGGGGTGGAGGCCAAGTCTCCTGCATTGCAGGAGGTAGACAGGGAGGTATATAGATTCTGGACATATTCTGGCTGGCTACAGGGTATAGGAGAAAGAGAATTTAAGGATGATTGCAAGATTTTTGAGCTGAGCAACTAAACTAAAATTTTCAGATAAAGATTTTTCCTTTATGGAAAACAGAAAGACTGCTTTTCAACAAGTCGATTTGGAGGGAAATGGATTTTACTATCAGTTAAAAAGCAGTTATGACCAGATTATCTTTTACTATTATGAGTTCAGTGAAACACTGCAAACATTTGCTTTAGTCTTTTTTTAGGTTTGGAGTGAGTGTCTTTGATATAGTAATGGATTCACTCTTTTTCTCATTCTTCTGTTTCTTCTTCTCCCTCATCCCCCCAAATCTTCTGCTTTCTATTTCTGTAAAAGCAGAAATGAAGGACTTCCCTGGTGGTCTGGTTAAGAGTCTGTGCTGTCAATGTAAAGGACGCAGGTTCAATCCCAGGTCAGGGACCTAAGATCCCATATGCCATGTGGCATGGCTAAAATATTTTTTCTTTAAAAAAAGCAGAAATGAATTAAGTTCAAAGATATTTCTTCCTGTTTTCTATGATTAAACTGTTGAGGTATTTTTCAACCGTGGCATGACACTTGTGAGATCTTAGTTCTCAGACCAGGGATTGAAGCCAGGCCCATGGCTGTGAAAGCATCAATTCCTAACCAATGGACCACCAGGAAATTCCCTGTGATTTGAATTTTGACTTCTGATCAAGAACAGCAAAATGGCCCATGTGGCAAACATGGAGCGAGCAAAAGGACACGTAGGAAATGGGAAATGAACTACTACTCTTGCCCTGTCTTTGCAAAACCCCTGGGAAGCCCAAATCATGGGCCCTTCCCACTTCATCTCCATTATAAAACCGCCATACTTTAAAAACAACATTGTCATCATCAAATTAAAGAATAGTAACACTAAAAAAAATGTTTTGCAGTATAACTTGATGGGAAAACATGTACTAAAAAGATTAGGGAGAAAAAAAAAACAAGTTTGTGTAATTCCTAGTTACTAGTTCATGCATTTCCTGTTAAATTTTATCTTTATGAAGACTCATCTAGAGCCACTATCTTCTTTAACACTGCAACTAAGCCCTGAAAACATTCCACACAGAACTAAGTCCCACGCATTTCTTCACTGTCTCAAGTTAGTATATTCTGTATAACTTCCACCAATTCTTACATAAAGAAATGACTGGCTTTGTAAACAGGTACTTCCTCATCAAAGTCATAATCATAGATTTAAGTCAAGTCTAAAGATCAAAAACTTATTTAAAGAAGAACAAACATTGTAGACCCCTCTATAGTTTATATTATATTTATTATATATATGTGTGTGTGTATTTAACATCTTATATATGATTATCATCTTCTCTATGCAAGGTTTTTAATAACTATGTGAAAAGAAACCATTTGGGGAGACTTGAATGAAACTTTCACAATTTTTCTTCAGAGAATTTGGTATCTGATTTTAATTATTCAGATAACTAGGTACCATATCCTCTTCTAATTCCCTGAATTTTATAAAAGGGAAGGAGACATTCATAAACTACTATAAATATTTTTAAAATGTGACCTTTTTGGAGGGCAGGGAAGTGGGCTATTTTGTTCACTGTTGTATCTCTAATTACTAGGATATTCCTAGCACACAACAGATGCTCATTAAATTCTTAGTGACTGTATACATGCTCACATGAATGAATAAATGAAAAGCCCAATTGACTGGTATATTGCCCCAAATGGTGGTCTAAACTAATAAAAAAGTGTGTTGTTATATTAATTATTCCATGCTAAGGATAAATACATGGTATTTAATGATAAGAAATTTTTAGCAAGTACTAAAAGTGGATCCAACCAGTCCATCCTAAAGGAGATCAGTCCTGGGTGATCACTGGAAGGACTGATGCTGAAGCTGAAACTCCAATGCTTTGGCCACCTCATGCAAGAGTTGACTCATTGGAAAAGACCCTGATGCTGGGAGGGGTTGGGGCAGGAGGAGAAGGGGACAACAGAGGATGAGATGGCTGGATGGCATCACCCACTCGATGGACATCAGTTAGTAAACTCCAGGAGTTGGTGATGGACAGGGAGGCCTGGTATGCTGCGATTCATGGGGCCGCAAAGAGTCGGACTGACTGAACTGAACTGAAAGGTGGATCATTTTTTCCAAAACATAGGGTTTTCTGATGAGAAGAAAAAGTAAAAGTGGTCTCTTTATAATGAAAATACTGACAAGATTTAGAAGACAATACTTTTCCTTAATGATTACCAAATTAAAACTCTAAAGAATAAACAGCATAAATTAGTTTCAGATGTATAGACAGATTTCATACCAGGAACCTGTGACCCAACAGTAACAGGAAAATCCTGCACTTCAAACATTTTTTTCCAAAAAACCAAAGGGTTATTAAAAAAGATATGATTATTTCTATAAGACAGAAAATTTCAACTTCTGCTGTGGTATAGGAGATAGTATTTAACAGCTTAAGAAAAGAACAGAGAGGCTAACCGGTTTCCCCAAGGCCACACAGCAAGTTAACACCGGCACCAAAAGCAACGCAGGGCTGCTGGCTCCTGGGCTTCTCTACGTCTGGCTGAAACCGCACTGATTCAGGAGAATTCAACAAGTGGGTATGTTTGAGTTAGCGGAGGGGAGAGATGAACTTCATCACCTCTATCCTACAGACATGGAAAGTGGCTCTCAGGGTAGGCACCTTACACAATTTATGCAAGGACTGAAAGGGAGGAGCCAAAATACAGATCCAAGACTCTTCCTGCTACAAGGTAGCTGCTTCCTACCATGTTCTGTGACACCCTTGTGGAGCTTACACTGCAATTCTCATCTCCGCTCATATAAAATTTCCTCTGCTGGGACTGTTCTCCCTTCACTCTCCACCTTCACCCATCAGTGAAAACCTGACGGAAGTGATCTTACTCTTTAGCTTCACAGGGGAGAAAATGGTTTACCACTTTGTCTTCCCTCCCAACAGTCCTGACTCAGTTATCAATATCCAATGCCTTCTTCAAAGCCCAACTCGACTGACACTTCCTGCAGCAGTTGCCTTTATGTGTCAGCTCGCCTAGGCCACCACATCCTGATGTGTGAAAGTCACTCAGTCGTGTCTGACTCTTTGCAACCCCATACAGTCCATGGAATTCTCCAGGCCAGAATACTGGAGTGGGTAGCCTTTCCCTTCTCCAGGGGAATCTTCCCAACCCAGGGATCAAACCCAGGTCTCCTGCATTGCAGGCAGATTCTTTACCAGCTGAGCTACCAGGGAAGCCCCTATCTAGATGTATGGTCAAACACTATTCAACAAGTCTCTGGGAAGCTAATTTTTTTGATAAGATTAACATTTAAATCAAACAGACTTTGAATAAAGCAGATTACCCTCCACAGCACTGGCGGACCCCATCCAATCAGTGGAAAAACCCTAAGAGACTGAACTTGCCCAAAGAAGAGGGAAGCCTGCCAGCTGACTACCTCCGGACACACACAGCAACTCCTCCCTGGGTCTGCAGTCTGCAGGCCTGCTCTGCAGATTTTGGATTTGCCGGGCTCCACAGGCCTGTGAGCCAATTCCTTAAAAGAAACTGCTCTCCACATCTATATGTCCTGTTAGTTATGTTTCTCTAGAGAACCCAAATACATCTTCCCAAAGTCTCGTCTTACCATTCTACCCCTGAAAAGTACCTCCAGTTGGCATTTACCATATCCAACCTTTAGATATTTCTACATAACATATAATCTTCCTTAATAGATTGAAAAAGTCACAGAGGATAAGTGTGCCATCTCTTACCACTCTGCATCTTAGAATGCCTTTTACTTAGGGACTATACTAAACACGTTGAAGGAATGTCTAGAGATGAATCTAGAAGGCAGGGGAGGTTTCCAAAGCAGGAAGGAAAAAGGAAGAGGGAGATACCGCCAGTCCTGGCAGAGAACAGAAAGAGCTGAGCAGCCCAGGTATCAGGAAACATTGAACGGACCAGCCGAACAAGTATGAAAGATGAATGGAAGGAATTAGAAGGCAATAAGGAAGATACAATTTTTCAATGCTTCAAATGCTTGTGGATGTTTGTCTTTATCTTCAAGGCAATGATACTTAAACCTTTTTGAGAAAAGGAAAATGATGTAAACAACTACCCTTAAGGAAAATGCTTAAAGTTGGTATGTATGTGGCATGTACCACGCAGATGGGTGGGAAAGATACAAGTTAGGAGGCCAAATAAAAATAACAATAGTAGTATCAGGCACTATGAAGCATATGCTTTTCCATTTACTAAGCAGATTAATCCCCACCAGATCTGGTTGCGAAGAAACTAAATCATAGAAAGGATAAACAACTCACCTAAGGGCATACAGAGAGCGAGCGGCAGAGCTAGAATTCAAACCCAAGTCTGTGCAACTCAAAGGCCTGTGCTCCTCACCACTTTCCCGTATCTCGGGCCAGAGGTAAGAAAACATAAAGCAGGGCAAAGGAGGCTGGAATGGATTTAAACGGAAAGTGGGAAAGCACAGGGGTAACCGTGGATTCTGGACCACAATGCATAGGTTTGAATCACAGCTCTGTCACTTATTCATATCTGGGGCAAGTTACTCAGCCTCACTGGGCTTTTGTTGCCTGTTCTGTAAAATTACAAAACTAGTAGTATTTTGGTAAAAAGAACTTTAAGAGTTGTTGTTAAGGACTAAGAAACTTAATACATATAAAGACGTTAGAATTGTACCCTGGCACATACTAAACATTTAATAAATGATAATAATCATTATTGTTAATAATTAGAAAGATCAATAATCATCAGGATCTGCAACTAAGTGCCCAAATACCTGTTTTTATGTTTACTGATGTGCCCTAGAGACCTCAAACACAGTAGGCATGCAACACATGCTTGTTTAATAATGAACTCAATATACGGAGCACAGAAAAAGCAAGATCAAGTAGCTAAAGTTTTCTGGCCTTAAAATCTGGTTTTCATTTTGCCACTAATAATACATTCTGTAGCACTGTTTACTAAAACAAACGTGCATATTCAGAAAACAAGTCCACTTGTCAAAG
Organism: Cervus elaphus; assembly: GCF_910594005.1. Classification (NCBI taxonomy): domain Eukaryota; kingdom Metazoa; phylum Chordata; class Mammalia; order Artiodactyla; family Cervidae; genus Cervus; species Cervus elaphus. The sequence goes on along the minus strand of NC_057828.1, from coordinate 70,314,330 downwards.
CCACATGGAAGAATGTCCATGGAAAATGTACTAGAATGTCTATAATACATGTACAACAGTACCGTCCACAACAGTCCCAAACTGAAACCAGTTCAGATGTCCTCACAGTAGGATGTGTGAACTGTGGTATATGTCTGTACTGGAATATCAGGCAGCGATGAAAAGGACTGAGATCTAACTCTCCTACACTGTTATATGGATGACTCTCACAAAATGGTGATTAAAGAAGAAACCAAAGACAACATATATTAGTCACTTTAAAACGTTTTCAAAAAAATAAAGTAAAACTAACCTATGTTGTTTGAAGTCAGGTTAATGGTTACTCTGGGGGCATAGAGACTGAGAGGGAACATGAGAATGGATGTGAGGGGCTAGTGATGCTCCAAGTTTTGATCTAAGGACTGGTAACGGTACAGTCTGATTTCTGCACTTGTAATGTGTCACATTTCAATAAAAATTTACCTAAAAAAATGACTGATGGTAGAAAAATAAGGTAACAACATGACTTCAAATGGAAGTGTCTATGAGAGTGTGGAGGAATGGCAAGGACCTGGTATGACAAATGATATAAGGACAGAGAGCCCTGGATGAGGGTCAACTTATGACCGGGAAAGAATGACGGAGCTGCCTACAGAAAAATGGGATGTTTAGAGGAGGATTTAAGGTCGGAAGAAGGTAGTAGGAGGGTAATAGTTCATCACTGTCTAGCTTTCTAGGTCTTGCAAAATTTGGTTGAGCAAGAGTGAGCAGAGTGCCCCAGGTAGAGGTGATCAACAAACGGTGCTGTCATCATCACCCTGAGGAGCCGAAAGCAAGACTAACAGGCAACAGAAGGGCTCCTATGAACGTAGGTGCTTTAAGGAAAAGGCTGTATTATGCACACACTTCCAGGGCAATGCATACAGTAGATACTCAATATATGCATGAATGTATCCTAGACGGTCCTCTGTCAGGAGGGAATCAAGAATAAGATGTAAGTGGTATAAGATTAAGACACATCTGTCAGAAAACTACCTGTAAAGGCAGAAGATGTTTAAGCTTTATAAAGATATCATAGATAAAGAAAAAATTAGAAGGGCAGAGTTCTGGCAAAGGGAGGATCAGATAAGGGAATGGCACTGGGAGTCTAGGAGGGAGAGAATTTCAGGAGTGGACTCTCCATGTCTAGTGCTGATCAGCAGTGAAATGAATAGGAAAAGGTCCCTGGTTCTCAGGTGGGTTCCCGTGGTAACCTGCAAGGGGCTCAAATGAGCCAAATAAATGACAGACATAATTTCTCAAGGGCTCAAGATGGAATGGCTAAACAAAAAATGATGGAAGCAGTAAGCAGACAAACAGAATACAAACAGAAACACCAGGCATCCAAAGGTAATAGAAATATTAAATAGTAATTAAGTAATAATGTGTGAAATGAATATTTGGGGTGAGTTTTTAAAATAGAGGGGAAAATCCAATTTTTAAAAAAAGGCAAGGAATCTATGAGAAGCAAATATTAAAGATATTTGAAAATCACTGGAAACTGAACTAGCCTGGGGAAAGTGATGACATTCAAGAGAAAAAGTGGAAGGGTCAACCTTCTTGCAGACAGCAGACACCCAGTCGTGGGACCCGGGTGAAGGGTGGAAGAAGAAAAGCAGCAGCTGGAACGTATTAAACAAAGATGTGGGCACAGGACACCACTCCAGAAGTAGACGCCAGCGTGGGCTTTTGGCTCTGGATCTGATCAGGGTGGTTTCTTTAAAGAAGAGTCCCGTTTGATGGTTTGTACTGTCCTTTATCACGATAAAGTTCTGTGTTTCTTAAATGAAAATCATAAGAGGACAATCTGTACAATGGCCAAATGAGCCTCATTCACAACGTTAGTAAACACGATAATTAAATTATATATACAGTATTTCATTATGGATGATCAAAAGCTAGATTGATTCTCATTTATTTAATGCTTTCTAGCCAATTATTTATATGTTGGGTCAAGGGTAAAGAAAGGTAAAATGTTTTAGTCCTGGGGGGGGGGGGGGGGGGGGTGGTGTGTGTGTGTGTGTGTGTGTGTGTGTGTGTGTGTGTGTGTGTGTGTGTGTGTGTGTGTGTGTGTGTGTGTGTGTGTGTGTGTGTGTGTGTGTGTGTGTGTGTGTGTGTGTGTGTGTTTGTTTTCAGGTAAAAATGCAAGTATCACAGAGCAGTAAATAAGAAACTCTGTGATTCAACATTCCTCTCCTGCAGATGGTCAAAACTCTAAACAGATTTCCAATCATACTGTAGTTACAATCACACAATGTTACAAATTGGCAAATAATCACATTAAATCAAGAAGGAAAAATATCTCCTTTAGTGTATAATGGTTATAAGATTCGTGACACCCTTTTGAAAATGAACCAGATGTAAAGAACACAGCTTTCTTTTATGTGGTATTTTCCAACTTCCTGTGGATAAAAACATTTCCAGGCCATATTTTTTTTTAAATAAGAGTTAAATTTTCTTGTGAAAGATTGTCAGAGTATTAGCTCTCAGGATAAAACTTTCAGCACTCATAACAAAGGGGAGCACTTCAGAAATTGTGTGTGTGTGTGTGTGTGTGTGTGTGTGTGTGTGTGCACGCGCACACGTGCAACACAAAACCTCTCAAAGCATAATAAGGTCACAAAAGATAGTTTAGAAAATTAAAATACCTCCAATCTAGAACTGAGAATTTCCATCTTTAGTTTGTTTTTTTTTTTCTTTACTTAAATATATTGTGCTTCTGGTTGGTAATTAGAATCAAGGATTCCATAAACCAGTCTAGAAAATAATATCTTCTTTAATAAAACTAATGATGAAAACTCTGATGTTTTTACAACTTGGGAATTTTATTTGGCTGAAATGTTTTTATCATCACTCCTAAATTCATCTATTGTTTCATCTTACATTTACCTAAATTCAGCAGAAGTTGACATATTGGCATGGCAAGAGAATTACCGAAATCCATACACAAATTCTCAGTTTTGAAATGTTTTTAAAATAAAATTTATAATTTCAAAGCATGAGTAAACAATAGAAAAGGTCTCACATACGGTTTTAGGGTCCTAGAGTACTACAATTTAGGCCAGTTCTTTTAAGGATGGACATAATGCTAATATAGTCAAAGCTACGGTTTTTCCAGTAGTCATGTATGGATGTGAGAGTTGGACCATAAAGAAGGCTGAGCACTGAAGAATTGATGCTTTTGAACTGTGGTGTTGGAGAAGACTCTTGAGAGTCCCTTGGACTGCAAGGAGATCAAACCAGTCCATCCTAAAGGAAATCTGTCCTGAGTATTCACTGAAGGACTGATGCTGAAACTCCAATACTTTGGCCACCTGCTGCAAAGAGCCAAATCACTGGAAAAGACCCTGATGCTGGAAAAGATAGAAGGCAGAAGGAGAAGGGGATGACAGAGGATGTGATGGTTGGATGGCATCACCAACTCAATGGACATACATGAGTTTTAGCAAGCAGTGGGAGATGATGAAGGACAGGGAAGCCTGGTGTGCTGCATGTAGTCCATGGGGTCACAAAGAGGTGGACACTACTGAGGGACTGAACAACATAATGCTAAATTCTTGTACAATAAGTAAATTTAATGACTTATTTAAGGATATACCATACATTATATTATGTATAATCAGTTATGCATTAACAAATTTTAACTAAAAGGCTAAAATTTTAGACTATAAAACATGAGAAATATAAACTAACCAAAATTGCTGCAGAACCTCGGTTTCTCCATTGTGTTCATGTCAGGCATCATGGAGATGCCCACTTACTGTATAAATAAGACCATCTATCCTCTGGGCTTCCCTGGTGTCTCAGTGATAAATAATCTGCCTGCAAATGCAGGTTTGATCCCTGGTTCAGGAAGATCCCTTGGAGGAGAAAATGGCAACCTACTCCAATATTCTTGCCTGGGAAATCCCATGGACAGAAGGAGCCTAGGAGGGCTACAGTCCACGGGGTGGCAAACAGTTGGACATAACTGAGCAACTAAACAGCAAAAATAATCTATCCTCCAGGTTCCTCAGGCTAAAATGAAATTTGCAACCCTTTAATCCCTTCTCAATTCCTCCAATCTATCTTAAGAATCTCTAAAATCTATTTACTAACATAAAACACTAGCTACACCTGAAAGACCATCAGGATAGAATTTTCTTTCATTTAACCAAACAAAGTTTAAGTCTCAATGTGGCATTAATTAAAAGATTTTGACCAGGCAATCAAGAGTGGGGTACAAAAATATGCAATTTTTTAAGGTATAGATTTTTTTATAATTTTGCTGAAGTATAGTTGATTTACAATGTTGTATTACCTTCTTCTGTACAGCAAAGGGCTTCCCTGGTGGCACAGACAGTAGAGAATCCACTTGCTATGTGAGAGATCTGGGTTCGATCCCTGAGTCAGCAAGATCCCCTGGAGAAGGGAATGGCTAACCACTCCACTATCCTTGCCTGGAGAAACCCATGGACAGAGGAGCCTGGTGGGCTACGGTCTATGGGGTCACAAAGAGTCAGACACAACTGAGCAACTAACACTTTCACTTTTTCACGCATTTTTAAAGAATGCCACAGATGATTCTGAGCCATGCATGCTAAGGACCACACTTAAAGACACAAGCAGTCCCATTTCTTAGTTTTGCGTTTTAAAAAAAATAATCATCATCATCACTTACCGAGAGTCATCACTTTCTTAAATAATTTAACTGAAATCTGTTTATATTCTTCAAACTACACTCTCTTCAAGTTACAAGTACTGCAAGACCAGCATCAAGCCATCCTGGCCCCTCGTGCTGCAGCCCACCTGGCTTCAAGACCCTGAGCAGCTGCTCCGACCATCTGTGAAGCTGCAGGCCAGGCCTGCCTTATCCTGTTTTCTCACACTGGCCTGATAACCTCTGCACAGTAAGCACGACCAGCCTGGACCCTCTGGGCAAGATCTCACCCCTCGTAAGGGACTGGGGCAGGAGTGGGGAATCTACTTAGGAAATACATGTTGATGATAACAATACAGTTTTTGGTTAAATTACTTTTTGCAACTCTACCTTTAGGAAGTGCCAGAGGAAATAAGGGACAAAGTTCAACTTCACTTCAATGGCATCAAACCCTTTATCTTTGGAGGGTAATTTGATTTCTAGCACTTACATTGCTGTTGTTCAGTCGCTAAGTTGTGTCTGACTCCTTGGATCCCATGGACTGCAGCAGGACAGGCCTCCCTGACCCTCACTATCTCCCCGAGATTGCTCAAGTTCATGTCCATTGAGTCAGTGATGCCATCCAACCGTCTCATTCTCTGTCCCCTTCTCCTCCTGCCCTAAATCTTTCCCAGCATCAGGGTCTTTTCTAATGAGTCAGCTCTTCAAATCAGGTGGCGGACGTATTGTAGCTTTAGCATCAGTCCTTCCAATAATATTCAGAGTTGATTTTCTTTAGGATTGACTGGTTTATTTCCTTGCAGTCCAAGGGACTCTCAAGAGTCTGTTCCCGCAGCACAATTCGAAAGCATCAATTCTTCGGTGCTCAATTTTCTTTATGGTCAACTTTCACATCCATACATGACTACTGGAAAAACCACAGCTTTGACTAGACGTACCTTTGTCGTCAAAGTGACATCTCTGCTTTTTAATACGCTATCTAGGTTTGTCATAGCTTTTCTTCCAAGGAGCAAGCATCTTTTAATTTCAAGGCTACAGTCACCAACTGTAGTGATTTTGGAGCTCAAGAAAATAAAGTCTGTCACTATTTCCACTGTTTCCCCATCTATTTGCCATGAAGTGTTGGGACTGGATGCCATAATTTTTTGAATGCTGAGTTTCAAGCCAGCTTTTTCACTCTCTTCTTTCACTCTCATCAAGAGGCTCTTTAGTTCCTCTTCACTTTCTGATGGTAGAGTGGTATCATCTGCATATCTGAGGTTGTTGATATTTCTCCTGGCAATCTTTATTCCAGCTTGTGATTCATCCAGCCTGGCATTTTGCATGAGGTACTCTGCATAGAAGTTAAACAAGCAGAGTGACAATATACAGCCTTGACATACTCCTTTTCCAATTTTGAAAGTCTGTTGTTCCATGTTGGTTCTAACTGTTGATTCTTGACTGGCTTACTGGTTTCTCAGAAGACAGGCAAGGTGGTCTGGTATTCCCATCTCTTTAAGAATTTTCCAGTTTGTTGTGATCCACACAGTCAAAGGCTTTAGAGAAGTCAATGAAGCAGATGATTTTCCTGGAATTCTCTTACTTTCTCTGTGATCCAATGGATGTTGCCAATTTGATCTCTGGTTCCTCTGCCCTTTTAAAATCCAGCTTGCACATCTGTAATTTCTCAATTCAGGTACTGCTGAAGTCTCGCTTGAAGGATTTTGAGCATTACCCTGCTAGCATGTAAAATGAGTGCAATTTAGTTCACTAATTCCTAAGATGTCGATGTTCACTCTTGCCATCTCCTGCTTGACCATGTCCAACTTACCTTGATTCATGGACCTAACATTCCAGGTTTCTATGCAATATTGTTCTATACAGCATCAGACTTTACTTCCAGATATATCCACAACTGAGCATCATTTCCTCTTTGGCCCAGACTCTTCATTCTATCTGGAGCTATTTCTCCATTCTTCCCCAGTAGCCTATTGGACACTTTCTGACCTGGGGAGCTCATCTGCTGGTGTCACATCTTTTTGTCTTTTCATACTATTCATGGGGTGCTCGAGGCGAGAATACTGGAGTAGTTTGCCATTCCCTCTTCTAGTGGACCACATTTTGTCAGAACTCTCCACTATGACCTGTCCATCTTGGGTGGCTCTGTATGGCAAACCCCTTTGCCATGACAAGGGTGTGATCCATGAAGGGGCTAGCACTCATGAGTCAATACTATTAATAAGTTTCTAGCCAATAAGAGTTTCTACAAAAGTAGGGTTTACAGTGATTTGGACTCTGCTAATCATCAGTTAGCAGAATCAAGAGCTTCCCAGGTGGCGCTAATGGTAGAGAATCCGCCTGCCAATAAAGGAGACACAAGAGACATGGGTTCGATCCCTGCATCAGGAATATTCCCTGGAGAAGGGAATGGCAACCCACTCCAGTATTTGTGCCTGTGAAGTTCCATGGACAGAAGAACCTGGTGGGCTATGGTCCTTAGGGTCTCAAAGAATCGGACACACCCGAAAAACTGAGCACAGTGAGCACAATCACCAGTTAGATACAAAGCCCCTCGGGGGCACTGTCATGTCAAACTTGACTAGATTAATCTACATCCCCCAGGATTCTCTTCCCTGCAGGTTTCTGGTTACCAGGGCCACGGCTGACTGACAACTGTCTGCACAGCAATTTCTCCTTACTCACAGCACCTCTTTGCTATTTAAGAAACAAACATTATTTGAATACCCACTATGGGCTGAACACAGTGATGGGTGCTTTCTGAATTAATCCTCACAGGAGCCATGCTGGCATCATCTCCAATCAACTATAAACACAAAAGCTGAGTTTGAGGGAGTTTATAGACCCTGACCAAGAAACAAATACCTGCAAAGTAGATTTCCTGAGTACAAATCTACTACGGCAGAGTTTGCTTTTGAACTATATTTTACTTCCAGCTAATATTTTCCTTGAAGATTACACCAAATACCAGTTCTTCACTGATTCTATTAGTCATTCAAAATATATACACAGTGCAGTCTGGCAGATACCTAACTTGCATTCATATTTTCCCACCAATATCCATCTTTTCACAATTGGTCATTTATTTCAAGGATCCAAAGTACTGACCTTTTTGAGTTTTCCTTTGGTCTATGGGTTTCTCTCTTTATATTTATCACAGTTCATGTCTTCTGAAGACCTTCTTCAAAACATTTGGTGTCCTGGTCAAAAACATTTGTTTCTAACATTGCTTCTTCATCTCTCTGATTTTCTGGTAAATTATCGTGTGTCTGGCTTGTATTTTAGTGAAGCTTACGTAAAATTTGCTGGGATTTGCGCTGAATAACAGTAACACCTTTTCATGTTGGCAGGAAACGTTTTTACACTGGCAACACATCCACTCACTCTGGCCAGCTGCAGGCACAAGATTGATGGGCTAACCTTGAGAGCTGGGCTGCTATAAACTGAAACATGTTGCGACACATCCCTACGAGGACGACTCCTCCCCTCTGCTCACAAATTATCCCAGAAAGCACACTATCATCCTTTCACAGTCACACCTGGGAACTTGACACCGGCTGACACCTTTCTACTGTTTATTTCCAACGTCTCAATTTTCCACTCTTCTAAAGGGCTTAGTGTCATCTGAAAGCTTGGCACTTTCACTCTCTGCCCAGGGCGGCAGATCACTGATAAAAATGCTAAATAAAACCCATCTCAGAAAAAAAAACAAAAACAAAAAACCCATCTCAGTTCCAATCTCTACAGAAGGCTCACTATTTAAAGGACTCCATTCAAAGAAGTGCCTGTTTTCCCTCGCCCTTTGTTTCTTCTGTCTAAACTACTTCCTTCCCTTGCACAAAACACAACTCTTCCAGTTCCACAGGGTGTCTAAGCTGTGGCAGGGCAAGGGAGGGGAGTATGGGCTAAGGCATTTGGAAATTTAAATAAATCCTCTCCCATGTCTGCATCCTTGGTTAACCTACAAACCATGCCGGCTGAAGAGCCAGACTCCTGTCTCTAAGCAGTGGTGTGACTGTGTGCAAAGCCCCTCCATCTCCCTAGTTCTCATCTCCTTCATCTGTACAATAAAGCAAGTGGCCTCTAGAATGTGTGGCATTTCACGTTTGGATATAAAACCATGACTCTGGGAAAGCGTAATCTATCTTGATAGACAGCAAACTACTTTTTCAAATAAGCTATGTTTGCTTAAAATTTGGGTGGTTTCTTTTTTTTTTTTTTGGCCCTACAGAACATTTGGTACCTTTCTGAGGGATGGAATCTTTTATGAGTCATCAGAGATAAGGCAGATATTAAAAGCAATAAAGAGGGAAAATCTGAAAGACTTGAGCCACATCTCCACCACATGAAGTACAAGAACATGTTATCTGGCACTCTGGAGTGATCTGACATAGAAAGAAACTTTTCAAACAAGGATGCAAGGAGAACGATACTCCCACATCCATCTGGACCATCTCCAGTTTCTGGTAGGTGGCTAAGGCATGAAGACAGCTGGACTCTGAGTGCCATAGATCCAGATGGGCCAATGTGGAGATACGGGTTGATCGCAGTATTGAGAAGCACGCCAGTTATATAGAAAGTAGAAGTATGAGCGGTCACAACCTAAATGCCTACAGAGCCAGCAGGTCACATGAAGGAGTCCATATTGCACCACAGGGAGTCGGGGTAATGGGCAAACTGGATAGCACATGCCCACCTGCAAGGCATCCAAATCCAACTCTTTAAAAAATGGTCCAGGTACAACAAAACCCACCAGTAGACCAGAACCAGCTCTCACACTGCCAGTTCATCATCTCTGACTTCACAGGTACTGCTGCCCTTGCGTTTCTCTGCTGACCCTTCAGGAAGAACTAACCCCCACTCTTGTTTCTCTAGTAAAGCTGGGGAGTTGGGGGACACATGGACAGAAGTACTTCTCTGGCAGTGAAATGTAAAGGATTCAACTAATTTGATGGATGAAATCTCCACTTAATTAGTAATAAAACTTCTATTAGGGGAAAAAAACCCACAATCCTTTTTCAGAGAATGATAATAGAGCCCCCTTTATGGGGTTGTAGCCTGGTGGCTCAGACGGTAAAGAATCCGCCTACAATGTGGGAGATCTGGGTTTGATCCCTCGGGTTGGGAAGACCCCCTGGAGGCGGGGCATGGCAACCCACTCCAGTATTCTTGCCTGGAGAATCCCCATGGACAGAGGAGCCTGGTGGGCTGCAGTCCGTGGGGTCACAAAGAGTCAGACACAACTGAGCGACTAAGCACACAGGTGAGGACCAAAAAAGAAAATACTGAAAATACTGCAGCACCTCGCACATAGATGCTAGCCACTCTCATGGTTCCTGCTATTAAATTCTGTCGAGTGACGGAATACCAACTACCTTCTTCCACAGAACCCCACAGAGTTATATTCTCAGGCCCTGCTGGCTAGGCTTGGAAGTCTTGTATTGGGTCAGAAAACAGCCAAAAAAGCACAAAATAGGACTCTATGCTTTCTAGATGCTGCTGCGGCTCGGGCACTGTGGGGCTCTTTAACGTGGGAGTCTCGCACGCCTGCCACTTCCCTCCTCCCTACCCACCCATTCTGCCCCAACTTAAGATTCTAAAACATCTACCCCACCGCCCCCCACCACCACCTCTCTCTCCCTGCAAGACTTTTTAAAAACCCCAGTATTGAAATTAACACACTCCTCCCAATCCCACCCATTATAATGGTATCCCAACAAATCCGAGAAATACTTTTTAAGGAAGTGGATGCTTTAAAAAAAAAAATCCATACAGCATAGCTGGCATGCTTTGACGCGACAAAACACCTCTTCTCATCGCTACTGTTTACCTTTCCCCTCTCTCCACCTCTTAGCTGAAGGTAAACGCTGTTGCATGGGATCACTGGGTTCTACTAGGCTTTTGAAAAAATTGAACATTCTAAAATTTTAATCCCTGCTCTATTATAAATCTTTATTACTCCATGAGTCAAATGTTGGATCTTTCCCAGTCTTCTGCAATGCAACTCTGATAAAGAACCGTTTGGAATCAGTGAATCAGTGAATAAACAAATGAATAAATGTATATCTTTGAAGATCAGAGAATGCACAAAATTGTTACCCCTGCTTAAGACACCAAGTTATTTCCAAGCAGCTCAACAGAAACACATGATTTTGTTTGCTTTTGAGAATTTCAGAACAGATATCAAATACTAGTAAATACACATTAGCCATATGATTGAAAATGAGAATTTTAACAAAGAAACAACCAGATTGTATTTAAGTACTAACTTCATTTTATCTGGGTACACCTCATTGTTCCATTGCCTAAATTGCTATCTCTCTACGTATTCTTGCAAACGAGATCTTTTTCCCCGAGAGGGGAAAGAGAAGGATAAAAAGGATATCCACACATGTGGAAGACTTGGTATGATGAGGTAGGCGCTAAGGTGTGCTTTTGCTTTAATTAATAAAAGTCTAAACTTTGGAAAGGCATCCTCTTTATAGAAAAACGTAAGGAAATCCTAGTTGAGGACTGAGATAAGCTAATTGATCAGCTTCCCTAAAGGAAATTCAACTGATTTTAGAATATTAATGGCTCCCCCAACCCTGCAGGATTTTTCCAGTAAGTCAAGTCCTGGGGCAGAAATGGTTACCAAGACCTCAATTTTATTTGCATATTTTCATTCTGTTGTTGTTTAGTCATTAAGTTGTATCTGACTCTTTGCAACCACATGGACTGCAGCACACCAGGCCTCCCTGTTCCACACTATCTGCCAGAGAGTGCATACAGTGTGAAAATTTTACTTTTGTTTGCCTGTGGATTTTATTATTATTATTATTTACTCTTTCTCTTTGATCACACTCATAACAGCAGACTCAGATCCACCCAGCGAGTCACAAGGCAACAATAAAACAAGCAGAGATGAACGAACAGGGACGTAGGCAGCAGGCTGTCCTGGGCAGGACTGGCTACAAAATTTGTGAAGTCTAGTGAAAAATGAAATGCGGGGTTCATTATTCAAAAATCATTAAGAATTTCTGGGACTTCCCCAGTGGTCCAGTGGTTAAGGCTCCAAGCTTCCACTGCAGGGGGCACAGATTCAATCCCTGGTCAGGGAACTAAGATTCCACATGCTGCCTGGCACAGCCAAAAAAAAAAAAAAAGAATCATTAAGAATTTCAAAAGAATGACAGCAGAGCACAAAGCCAAGTTCAGTACCTCTCTGAGTGTGGGGCCCCATGCAAATAACCGCACAGGTCACAGGCCCACAAAGCTGGGCTAGGAAGACACTTACCAGGCTCCCCATGATTCACGAAAAGAGCAAGAAAGCCTACGCCAGGAAGTAAATAACATGAGCAGTGTAAGCTTTACAGACAAACTCCAATTTCCAATAAATCAAATATGTGGAAATGAAATAAACGCCACTTGGAGATACAGCTCTTTCAGAAGCGAGAGGACATGTTGAGATCTGTTCATTATATACTCCCACTGACTAGCAAAGTGTCTAACGTGGAATAGGTGCTTAACACAAAGGTTGAAATAAAAAATAACGCAAATGGCAACTCACATTTTCATCAACTCATCTCCTTTGGGGAATCAATTCTTCTTGCCTTCAAGATGGCTGTTTGTGGCACACAGCCATTCTCCTCTCTCATCTCATCATACGTGATGTTGGCCACACAGTATAATGTTTGAGATTAAATCTCAGTATCAACAGCATCTTAAAATATCTGCCAGAAACAATTTCATTCTCAATCATCAGACAGAGAGAGAACAAGTTCTCATTCACTGGCTGGAGCTGGCTAGGAGAAGGATTTGCCATTCTCAGCAAATTATATTATCCACAGGGAATTCATGCTGAATCTTAAGTCTGACTTGAAGGGAGTCCCTATTTCCCAGCCCACGGGTAAACTTTAAATAGCCATTAAAATGACATTTCAAAATAATAAAAGAACTCAGAGAACCGGAGGAACAAAATAAATGGTGTTGTAAAAGGAAATGGAAATGTTACCATAATTAGAGCTTTTAAAAGAGACATTTTAAACACTGGTTGAACGCTGACTTGTTTACAATAGCACTCGAGGCAGATGGCAAGAGACTAAGGAGGAAACTTGAGGTATTTACAAGAAAGGTAAGGTGAAGAAAGCTTTTGTAAGGTCACTGGAACCACTTCTGGAAGCCTAGTTAAAAAACAAAAAAATTAAAACACCAGTTTGACCTTCACAGGGATGTAAAAAGTCTTCAGCGAATCTACCTTAAACATCAATAGAAATGCCAACAGCCCAAAACATGTAACTGGAAGAAAAGTGGGGTACCACTCCCCACCACCATCTAACATTGTAATGCCGTTGTAACTCCCTAGTCACTCACCATCACAACAGAAAATGCACTCACGCTCTTTATGGCACCTGAACAGTGCAGCTTTCGACGTGGCCATGTATTTCCAGTTGGTGGAATGACACGTTGTCCCATTAGTTCTTCCCAGACAAGGAATTACATTTAACATTGTCAAAGGCCCCCTACTAGTTCATAAAGAGATTAAGAATTTTTTTCAAAACCTCTCTGGAAATAACTGCTAGGCAGTTTTACCAAGCAGACTAGCATGTAGCCTCATCGTCCAGTACTTTAGGGAAGGTGGGGGATGTACAGGAGAAGAGTGATATCAAGAGAAGAGCGCCCCACAGAGGCTGAGAAGCACAGAAAATACAGAGGCTGCGCCCACTAGGTGGAGGGAGCCTGCAACAGGTCCCACCGACCTGGGGTTTCCAACAGATGTGCTACAAAGTGCCGAGACTGCCCTTGGATGGCAGAGCAAATGTGCTGGCCACAGCGGTGGGCCCACTGCTTTGTCTAAACGACGCTCACCTCTAGGAGCGCGGACCACCCCACCTCCACAGCGGGCTACAAATGTGTCCTGGAAAAGAAGGAAAGGTTATCTGGCCTCCTTAGGACAATTAGAAGCCCCTTGCCGCCTGCTGCTGAGTTGCTCAGTTGTGCCCAACTCTTTGTGACCCCTTGGATTTTAGCCTGCCAGGCTCCTCTGTCCATGGGATTTTTCAGGCAAGAATACTGGAGAGGGTTGCTATTTTCCTCCTTCAGGGGATCTTCCCAACCCAGGGATAGAACCCACATCTCCCAAGTCTCCTGCATTGTAGGCAGATTCTTTACCCACTGAACCATCCGGGAAGTCCAGAAGGCCCTTAGCAATATGCAAATAGACCATTCAACAGGGATAATGCAAAGACAAACATGTTCTGATAACGGAAAAATGCCCCAGAATCGAAAATTTTAGAAATCATGCATGCAGTCAAGGAACTTCAACCTCGAAGCCAATTCACTCTTCAAAAATTACTTCTTCTCTTACAAAGTGTTCTCTTTAGTATTGAAAAAACTAAAGAGGGACTTCCTCACTGGAGGAAGACTTGGAAAAACCCCAGACCTAAAAGAAAAGCAGTGATCTTGGCCAGCAGCTTTCTGGTTTCCCCTGGCTATTATTAAGGATCCTTCTGTTTGACTAAGAATTTCTCCACCTCTCACAAACCATCTTTTTTCATTCCATGTCCAGAAAAGTCTGAACACCATGTGTTTATAATGAGCCTGTTGCTATGCACATCGTTAAAACACATTACAAAAATCTTTCCTTTGAGTCAGGAGGAGGGCAGAACGGGGGAAGATAAACTCCTAACCAGAGTTCCGTTGCTGAACAGAAAAGCTGGCAAAAAGGCAGAAGAGAAGCCAAGCAAAATGGAAAAAATTATGGTGGTCCATCCTTGAGTCATTTTAACCAAAGGGGGAAAAACGAACATTTTTAAAGCCCCAAGGTAATGCATCTTACAGCTTGGAGAGAATTCTCTCCCTAATCTCTTTCATTTTCATGGTTTCATGACTCATCCTCCATCTGTCTCTTAATGTGTCCTCTTCACCAGCTTTTTCACACTTCTTCAAGAATATTAAGAGGTTTTTTTTCCCCCCTTTCATGAGTACTTCTGTGTGTATTCTCCTTCTGATAACTTTGGTCTTCTAGTCAATCACCACCTAAGTGTTGGTTCTGAACTGTCTGTTTCATCCCTGACTCCACCATAGCTATCTTGGCATTTTTCCCTCACTTATGAAGAGGCTTGTTTTTGAAAAGTATCTGGGAGATGAGAGGAAACACGGTACATCAGAATTAAAGGGGAAAAAAACAGGGGCTTCTCTGCTGGTCCCGTGGTTAAGAATCTGCCTGCTAATTCAGGGACACAGGTTCAATCCCTGGTTCGGGAAGATACCACATGCCATGGAGCAAGTAAGCCCGTGGACCACAGCTGCTGAGCCTGTGCTCTAGATCCCGGGAGCCACAACTACTGAAGCCCACACGCCCGAGAGCCCGTGGTCCACAAGAGAGGCCACCACAACGAGAAGCCCGCACACTGCAACTAGAGAGGAGCCCCTGCTCGCCACAGCTAGAGAAAAAGCCCACAAAGCAACAAAGACCCGGCGCGGCAGAAAACAAATAAGTAAAAAAAAAAATTTTTTTTTTAATTTTAAAAGACAGTGTCTCAATTTTCTAATTTAAGAAACTTCGATCATCTTAATAAAGTCAATCACCTTCTTAAACAGCATGCAGTCAACATCCTTCTCCAATTTTTGTTGTATTGTTCCAAATACCATATTAACCTGCAAGTTTTCAAGGGTAGAACTGTCTGAAGACGAGAAATGAAATACACATAATGAAATATACATTAAATATATCTTCATTTCACCTCTATTTTTATATAGATTCACAGAGAGAGAGAATTCTAACTTCTTTTTTCTTATTCAGAGAAGAAATGGCTAATGTTATAGAACCTGTTTTACTCTCAAATAGAGGTAGCCAAATCACTGCAAACATGTGTTGCGTGAAAACAAGTGTGGTGGGCTCCGGACAAAGGCTTATTTTTGAAGCACAGATGGTTGAATGGTTGCCTCCTCCAAAGGGTTGCCCGCAATGAAAGACAGATCTCTAGTTCTAATCTATGCAGACATCTTACTGTGCGGGGCATCACAAAGACTAACTGTTCTGTGTCAAAGCTGCGGATCCCAGGTGCTCTCAGAAGCCCAAGTCCATCTGCACCTGAGACGCCTGGTCACTCAGGAAACAGGGACTGACTGGAGAGCCGGTCACTAACCGACTCCTCGTGAATGCTGCTGGGGCCTTCGGTGAAACAGTCCTCTGGGATCCCCCCCGACCACTGCTTCTCCTCGGCCGCTCTGCCTGGAAGACAGTTTCAATATTCAGTGCAGACCCCAGATGCTTCTAAAACCTCCCAAGAAGGTTCATATTCCCGAGGGCTCCTAATGACTGTTAGTATTACAGCTCTCTTCCACTTGAATTCAGCTCATCTGTTCACCTCTAACATCAAACTCAGAAATCCTGAACACTCCAAAATGTTCTGGTTCTGTCTGAACCAGGCCTCCTTTGCACTCTGGTCTATATGTCCAAAACTAAGGGTGAGTCTCAGTGAGCCAAATCTGGGTCATAGTTGGTGGCCCTCAACCTTCCCAAGTATATATATATTCCTTTTTTCTCTTCTTTTTCTTTTTTTTGGTCACACCGTGTGGCTTATGGAATTAGTTCTCCAACCAGGGATGGAGCCCAGGGCCCCCACAGTGAGAGCACCAGCCCTGAGCCCAACCCTGATGGAATTCCCTACTTTTTTTCTTGTCTTTATCCCTCTATCAGTGTTCCTTTATTTATTTATAACACTTTTCGCTCTTGTTTCTCCATCTCTCCAGCATAAGTCTTTGACCTGCTCTGACATCCCTTGGCACATTTCAGTTTTCGGGCCCTCTGGGACAACAAAAAATTCCTGCAATGCTGGTGCATGGGGGTGGGGAGGGGAGTACCAAAAAACTCCTAATGCAAACCCAGCTCCTAATTACAAATATCCTTCCCCACAGAGAGAAGGTTACACCTGAAATTTACATAGGTTACTTCCAGAGTTTAAGTCTAAAAAAACGTCCTTCAAAGTTCTGAATTATTTTCAGTTAGTTTTTCTGATCAAACAATAGTAAGAGAGTCTGCTTCAAACTCCTGTGTTGAGAAACACTTCTTTCCTTCCTTATCAAACCTCTTACATGAACCAAACTAACCAAGCAAGAAGTTCCTACTCTATACCTCAAGTTTTGAGATTTAAACACGTTTTGTTTCAGCTTACATAGGCAAATACTGACAATCAAATAATGCAGCATTAAGTTTACTTACCTAGAAAATCTAAAACTGTAAAGAGCTTTAGAGGTTAACTAATTTATTGATTCCCAAGCCTGGATGAACATCAGAACTACCTGAGGAATATCACTGATTTTAAACAACACATCCTTGTGATCCCCAGCCTGAGACATTCAAGTTCAGGCTTCTGGTGCCGTCCTAGAATCCATATTTCGAATAAATGCTTTGGGTTAATTATGATCCAGCAAGCCCTGGTCTGAGAACCACTGATGATTCCAACATCCCATCCAATATGGCAGTTTCCTCTTCAAGACACCACACAGGCTATTCACTCTGAGCTACAGCAATTCCAGAGACCAAGGAGCCTGCTCTTTTGTAGGTCTGCTTGTTCGACTTTTATGTGGCTTTAATTATTAGAAACTCTGTTCTTACGTCAAGCCAAATAACCAAAGTCTTTCAACTCCTTGAACTTCATTGTTACTGACTCTGAGCTGACACAGAATTCCCTCCCCATGAGAGTCCAAAGGCAGCTACTGTACCCTTGCAAGTCTTCATCTTTCTAAGCTTAAACAATCTTTTGTTTTTTTAACTTCATGAAGCATAATTTCTGAGTCTCTCACCACTTCAACTGCTCTTCCTAAACAGACATTACAGAATAAATCTGTCTAGAGGAACACCACTTCATTTTTTTTTTTTTCTTAGAGGCTGAACTTTTCTCAGTATGCATTAATTTATAGTCCCTGTTTCACCCTTGGCACTCATGGTTTTGCATTTAAAGGTCCAAGAGCTATGAATCAGCAAGTATTTATTAACGTAATGCTGTGTTCCTAACACTGTGTAAAGTACTCAAGAAGGATTCAAAAGCTGGAGGAAATCATCTTGATCTGATTTGACTTGAGGAGATTTGAGGAGATAATTTCTTAGACAGAAAGGACTTAAATGAAATCATTCAAAAACAGCACACGATGGTATATAATCAAGTGCTTCAAATGAATGACACCTGAAAGACTGATATAGGTTTCCTGGGTCAGTCAGCTCTCTCAGAGCCTCTGTTTTATAGAAACACCACCTATGTAACAATAGTTTGGATTAAAAAAAGAAGAAGATGGACACTATCACCGTAAAATGTAAATAAAAATTTCAACTGCATCCTTATTTCAGAAATTGAAAATCTAAGAAATGACACATATAATAATCAAGTAGCATACTGTTCCTTTCACCCCAGATGTCACTGGCATTGCTTCCAAAGCACTTTGAATGCCATGATCTGAGTAAAAGGCTTATAAGTAGAGAGTTTATGCAATTTTATTCATTACTGGAAATAACCGTTTGATAAAACACCCCCCCCCACACACACACACCTGCATATTTTAAGGAACATCAATAAAAACGTACTCATTTCATTCACAGAGCTTCGGACTAATCAGATCATTCCAGACTTAGATGCAAATCCCTCACTTTACAGATGGGGGAGAAACACCATTTCAAAGGCCACACAGTTTCTCCCAGGTAAAGCAACCAATGAGCAAGAGGGTGGAGCCAATCCCCGGGTCTCTCTGCCTCCTGGCTTCCAGTTTCTTTGTATTAAACCCACCAAACCAAGCCTTACCCTGTCTGAGCTTTCCTCAACTCTACTCCCATCTTCATGACCTTCTCAATCCTCAAATGCAAAGTCAGACGATGCATTTTGTTTGGAGACATTTAGAGGGAAGGAGTGGACCAAACAGCATTAGGTGGTTAATTAATTTTTTTTAATTAAATTCTAGCATATTTATTTTACTCACAGTCTCTTAACTAATATTTCTATGCTTCTAGACACAAAATTCTACCTGTCTCAGGATCACTGCTACCTCACAAGCAGAAGGAACCACTGGCATGAGCTACACGGATTCAAACAAGAATTCTAAAGCTGCAAAGTGACTGCTAACCAATCCCCACCTACCTCACCCTCTCCTCCACTACACACACACACACACACACACACCCCTAAATCAACCAGCTCATCTACCTCCTCTGAAGCCTGGCAGTCCACACCCTTACTTGGAGCACGGAGAAAAACCTGCACCTACCTTGTGGCTTCCTGCTGAAGCCATGACACATTTGGCACATAGAACATGACTCCAAAGAAAAGCAGAGGCTCATTAGCGAATTTGTCCAGATGTTTCTTCAGAGGTTTCTCCAGCTCCACCCATCGTGCTTGCTGGCTCTTGCTGAGAAACCAAAGGCCAAAGTAGTGTGTCTAGGTAAAAAGACAAGACAGCATCAGTTCAGGCCTCCTAAGGGGCATCCTGAGACCACACAGGAAATATGACTCCAGCGTCTAACCTCACCTTTGGTCCCCCAGCCTGGACACAAGGATCCAGCTTTTATTTTGAAACCAGAGGCACACAGGACTGTAAACCACCCCGAGTCTCCAGATGGCAGTGTTCCCACCCATGGCTGCTACTTGCACATGTGGGTACAGATGCACCTCTGTTAGGTAAGGGCAGTGGGTGATACAGAGTGGAGACCATGCGGGCTTATTCTAAGATCTCGAGGCTGACGTCCCTGTGCCTTCAGAACGCCTCGTGATCTCACATGGAGCTCGCCGGCAGAGGCAGAGACAGCTCCTGCACCTGCTGCAAAGTAACCTCCTGCTCAGCTCCGAAGATGAACCCTTCTGCCTATGTTAAGTGTCCGCAGCATAGAATATTTTCATAGGGTACCTGATCTGAACAGAAAATGGATTCACTCTAAGCTTTAATGAAGTACTTTAAAAAACATTAGCCTCGACCACTTCATTATACATGAACTGCAGCGAGTCTCTCCCCCATATTAAGCTGGAGAGTGGAAGGAGTCGCTCTTCGCAGCTGCCACAGGAGCCCCCAGTGGCTGTTCTTGGCAGATTAGTGGGGGGGATTTGATAGATGAAAGTGAGGTTTTTCACCCTTGGACTTGAAGCCTCAACTGGTTGAGTTTTGAACAACGTGCTAAATGATTAAAACAGGTACTTTTATGCATCCAATCCTGTCTTTATATTAATTCATGCTAGGATTTCAGGATTAGCACAGCAGTCAACCAAAAAAAAAAAAAAAATAGATCACTGCTTTTGAAGCATTCTTTTATATTTCAATTATAGCCTAGAATGGTTTACAGCACACCTGGAAATCTGCCTTCAAAGGCATGATTTCATTACAATGTTTAATTTCCAAAGGCATTTTTGTGCCCAAGTTCCCACTACAGCTGGCTGCACCCTCAACGATACAGTACATCAATCCCCGTCACCACACCACCAAAATGTGTAATTAAGTCTTGACTCTGAGTTTACTAGAAAACCAGACTTATCCTTCCCTATATAAAACTGCAGATCTAAATATTCTAAAGGATATTTTTAAATGTGTGAGCTTTCAGATGGGACCGTTTCCTCCACGATATTTCACAGGGCAAGTCCACACCAGAAATTTATGCATTTCTCAAGCAACAAAATGCCAACAAACAGAATCAAGGCTATATTTCTATTTAAAACTTAGGCCAACTTGCTTGAGTGAATTCTGACCCTATTGTTCATTTCCCAGCTCCAGCGAGTCCATTAGTTGTTCCAGTGTGACTGATGATATAGAAGAAATGAAATGTGGCTGAGGGGAAAGAAAATAGGCAAAAAAAAAAAAAAAGAAAGAAAATAGGCTTTGACGTCAGTTTATCTCCCAGCTTCTACACTCACTGTCTCCATAACTGTATGAGTGATGGAGCCTCCCAGAGTCTTGGAGCTTTCTCCTCTTCGAAATGGGGGTGGTGATTACCCCCACCAGCCACAGGCTGTTAGGGGCATAAATGAGATAAAGACCATTCACCATGTGCGTGGCCCACCTTACATAACTACTTCACAAATGGAACTTTCTGTTGCAGCTATGCATCATCACGATCATCAATCTCAGTAAAAAAAAAAAAGCAGACAAGCCTCAAGCATCTTTGTCATCAGCTGCTATTGGTATCCCTGTCAACCACAGAATCAGAAAACAGAAGTTATCTGGAAATAAAGGAGAACATGCAGGCAAAAGCAGAAGCTGGAAGGTCTACAAGTAACATAAAAATCTAAAAAGTATAAGGAAAAACTTCACAAAGCAGTGTCTCCCCAAAGAGTTTCTTTAAGAGTCTCATTAAAGGTGTTTATGGGACACTGGACTATCACTCTGAAGCTTTCCGAGGGGATCTATCATGTGGGCTTAGGCTAGCCTGAAAATGAGGCAATCTGGGGACTTAATTTAATAAACCATCTGAAAAAGATCCAATGCAGTTCTGCATTGCACCGAATTCCTTCACGGAGCACAGTGCCGTATAAGGGTATTCCACCCTATTTTGGATGACTAGGAGTGAGTCTGTATATGATAAATGAGGTAATATATGTAAGCAGTGATGGGCTATGTGATAATTATTTTACTTGGAAAAGAGCCCTTTTGTAAGCCTGGGTGGAGAAAGTGAGGGCAAACTTTGCAATTGCTTAGCAGGCCAACCACGATTTATCACCTTTCATTAAAAGCAGTCTTGACATTTGGAGGTATGATTTTACAGTCCCTACTTCACTCAAACTATAACATTCACTCAAATCAGTAGCACTTAAACTATAAAGGGTCCACAATAGCTGCATAAACATTCTATAATTGATTTTGCAAAAAAAAAAAAAAACAAGGTAACTTTTACTTCTCCTGTGCTTTAAAGTTTTTTAAGTTTCCTTTTCTCCTTCCCACCCAATCATTAAACCAGACCTGATCTCTGCTCTTCGGAAAAAAAAAAAAGGAAAGAAAAAACACCCTGAGAAAGTATTCCATGGAACACACATATACACACAGATGCGTGCATACACAGAAAAGGAAGGTGATGAGGTATAAGAGAATCATGGTGTGAAAATAGTCTTGAGCTGTAATTAATAGCACAGAATTCCAAATAACAAGGCAAACCACTTTTAAAGTCAAAACCTAATCCATGGCATAAGTTACTTTTGCTGCTACAATACAACCTTTTCCACAAAACACAGGGTATTTCTGGGTGACTCACATGCATTTATCCAATGAAACAATTATTTAACTATTCAAGAAATGGGGTTACAGTGCAGGAGAAGCAGATAACCTGGAGGACACAGTTTCTACCTGCTATGGCCAGAATGACCTAGTTTTAGAAGTGCTGAATTTGGTTATCCACCCCATCTGCACACTGTTTGGTAAAGCTCTGCTCCAAGTAAGGTTCTCCATTCCCACCTCATCCCTCCCTATTCTTCCTCTGTCATATGCCTGCTCTGGAGTGCTCGACAGAGGAGAAAGGCCCTGCCTCCTCTCATTACCCTGCTCTATGCAAGTTCACAAGGCTGCACGCTCACAAGACTCAGCCATGTCTCACAGTGCATCACAAGAAATAGAACCAGAACCTAACCTCTCACTTAAACTAACATGTGCACCAGTGAACTTCCTGTGTATCATCCAAGGGGCCATTAATCCCATCCAGCCTAGCTGAGGCCACACCAGGCCTGTGCATAAGCCACCCGCCAATTTCAACTCCAGCTGAATTCTGAAAGCTGAGCTCCTCTGCTAAACACGGCCACGTGGTTGAAGAAAATGTGGTGGATTCCGAACAGAAACCCCCTCCTCCATGACCGAAAGGATTCTACCACACTGGCCAAGTAAAATGCCTGAGACACTTGCTGGGTTTATCGCCAAAGCACCAAACATAAGCCAGGTCCATCTACGCCTCACAATACCTCTGTGTGAGCTCTAAATCCCATTCTATTTCCCTAGTTTTCTTTAGGAAAAAAAAAAAAACAGCTCTGGTGCCGTGAATTCTGCAATGAGTTCACTGAAGATAAGAAAAAGAAGACAGAAAAACCAGTTCCCAGGGAGAAGAACCACATCTCTAAATCAACTGCTAAAAATGCACGACTAAAATAACAATGGGAGAAGAGTCACCCTAAACTGTCATTTTCATATGAGTAGCTTCCTGGTTTATTTGGTTTGGAGTTTTGCATTTTAACAGGAAAGCATAAGTGTATGTGAGCCCACAAAAAATAGGTTTCTTCAGTGGCAGACTGGCCTGTAAATCCGCCAGCGTGAAAGTGAGATCCCTCTTGTGGGATCATCAAAAGACTGTAGTGAAGACGGCCTTTAAAAACAATTTGAGATGTTTCTGATTTGCTGTCCATTTATCTGTAAAAACGGTATTATCCCCCACAGTAGCTATTAATGAGGGTAAGGTTTGTTTGTTTGTTTTTTTAGGGTTTTTGTTTTTCTAGTTTTGTGACCAACAGCACAGCTTAAATGCTGTTTATAAGGGTTACAGACACAGTCTTGGCAATTACTAGGGACCAGGGATTAAACCCAATGATCTTATCTCAAGCATTTTGAAGAGGTAATCATCTAGAAGCAAAAGTTTAAAATACTTTGCATTAGGTTACAAGGGTTTCTATGTAGGTTCGGTTGTAAATTAAGAAGCAGAGAGGTTGAGATGCCTCCACATAAAATATAGAGGAATTACACACAAGCATTCAAACCTTCACTGAGGTATGGAAAATACTTCAAAAGATGACTGGACACAGACTCTGAAATAGCAGTTCACGCAATTACATTCCAAAGGCTTTGGAAAATAAACCAGCATACATCAGTTGGATAACTGCAAAAAACAACTTCTGCGCAATCAACCTCTACTCTGGAAGTCTGGGATTTCTACAACTGACACGTCTATAATTAACAACTGCACCATCTTCATTTTCCTAGGCAATCTCTTCGTAAAAGTACAGGAAAAGAAACTGCAGAGTAACACAGACCCAAGAAGCAAATCTCATAGCCAAGAAAAATCCCTCCTTCGGAGGCTATACCACTCACTTGGAATACACAAAAAGATGAAGACCAGGGGATTGCCTCACCTATAATCTGTCTATCTAGAAAAGAGACACTGGTGCCAATTTACCTTACAGAATTGACATAAAGCTAATCAGATTTCACATTATAATCTTTACAAAGACAAAACGCAGTACAAAATTCAGAAATCTCCCCAGCAGCCTACTCTTCAATCGTTTCTTAATCTTGGTTGATTATTTTAGTCCTCTGCAAATACAAACACATCTAGATGTGTTTAAGCTGGCTATAAAACACAGCAAATTCCATTATTATCTCACGGGGCCAGGGAATGAGGTGTTCGAGTACTCCCATTATCACAGATAAATTTCCAATTCCCAAAAGATTAACATAAAATCAAGCCATAGCAATGTTTTTAATGTAGGGTAGCTTTACTTTGATGAAAGGAAATGCATGTTAAGACTCTGCACCTTTATAAACTCTAGCCATTATGAAAATAGCACAATGTGAGACACTTCTACCATAGTTGCTAGCTTAGGATAAATCAGCTTTCAGTAAAGATGAAAATGTAAATCTGTAAAAGAAAAGGGGGATAACTTAGAGGACAATCACCAACCCTATGAAATGGTCATGGATTTTTTTTTAGACTCCTTTAAAAACCAGGACTCTTAGTCCAGCCTTAGAAGAGACCTAAGAGTTATCAAATCCATCCTTCCACAAAGAGCTAGATTTCCTATTAAAAAGTTATCTATCTTGAATAGAATATGGCCAAGAAGAGCAGTCTCAGGTGCTTTTGTTATTTATCCCTCTTTCATTTATTATATTTTAATTAAAGTGAAAGTGAAGTCACTCAGTCGTGTCTGACTTTTTGAAACCCTGTGGACTGTAGCCCTACCAGGCTCCTCCGTCCATGGGATTCTCCAGGCAAGAATACTGGATTGAGTTGCCACTTCCTTCTCCAGAGGATCTTCCCGACCCAGGGACTGAACCCAGGTCTCCTGCATTGCAGGCAGATGCTTTACCCTCTGAGCCACCAGGGGAGAAGTACAGTCAATTCTCTACCATATGCAAAATAGACAGCCAATGGGAACCTGCTGTTTGGCATAGCTCAGGGCTCTGTGACAACCGAGATGGGTGGGATGAGGCTGGGGGTAGGAGAGAGGTCCAAGAGGGAGGGGATATATATATATATAAACACACATAGCAGACTCACTTCATTGTACAGCAGAAACTAACACAAAATTATAACGCAATTATATTCCAATTTAAAAAAAACTCCGAAAAAATGTAGAGTCAAGATTATTCCTAAAGGAAGAATTCCAGCATATTTTTACATTTTATTGGAATTATTTATATTCCTTATTACTATTCAAGTGGTCTCCTTGCTTTTCTTAGAACAGCAGTATTAAGCAGAAATATAATGGGAGCCATATACGGAATTAAAAATTTTCTAGTAGCTACATTAAAAAGTACAAAGAAGTAAAATTCAAATTTCAATAAATTTTATTTAAAATGGTCATTCAAAATTTTATGCTTTTAACATGCAACTTCTTCCCTGGATCTTTCCTGGGTTGGGAAAATCCCCTGGAGGAGGAAATGGCAACCCACTCCAGGATCCCGACTTGGAAAATCTCACGGACAGAGTAGCTAGGTGGGCTGCAGTACATGGGGTCGCAAAGAGTCGGGCACGACTTAATGACTAACACATACTTACATATGTAACTGATATAAAAATGACTAATGAGATTATTTTAACTTTTTGTCATACTAGATCTTCAAAAGCTGCTGTCTATTTTATACTTATTGCATATCTGAGTTTAAGCGAGCCACACTTCAAGTGCTCGATAGCCACATGCAGCCAATGGCCATCCTACTGGACAGCACAATCTGAAACTGTTCAAGGAACTGAAAGATTTTGGCTCAGTGGAAGATCATAGTTTCTATGATCAAAGCCACCTAAAAATGCAACAAAGAGACTTGTGAAAGGGTGAGAGCCCACTCTCTGGAGGGGCCTGGGTGATACCTTTTTTATTAACTTTTTATTTTATATTGGACAATAATTGATTAACAATGTTATGTTAGTTTCAGGTGTACACTGAAGTGACTCAGTTATACATATGCAGTTATCTATTCTTTCCAAATTCTTTTCCCATTTAGGTTGTTACATAATACTGAGCAGAGTTCCCCATGCCCTGGAGCAGGTCCTTGTTGGTTACCCATTTTATAGCCGTGTGCACAAGTCCATCCCAAACTCCCGAACTACCCTTCCTCCCACCCATCCCCATCTGGCAAGCATAAGTTCCTTCTCTATGTCTGTGAGTCCATGTCCGTTTCTGTAAGTAAGTCCACTTGTATCATTTGTTTTCAGAGTCCGCATATAAGCGACATAGGATATTCCTCTTTGTTTGATCTGAGTGGTTTGTCTTGTCAAGGAGACCACGGTATTGAGTGCTGCCTGACACTGAGATATGGTGGCAATTCTGCAAAAACTAACTCATTTAATCCTCTCAACAACTCGTGGAGGCTGCTACTCTTACCCTCTCCATTCTCACGAAAACAAAAGCACAGGGTGGTTACAAAACTACCCAAGGTCACATAGCAAATCAGTGACAGAGCTGGGATTCAGACTTGGACAGGCTGATCCAAGCTCACAGTCCTAGCCACTAAACTCTGCTGTTGTCCATGTCCTTATTTTTCAAATATAAGACACAATCATAAGGCAGCACTGTTTTTAGCTATTTTTCTCCTAATCTAGGTCAGTTATTTTCCAGGCCTTGCAGGAGGTGGGAAAGGCACAAGGAGATGGGACTCCAGATAATCCTATCGATCCCCTCAGCAAACAGAGCAGCTCCATCTTATCTATTGGAGTCCCACCCAAGATTTCATTTGGGGAAAATGGAAAGGGTAAAATCCATTGATTCAAATATATTGTAACCATATTATCAGAATCCTAATTTTCTGAGTCTCCTTTATCTCTCAAGTCTCCTCCTTAATAAAAATTCCCAGTCAGAAACTCATACCTAATTTTTTTCTGAACTTATTCAAAAGAATTACATTTTTTTTTCTTAAAGGGTTCATTTTATTTCCTCTTGCCAGGTTCTTATTATGTCTACCTAATTGGCACCTCTTTGAGAAGGGAAAGGCAACCTACTCCAGTATTCTTGCCTGGAGACGTCCATGGACAGAGAGGAGCCTGGCGGGCTCCTCACAAAGACACGACTGAGTGACTGACGCTTACACTTATTTACTTCCTCCCGTCACCCCAATCCCCATCATTTTCCTGCCACTTGGTTCTTTTCTTACAATGCAAGGTGACTGTGCCATGCTTCAACTTGGAATCTTTTGACGGCTTTCTATTTCAAGGCAGTGTTTTTATTTCCCAAAGGATTCAAAGAGTATTTATTAGAAGGCTTAAATAACTGAAACCCTGAGCTCAACACATTTTTTTTTTAACCGCAGCACTTATGAGAGTGTTTCTCAAAGCATCTTACCACGGCCCCTTTTTCTGCTGCTACACATCCCTGGGTATTAGAACAGTGGAGTCAGCCTACCTGGACCATAAACGTGGACAGCAAGAGTAGCCACCTGGCAGACTTGTAAGAAGCATTAAATGAGCTGATCGACAAAAGGTGCTCAGCATAGCAAGTGGTACATTAAAAGGTGGTGATTATTTTAATTATTTTTGTGACACGTTTTAGGAACAATGTCCTATGGGATTTATTAAGAATTAAAAGTACTTAGTCAGATATATCAAACCCTTCAAAAGTGGTCTCCACCTACCTACCCACACTAACCCGTCCTCCCCTCTCTAACCCCTACACACACACACACACACACACACACACACACGCACGCACAGATCAGTACAAACTGCCCTCTGCCCTCCCCTGAAAAGTTCCATGTCCTTTCCTGTTTCTATACCTTGGCACAGGATGTTCCCTTTGCTTTGTTCCTTGTTTTTCCTATTCTCCCAGCTCTGGGGTTTTTGGGAGCAGGGACCCTGTCATATTCTGCTTCCCCAGGAGATGACGTTGCTAATCACATGAACCAGGCCTGGGAGCTGAAACGGCAGCAAAGCCATGCATTCAAAACCAGATCTGACCTTCGAAAAGTTTACCATATTAGTTCAGGGATTTTTGAGAAGAAGCCAACTGTTCTCCTGGCGTGGCCCTGCAATAAACCTCTTTTTTTTGCTCCAAACTCGGACATGTCGGTTTGGCCTCACTGTGTGTCAAACACACGAACCTGCATTCAGTAACAGGAGGATGAAGTCACACAGGACGCAGCCAAACACCACCAGAGAGACAAGTGAGGCCTCTGGTGACCCAAGGTGCCTCAAGATGACCTTTCATTTTGTTGGAAGAGGAATATGTGCTTAACACTAAAACATGTATCCTTTTACATTAATGCTTGAGTATATTTAAGAAATCACTGTTCATTCAATTAAAAAACAAGTTTACAATATGGACAGCGATCATTGTACATTTGTCAAAATCCACAGAACGTACAACACCAAGAGTGAACCCTCACATAAATTATGGGCTTTCAGTGATATGATGTGTTAATGTGGGTTCACTGACTCTAACAAGGGGACCACCCTGGCGTGGGTTGTTGACAGTGGGGGAAGCAGTGCGGGTGGGACAGGAGGTATATGGAACTCTGTGCTTTCCACTCAAATTTGCTATAAACCTAAAACTGCCTTAAAAAATACAACCTGTTTTGGGGTTTTTTTTTTTTTTGACCACAGCATGTAGCTTGCAGGATCTCAGTTCTCCAACCAGGGACTGAACCCGTGTCCTCTGCAATGGAAGCATGGGGTCCTAACCACTGGACTGCCAGGAAATTCCCTACAATGTTTTGGGCTTTTTGTTTTTATTTTTGGGGTGCATTGGGTCTTAGCTGTGGCATACAAACTGTTAGTTGTCACATGTGAGATCTTGGTCCCGGCCCAGGGATCAAACCTGGGCCCCCTGCATTGGGGGTGCAGAGTCTCAACCAATGAACCACCAGGGACCTCCCCCCCCTAGTCTATTTTTAAGTTATCTAATACAACACCAATTGTAATTAATGTAGATCAAAATTTAAATCAAAATTTATTTTATTTTCCTAATACAAAGCTACTATCAAGTTTAGGATACACCTAAACTATAAAACATGCGTGCTTTATGCCGATATACACACATATGCTTAAATGCGTACACCCTAATGTGCTACTAATAAGGAAAAAAGAGCCAACTATCAACCACCAAGGTCAGAACCTTTCATATGCTTATCCAGTTGTGTCAGTTACCAAGTTACATGTATGCTTTGGGCGGGACAGTCTCCCCCACAGGAAAAGAAAAGTCAAAGGAAGACCTGAACACCAAAACCAAAGTATAAACATGAGGACTGGTCGGGAAGCAAGTGCTCAGCTGAAGCATCCTCCAGAGGACAAGAGGCAGCCTGCAGTAGGTGCCAAGGGGACAGGAAGACCTTCCCTGACCCCAACTCCTGTGCAAATGGAAAGAGGGTGTGGATCCTGAGAGATGAGGAAAGAGATCAAATGTGATCATTTTCCAGAGGGACCACCCTGAGAACTGGGCAACGATATCCCAGGGCCCAGGACAATCACGGGCTCTTCCTTACCCTAAGGAGGGCTTGACTCTCAGGGGTCTGCCGTCATTTCAACACTGGCAACCGTTCAACCGCGGTCCCTTACCTACCAGCCTACAAAGCTCTCAAGAAACAAATGCTTGAGTGGGTCTCTCTCAAAAGTCTCTTCTCCTGAATGTCTATAAGACTGCAAAACAGCAGGGCTTGCTTATTACCAAAGGGCATATTGCTCTAAGAGTCTCTTATAAAGAGAGGTAACGTGACTGTCTGAATGGTGAATCCTGGGTTTGCTTAAAGCCCAAAGAAAACATGGGTCATGAGGAATCTTAAGAGGAACAAAACTTCCATTTTACAAGCTCCCACAAAAAAAGCTTCAATGGTCATGCTCACTATAAATGCTTTTTTCTTTCTTTTTTTCTTTTACCCTCTTTGAAGAGGGGAGTATAGAAACAAACAAAAAATAAAAGCAGCTACATCCACCCTGTATGTGGGAGTTTTCTCCTTGATATGTAGCTGGAACATCAAAACCCCAGCTACCCCACTTGATTGGAGAGGAGAATCTCCTTACAGCCTTCTCATGGGCTGAAAACAAAGGGGAGCTGCCATACACTCACCCCTATTTCCTGCCCCCCACCGCCCCCAGTCCCGTGCAAGCTCTAGGAGGTATCCTTGCTCCTCGCAGCATCAGAGCAGGCCCCCGCATCCACCAGAGGTGTTAGGATGGAGGCCACGCTGGGGATTACAGGATGCTTGGAAAGCAGGCTGAGGCCGACAAGCCGGTCCCCGGGGTGCGCTGTGGCCTCTCCACTACTCACACACGCGCCCTTACCTCCCGCAGCTCCAGCCTCTGGGCCACAGCCTCCAGGCACTCCTGCCCGGTGCTCTCCACAGACAGCGTGCACTCGATGACGCTGCTGTCCAGCAGGCGAATGCGCGTGACAAAGCAGTTCTTGCTCAGGACGTTGTAGCGCCGCGTCCGGCGCAGCTTCAGGCCGAAAGGCATGGCTCCGCAGGCCCGGGATGCCGCCCTCGTGCCCTGGCGCCCACGCCCCTGAGAAGGCCTTAGCAGCTTCGTGACGGGGCACTACCAGCCGTGCTCCTCCAGGTGCGGGAAAAGGCGTCCATGCCCGGCGTGGCGCTCCGGAGGGTCACTGCAAACACAAATGTGGCAGCAAGGTTAGGGCTGGAAGGAAAGCTCCGGGCGGCACACATTCCTCCCACAAGAGCACATCCCCCTGAGGCACAGATTCAAGAGCCTGCAAACTCTCATGCTCCCAAGCGCCTTGGTGGAACCCACGCACTTGACCTCATCTTACAAGGGTGATATGACAAGATCCACTTCATGGCTAGAGACACAGATGTTCAGAGGATTAAAAGGACTCATCCAAAAACCCAGGTGGCAAAGCCATATTCAAACCAATGTCTATGCAACTTCAATTCACACTTTTTTAAGAGATCATATTTCATTTATTAGACAGGCACAGACCAAAAAAAAAAAAAAAATAGTAATACCCATCACTGAGGAAAACGCTGGGTAATATTTTTTGGTGAGAGTGTAAACTGATGAAATGCTAAAAAACAAACAAAGCATGGTTCGGTTCAGTTCAGTTCAGCCACTCAGTTGTGTCCAATTCTTTGCAACCCCATGAATCACAGCACGCCAGGCCTCCCTGTCCATCACCAACTCCCGGAGTTCACTCAAACTCATGCCCATCGAGTCGGTGATGCCATCCAGCGTGGTTACTAGTAATATATAAAACTTTAAATGTATATATCCTTTTACTCTCTGAACTTCTACTTGAAGAAATATTTTCTAGAGATACATTTGTCCAAGTTTGGAAAGGATATCCACTGAAAAATTGTTTATATGTAACACTCCAGTATTCTGCCTGGAGAATCATGGACAGAGAAGCCTGGTGGGCTAGAGTCTAAAGGGCTGCAAAGAGTTGGACATGACTAATGCAACTTAGCATGTACAGGTAGCATAAAACTGAAACATTTTCTCTATCAACAGAGGATTGGTTACATAAGTAGTCCTATACCCACAGAGTGTAAAAATGTGTTACCACTGAAAACTGAGATAAATATATCATTTGCAAAGTTGTTTGAATTAGGCTAGGTAGCTAGTGTATTTAGTGTGGCAATCTAGGACATGGAATTAAATGGAATAAAAAAAAGCAAGATGCTTACTGTATGCATAGATTCCAGTTGCATAAAATTAAAAATATGTAGAGAAAGACATATTCTTGTGTATACATTAAATATTTCTGAAAGGATGCCCAGAAAGCTGTTGGGTGGCTGCTTCTTGGGAGAGAAACCTTTGACTTTTCTGTGTGTTCTAATAAGGATTTATTCTTAATCTACTTACAGAGTATCACTTTTATAATTGGAAAAATAGGTAACCAAAACATATGCTGCTAGATCACTGATGACAGAAGGAAAAGTTACTGTATTAACTCTGCTTGAGTTAAAAACAGAATATTTATGACAGCGCAGGTAAAGAAAATCTCTTTCAATGTATGAAAGTTGTGTCCCACTCTCCGTGACCCCATGGACTGCAGCCCGCCAGGCTCCTCTGTCCATGGAATTCTCCAGGCAAGAATACTGGAGTGGGTGGCCATGCCCTCCTCCAGGGGATCTTCCCGATGCAGGAACTGAATTCAGGTCTCCTGCCAGCAGGTGGATTCTTTACCCTCTGAGCCACTGGGAAGCTCCTTCAGTGCACACATGATATTTTAAATGATGATTGTTTCAGGTAAATAGAATTATGAGAGACTTTGTGGTTTAAATGTTCCTTGGACTACTCTTGATTTTCTGTTTTAATTGTCGTGAACACGGATTTAATGATCGGGAAAAACATAGTGAATAAAATATGTTTACTTAAGAACCAACCTTCTATAAAAACCACCCAACAGCTTGTATTGAAGTCAGTGTAACCATAAGGTTCGAGAAGTCTCAGATGAGCAGCAATACTTGGAGTTCAATAAGATATTTATATCTCATTGCCCCTCTTTACCCAGCTATCAGAAAGTTTGCTTCAAGTATCATTAACTTCAAATTTCTTAAGTTTCATCTCTATTCTTTTTTAGATAAACTTTTTATCTTATATTGGAGTATAGATGATTAACAATGTTCTGTTAGTTTCTGGTGTACAACAAAGTGATTCAATTAAACATATACGTGTATCCTTTCTCAAATTCTTTTCCTATTGAGGTTGTTACATAATACAGCCTGTCCGCTCAAGAAAGGAGGAGTGAAATCTGAACTTTTTTTTTTAACTTCGAAATATATTGTCTCATTTTAACCCCATTACCAGCTCTCTGGTGTTGACTTATAATCTCTATTTTACAGATGGAAAAAGTTCAATAATTTAGGCAATTCACTGACCCTGAACTTAAAATCTAATCTTGTTCCTCTTTTAACATTGTCTTTTTTTTTAAGACTTATACTTATTTTCTTATTTACTCTATTTTCTTATTTATTATTGGATGATAGAAAATGAAATGAATATGCATTCAATTATTAATTATAAATTAGTAATTAATGGTGAGTTAGCCTGCAACTTTTTTTTTAAGAAAAAGTGAATTCATGAATTCTTTAATGTACTTAAAATCACAGCTGTATCCTTTTCTCACCAAATATTTAGACAGATGTGGGGAACCACCCTATTCTCATTTTGGTCCTTTACAAAATGCTTGATGCAAAAGCCCATCACCAAACTACACCAAATTTAACTCACTAATAACAAGATTTACTGACCCCCAGATGTCCTATGAATGCCAGTGATATCAGTATTGCCATGGACAACACGAGAATGAAATAACAACAACAAAGGCAGCTTTACCACCCGCCCTGTGCCAGCAACGCTCTCACTGGAAGGTTTCCAATGCTCTCATCTTCCAAAGAAGCCAGACATGTCCACATGGCCTCTCTGTGCAACTTTCTGTTTCCCGTGAAGCACAGAACCATCTCCTGTTCATATGATCGTTCTGTTAATTTGATTCCCTAAGTCAGGCAGCCTTTCGGCCCGTTCCACACAGAATCACCTCTGAGCCCCCTAACACTTGGATAGACAAACAGGAATAGCTACTTGCAGGAATTCTTGAATTAATAATTCTAATGGCTTCAATATTTAGAAATCACTCCTTGTCAGAAATCACCCCAGGCCTCAAGCCAGGAGGTTGTCAGGACACAACCCTACAACACAGCCAAACACACTCCCGAGCCTCCCTGGGCCAGCCTCTGATGTCTGCCCTCGGCACATTCCTTAGCGTGACAGGTACATGTTTTATGAAGGCTTAAAATACATATGCGAGCGACTTGGGCTTGGTAAAATAGATGAATGTTTCTAAAGCACTTTATGTTGGCAGAGTGTCGTGTTTACCTCCAAGGTAGGCCAACCTGATGATCTCCTGATATCGGCAGAAAAAAACACGGAGGGACCCACCCAAAAAAGGAAAAAAAAAAAAGAGTATCAGAATTCAACTATGGAGTCCTCAAAGAGTTTACTCCTCTCACATTTCCATGAACTTGCTAAAACACAGGGCAGAGGACATCAAGATTCAATTCCTATATTGAAAAACTAGAGAGCCTCAGAGAGAGAAAAATATTTGCTCTGTGGGCACAAGTCACATTTCTCATCCTGGGCCGGGCACTTTACCTTTGGGTGGGGCACTTTGAACACCTAGGAAGGAATGCGGCTGGCTTGGTGCACATTTATCCCAGCCACTGCTAAACACAGTCCCTGCTTTTAAATATATATTTGACAGGACACAATCCATAATACAACAAGATAAAAAGTACACCATACAACAAAGTACACAGACAAACACTGCTTTTATAATGAACAAAAACACACAAATAAACAGGAAAAAAAGTAAGTTCACCAAAATGACTGTTATCTCAGGGCCCCATGGTGATGGTATCAAGCATAAGTCTCATTTTATACTTCATATATTGTACAATCGTCCATCAGTTTCTGCAGGAAATTGGTTCTAGGACCTCAACAGAGACCAAATTTCAAGGATGCTCAAGTCCTTATGTAAAATAAAATAGCACAATGTTTACAAAGAACCTATCTTACACTTTAATTCATCTCTAGATTACTTACAATACCTAATACAATATAAATGCTATGGAAACAGCTGGCCAGCCTGGCAAACTCAAGTTTCGTTTTTTGGAACTTTCTGGAACTTCCCTTTTCAAAAATATTTCTGATCTGAAGTTGGCTGAACCCACATATGTGGCTCCTGTGGCTACAAAGGGCCAACAGCATTTCTCAATTGTTTTAACATTTTACAACTGGCTTATTTTTGTAACTAAAGATTTTTTTTTTTTAATACGCTACAGAAGATGATACATCAGGTGCAACATCTGACAATACAGCTCCTAGAAAATACCTATTTTAAGTTTTAAAGAACTTTTGAAATCTTCAGTTTTCCAGACACTTGCCAGGTAAACTGTCAACAAAAAAGCTTAAAAGAAAACTGGTATGGTTCCTCTGAAAGTCAATGTCATGAAAAAAAAAAAAAATTGAACAGGAAGGATTGGAGACAGACTGCTCCAGAGTAAGAGAAATTCTGGAGTTCTTAAAACAAAATGCAATGTGTGACCTTCATAAAACCGAGCTTGGGAAATAAAATAGTTATAAAACACACAAGACATTAGGGAAATCTGAAATAGGGAGTAGAAATGAGATGATACGAATGTTTTATGGTTTTCTTCTTTTTCAATAGTGGAATTGTGGTTATGTTCATCCCAGATTGCTCAGTGGTAAAAAAACCTGCCTGCAATGCAGGAGACACGGGTTCGATTCCTGGGTCAGGAAGATCCCCTGGAGAAGGAAACGGCAACCCACTCCAGTATTCCTGCCTGGGAAATCTCACGGGCAGAGGAGCCTGGCGGGGTCTGTGGGGTCGCAAAGAGTCGGACACAACTTAGTGGCTAAACAACAGCAACATTATACATTTAGGTGTAAAAAGTCACTCACTTAACAGAAAGAGAGGGAATTCCAAATGAGCTGAGCATTTCTAAGATTCAAAGTTTAATTTCAGGGAACAGGACACACTCAAACCTTGCTGGGAGAACTGGATTCATCCAGAGAGGCCTAGAGAGAGTGTCAATTATTTATCCTCAGGTTACTCATCCACAAAGATAAACTCAACCTCAGATTGTGCTCAGTCGCTCAGTCATGTCCGACACTCTGTGATCCCATGGACTGTAGCCCACAGGCTCCTCTGTCCATGGGATTCTCCAGGCACAAGTGCTGGAGTGGGTTTACTCACCTGTGAAGATAATCTCTTCCCCAGGTGTTTGTGAGGTGCCAGTGAGAAAACGTTTCCTGGGTGTGCTCAGTAAGTGTGGGCATTTTCCCCTCCTATGCCCCTAGCCGTGAGCTGGCTTTGCTGAAGGATAGCAGAGCAGGTATGTTTCGAAAGGACTTGAGGATCTTGGCACCTACTGTGGACAAAGTCTTTTAAAAGGGAAAACAGGCAGGGACTTCCCTGGTGGTCCAGTGGTGAAGACATCGCCTTCAAATGCAGGCAGTGTGGGTTAGATCCCTGGTCAGGAAACTGAGATCCCATATGCCTTATGGCAAAAAAAAAAAAAAAAAAAAACATAAAAAAGAAACAGTACTGTAACAAAGTCAACAAAGACTTTTAAAATGGCCCACATCCCTCCCCCGCCCCCCAAAAAAATTTAAAAAGAAAAAGGCAAAACAAAGAATATAAAGTTTAGCATGAAGCAATGACAATTCCGTGGTGAAACCTGACCAAGTGCAAAACAAAATCATGATCTCTCCCAGCACTGCACCCTTGCCAGCCCCCTGACTCTGACATCTGGAGCAGAAATGAACCATTTAGGAGAAATGTCCCATTACCAGCCCATCCTCAGTGGGTCAGGGTCAGAAGACTGGCATCTCAGGCGATAACGTGTATAGAGTGTGTGGTGTCAGCGACTGGTTTGGGGTTTGGTTTCTTTTGCTTGTTTTTTGGTAGAACGTTGATTCTAAACTGTCTTTGGTTTTATAACCCATTTGGCTGTGTCTCTAAAGCTGCAGGCACATCCCAGTCTCTCTCACACTGAAGAATCTCCCATAGGCCTCTGGGCTCCCAAGTAACATCCTGAAAGGAAAGATCTGTGTCGCATTCAGCTCTGTGGTCCCCTGTGATCCAGAAATGGAGCTCTGGCCATGGCAGGAAGAATGAATCCTGAAAACAGTTGAGATTTTTGAAACCAAGGTAGGACAGGCATCTCCAGATGCCCTCAGTGAGACTGGAGGAATCTGGAGCCTCAGAGAGGATGGACTTGAGGAAGCTTCAGAGAGGCTTAAACCGTGGGAAAAATGGCATGAGACATTATTTACCTCCCTGGTGCTTCTTGGGGGAAAAGTTTTACCCAGATTTCTAAAAGTTCTGCTTTTCCAGCCTTTGATGTGCCATATTCCAGGGGTGGTCTTGAAGACAAGAAGGATGCCATATGCCCGGAAGCTCTCTGCAAAAACTACGCTGGAACTACTGATGGGTCAGTGTTTCAGTGCGCCCGTGACTGCTGAAAGCAATTTGTTGGGATATTTGCTCTGTAAACACCCCACTCCTTTCATGTAATAGGCAACAGTAAGAGAGAACGTACAGAAAGCTTTAAAGTCACTTCTAAAACCCACTCCTGACTATTCCATCAGATTTCCCAAACCTCTAACATGTACATATCCATCTTTAACTATCAGCTGTGAATATCTTGTACTTTATACTCCTTTTATCTGAACATATCAGTGAAAATCCTGCCAGTTAAAAACACAAAGCTTCATCATCGTACAGAAAAAATTATTTGGCTGATCTAATAAATCTTTAAATATGATGGGCTAAAAGTAGAGAGATCTTTCATAATGTCAACCAAATGCAGCTTAATCTTCTTTATTAAATTACCTGTATGGCGTTTAGAAAAATGAAAGACAGAAATTAAAACCCAAATCTTCAAGACGGTCATCACACTTTCTCTTGCATCCTCATGCTATATTACATATACTAGCCTTCTTTCCCCACCCCCCCACCCCCAGATGTAAGTTCTGAATCACTAGCAGAAGCTAACTGTTGTTCAGCTGCATTCTTTATTTACCAACAGCTTCTGGAATCTTTCCAGCATTCCATATTATTATAACTCCCAAGCACACCTCACAGAACTATGTAACCCTGGTCTGGGTGTGCGAAGGGAAAAACTGATGTAACTCACATATCCTGTGTATAAACCTGCATAAGGCACAGCTTGGTTTTGAAAAATACGATGTCATTTTCCTAAGGGGAGTTTTAAAAAAGCATGGGGTGAGAGGGGATGAAAATGTCTTCTCTGACTCCCTATTTGAAGGACAGCAGAAAGGAGGGAGGGTGGGGTGAAACAGGAGACTGGGTTTGACACATGAACACTACCATGTGCAAAATAGAGAGCTGGTGGGAAGCTGCTGCATCACACGGGGAGCTCAGCCCGGCGCTCTGTGATGACCAGCGGGGCGGGGTGGCGGGGGCTGGGGCGGGAGGGGGGTTCGGGAGGGAGGGGATACATGTGTACTTGCAGCTGATTCACTTCATGGTACAGCAGGAACTAACACAGCACTGTAAAGGAATTAGAAAGAATAGCAGAGAGGAAGCTCACTTTGTTTAGTAAAAAATCAGACTATTAGTTTCTACTATAAATTTGACATATACCCGTATGTCAAATTCTTTTTAGCCAAATACAATTTTTGTGCAAGGTCTGAAACACAAATCTCTACCTTTCAGTTGCTAAACAACTACAACAACAAAAACAGAATGGCCATCTTTTAAAATCCCTTTATTTCTCTTCCCACTGGATGGATTTCAAACATCCAGCGGTGAGATGCAAGAAATGTGTCCAAAAACACATTTTCCAACATTCCCATGCACTAACTATGTAGTTGGCCTTTCAAGTCTTTTTTAAGCTGTATTTAAAGTGAGAAGAAAGGTTCCTATTATAAGGCCCCATGACAGGGGTACCTCACCCACAGGAAAGGTAGCTACACAGTCACATCTATGCAGAATGTGGCTGAAAATCAGGAAACAGAGCCAAAACAGCCTTTGAGCATTCAAATATCACAAGGCCCTTAAGTCCAACATCATACACTTTTGCTTCGGGAAACAGCACTCTCACAGTTCATTCGTTCTAACTTTACATATCTTTATACAGCTAAATCCGCCCTTAGATTCAAAAGGGATAAGGAAAAGCACCTTGACAGGGCATAAAATCAGCAACGAGGGAGGTGACAGATAAACTGTAAAAAGACACTAGTGGTAAAGAAACTGCCTACCAATGCAAGAGATGCAGGAAGCGTAAGTTCGATCCCTGGGTTGGGAAGATCCCCCTAGAGTAGGAAATGGAAGCCCACTCCAGGATTCTTGCCTGGAGAATCCCGTGGACAGAACAGCCTGGCGGGCTCCAGTCCAGGGGGTCACAAAGAGTCAGACACGACTGAGCATGCGCACAACAGCTGTATCAAAAACACTCTGCAGTAAAAGGGAATGATTAAATAACATCCAGTGGACTCTGGTTAAGAAGGCAGAAAATGAATATATATATAAACAGTCCCATTCATGGTGGTTAAAAATAACAAGAAAAAAAAAAGGTTCTTGAGAAGGTAAAGCTTCTGTTACTTGAAATCATTTTTTTTTTTTTTTTTTTTTGCCTTAAGCAAGTGGTTCCCTTTTATTTCTGCTCTTACACTCAGAAGCAAACCAGTTCCAAGAAGTCAGATGCTGCCATTTTTAACTGAGGAAAGGAGAAGGAGAGAGGAGGACAGGGAGATGTGGAGAAAGAGGAGGAGACCTTCAAAAGGCAACTCTGGGAAAACAAGCAGTTTCCATTTTTTATTTAGCTAAACTTTAAAGGCATTCAAAGTACCTCCTGAATATTTACAAATGAAATGATGCGGTGTTTGGAATTTGCTTAAAAGGAATGGGGTGGGGGAACTCGGTGGCGGGGGGGGCGGGGGGGGCGGGGGGGGGGGCGGGTACAGGTGAAGCAATACTGGCCTCCTGGCCACGAGGAGACAGGTCTTAAGGGTTGGAGCCAAGCATGTCAGGGCCCAGACCACTCTCTACAGCTTTGTGCTTCCCATCTTTTCCATATTAAAAAGCTTTTTTTTTTTTTTTTTTAATAAAGAAGTATTTCTTAAATGGTACTTTGAAAGTAACCTGGTATAACAGATAACAGTGCCTACTTTGCAAGAGGTGTTTTACAGAAAAATAGGGTCAATATTTTCCCTCCAACCCAACCCCTCTTGCCCTTCCAAAGTAAACCTTGCATCTAAGTAGATCAAATTGATAGCGGAGTTTTTCATTTTTAAAGGATGACAGGAATAGCTCTTTTGGTAGGTAAAATGACAAGTTGGATAAAATACAGAGAACAATCAATCAGGCATAAGATAAGGGATTCTTCTCCGTCCAACTTGCATAATCACCTGTATCAAAATACCTGACTCGGGTTCACTCCTTAAAGGAGTTCTCTCTGTCTATTCATGCCAGGAATGCTTTGTCCTAAAGACTCCACCCTTCTTTGAGAGACCGTAGAATCTGCAGCTCTCAATTCCAGCTCTTTCTTCTGTCAGTGTCTACACCCACAGCATGGTGATGTGTGTCCTGGAATGTTCACGCCAATCACAGCCAGTGACCAGACTGGGCGATTCCTGCAAGTGTCAGAACATGAAGAAGGCAAGGATGGGCACCTCCATGTTTAAAGGAGATTCAAGGCCAGGGGTGCCCCACTGAGCTTTAACTCCAAAGGCCCTAGGAGATGGCGCCTCCTAACACCCCATTTCACAGGATAGGGCATCCAGGTTGGACAGCTCAAGATCTCGCCAGTTCCTAATGACGCTATCGGACCCGCCACGTTCTTACTCAAGGAACCATTCTAATAAAATCCAGGAAGCAGGCTGGAAACCATGACTTGGTGATAGAAAAATGACAATGACAGAAGCAAGCCACCACATTCTACAGGAGAACTGCGACATGCCCTCTGCAGTCTGACGCTGCTCCCCCACAGATCCATGACTCAGACATGGCGGAGACAGACCCTGAGGCGGGCGAGCCATTTTCAGCCCTAGCATGTTCTATCCAGAGGCCACGGCAGCAGGATCAAGGTCCTGTTTGGCCCACAGCACACCCCCCTACCCCTGAGGCCTCTTACCTAAATGGCTTTCTTCCCACACTCCTGGTCTGTGGTCTATGCCACCCAGTGGGGTGATCCTAGCAGGTCACACACAACCTCTTCAAAAACCAATTTCAGAAACAATCGCAAGAGCCGCCACCGAGGTTTTCCAGCCTGGTTATGTGACTCACTTGTGAAAATTTAAAAAAAAAACGGCTGAAGGTAAACACACCTTTCACTTGCTTCACCCCCCTGCCCTTAGGATGAACACCCTGAAGGGGCTGATGAAGCTGATGAAGAGTAGGGGCTCTTCATGAGAGACTGCAGCAAGCGAACCCCCTCAGCCCAGTTTCCACACCTCCCTTTCCTCTGCTTCCTTCCTGCCCTGAGTTCCCTGGACTTCCCTCGCAAGTCCAGGGCTTTCGGATGGGAGGACTCATCTGTGTCACTTCCTCTGCAGAGGCGGCGGCCAGGCATCTCTGCCCATTCTCTACCCCCCGGGTCTGTGCACCCAGCGCTGGCTTCCCTGGGTGCATCGCCTTGTTCCTGAGTCTCTCCAGCCCCATCAGTGAGCCTCGGCCCGATATGGAGTCATTTCCATGCACAAGCCACTTAAAAGCCGCCTCACTTTCTGCATTTGTAACATGGTGTTGATAAGAGTCCCACCCCTCACAGAGCTGTTGGAGGAATGACAGGAGTTAAGCAACATTTAGGGGGCTGGCCCAGAGCCTGGCATGTGGTTCGCAGTGCGTCTGTCTGCTCTCACTGCCCTTGTTACTGTTATTTCACTGAATATTGCAGGAGGCCCAAGAAAACCCAGACTATTGCTAAGTCCCCAA
Organism: Cervus elaphus; assembly: GCF_910594005.1. Classification (NCBI taxonomy): domain Eukaryota; kingdom Metazoa; phylum Chordata; class Mammalia; order Artiodactyla; family Cervidae; genus Cervus; species Cervus elaphus. The sequence continues at coordinate 70,273,107 of NC_057828.1, read as the reverse complement.
AGAGTTAAAACAAACAAAACCTGTTTTCCAACAAATCAATGGTTTTAGAATGTTTAAAGTCAAGACTATTCATCATAAGGAGGCAAAACATGAATGAAAAACAAGCAATTACCGATCCCGCTGATGGAGAACCATGACAGGGCGCCCAGTGAGTTTCAGCTATGTGACCACCCCAGTGAGTCAGGAAGCCAAGTGGGTTCTAAAATATTATAATACAATCACCTCTCGCGAGCCAAGATGCTGAATCAAGGGGGAGAAAGAATGAAAACAGGTATGAACTAGTGTCAGCTGTCAGAGAGTTGCATAATCCCAACTGATGCAATCAAATGTTAATTACTAATGGGAGAAAACAAAGCTTCTACATATTGACAGATGGTCATGCGACAAGTATGTCCCTTCATGTAGGAAGACCATGTACATATATGCACCAATGCATGGCCAACTCACCCTAACTGTCCTTTCTTCTCTTTGTCCCTTACCTGGTAGGCAGACACACACACAGTGGGTACTTGGTAAAACTTATGTTGTACTAAGTAGTTCTGAGTGACAAAGATCTGTCTACCTCTAGCATAGCATAGTAACTTCACTGTTGTAAAAACATTTTCTTCGTGTTAGGATCAGTGACCTCAAACCTGAAGATCTGCTCAGCTGCCTGCATCTCGCAAAGCAAGTCTGGACCTTGGGAAAGGAGATACTGCACATGGGCTGACCCTTCGACTGCACAGGGGATGTCTGTGCCCCGTAGGGGGTGAGCCCCATTAGGACCAGGAGGGCAAATGTCAAGTGCTTCAGTTCACAAGTGGGACTTTTAGCTCTTATAAACTGAAAAACTTACACATGTACAATTCTAACAATTCATATCTAACAAATATAGCAAAGACTCTACAGAGTAAATCTCATTCAAGAGGCCCCCTTTTGCTCTGATTTATATTTTAAAATGTTAAGGAGTCATATTCTGACTCAGCAATGCCACTTTGGGGAAACTAACTGGAAGTAAAAGCAATGGATCTTAAGGTTACAAGCAAGGATGCTGCAGTAAACATCATCTATAGCAGAGAGTGGGAACTAAGAACAACCCCTAGTAGAGTTATGACCAAATAAATTCTGTAATTGTCACATTATTTTTGGTATCATGCAGTTATTAATAAATTAGGAATATCTGAACCTATGAACTCAGAGCAACACCCATTAAAAATTCTATAACTATTGGCTTCCTGGAAAAGTTGAAAAAAAGGGGAAAACAGACCACAGCCAGTCATCTTGAACGTTTCTGCTTATACAAGCCTGGAGAAAGGTGAAGAACATTTCCATCCATCTTCAGAGAGATGAAGGGCAAACAGAACATCTACTTTGTCTTTATAGCTTTTGGAGTATTAATACTGTATTAGACCCCCCAAAAAAATTTACTTTAAACCACTTAGTCTCTGCCTCTCCTAAATACCATATGAAGGAAATTTGGAAGCAGTCTTCCTTCAGGAGTAGTCTTACATCAGCTATCATTTATCACTTCAGTCATGGCATCATGTGAGTGATTAGTTACTATGTGCCAAAACTGAGCTAAAGACTTTTCATGCATCATATCAATTAATCATCACAATCCCAATCTATAGGTAAGACAACAGACTATACAACCTGGCCAGTCCCAAAGCAAGCAGGTGCCAGAGGCTCCCTCCAAAGTCCAGTCTTTCACCATTAGACTACATGGCAAGACGCACATTTGCCATATATGCCCTCTTGATAAATATCAATATTTAGAACACTGTCTCACTAACCATATGGCTTTCAGCATCATATATAATCATCCCTTGAGTAAAAGCAAAAGGAAAAAAGTCACTTGGGGTCAAGCATTCCTTTTCAAAATCAGAACTAATTAAAGCCACTTAATCACAAGGCTTCCCTTGTGGCTCAGCTGGTAAAGAATCCACCTGCAATGCAGGAGACCTGGGTTCGGTCCCTGGGTTAGGAAGATCCCCTGGAGAAGGGAAAGGCTCCCCACTCCAGTATTCTGGCCTGGAGAATTTCATGGACTATATATAGTCCATGGGGTCACAAAGAGTCGGACATGCCTGAGCGACTTTCAAAGCCATGTAAATTGTGGAACGTGCATGAATTTTCATTCTTTTGAATTATTAGAGTTAGAAATGTCATTCTTTTTCTCCCTTTAAAACTTTTAATAATCTTTAACACTTTGTGTTTATAAATTAAAAGAAAATTGGAAATTATAGAAAATTAAAAGGAAAAAATAAAAGTCACTCATAATGTCATGACTCAGATCAACATAAAACTTTTGCCCATTTTATCCCATTCTTTTAATTAAGTATAAATTTGTTTACATAGTTGGGATTGTACAACATTGAGCTGTTTCTTTCTTTCTCACTCCTACTTTTTATCTTCCCATATTACTGAAAAATTTTCAAAAGCAAGTTTAAACTGTTACATCATATTCTATGGGAAAGATCAACATTTCTCCATTGCTGAAATGTTAGCTTGGTTCTGACTTTTTGCCATTGGTAAAGAAGATTTGCCTAAACCTCTGATCATTTTTTTACAGTAGATAAGAGGGAGTGTTATCAAGTCAAAAGCTATACGTTTTTAAAAGTCTCATTGTATAATTCTAAATCGATTCCCAAATGACTATAAAATGCAGAAACCATGACAAACTGCTAAGACTTCCAATTCTTCACCTGTACAATGACTGAAATACCTTTGTTTTCTTAAATACTGTAATAAAAAGCTATATAATAAAACAGAAAGAAATTAAACTTGGGAGTCAAAAGCATAAAGATTAGGTTAAAGCTTCCTTCCCCTACGGAGTTACCATCAGCACAACTCCCCCCAAATCTGAAAAACCTCAGAAAATGAACATTTCAACCCAAAAGGGAGACATCAAAGCCGCAAAGCGCCATGTGACAAGAGGTCTGGGCAACAGAACGCCTCCCAATATCCAGCCTGTGATAAATGGGATCCCCTCTCTCCAGAGCTACAGTGCTGTAACAGAGCAGCAGTTCTAAGGATAGCTTTTGAGAAACGGAATACGTTGCCCTCCATCAAGAGGTAACCATGGAAATTACTTGGCCTGAACATCAAATGACTGTACTTCCTTATATTTATATATCATTTCCTCAAAAACTATTATTCACTCAGCACAGACTACTGATTGTGGGAAATCCCAAACAACAAGTAAAGACACCCTCTCTGCCTACCGAGTGGTAGGAAATGCTAGGTAAGGATAAAAACCAAGAGCAGCCGATGCTCGGAGCCGCTGTAAAGAGATCAGCCCAGACAGCAAGGGCAAGAAGGAAAGGAGTAGATGAAAACGCACACCAGCGACCTGGAGACTGTTTTAGGCTTTAGGATAACCTACAAAAGATAGAAAGGAAAATGACAAAGGTTGGTGGCTCAAGAAGAGCTTCAAGGATAGAGAGGTCCTTGAAGGTGGAAGGTGATGTTCAAGCTCATTTTATTTCACATAAACACAAGATTTGAGACAGAAGCAAAGGAAGGTCCAAACATACAGCACAAGAATAAAAATTAAAACACTATTGCTCTTACTATCACATATGGTATTTTGAAACTGTCTCATTTACTCAAACACTGTCATAATCACTAGTTCTCAAGAGCAGTGAGGTCAAGATGGTAAATGAGTATTCTAATACAGCAGCTCAAATAGGCAAGTAGTGAAGAATGAAGATTCCATTCTGCTACCTGCTCCTGGACATTCTCAAGGGAGAGTGAACTGATTCGGAAAAAATGTAATGGCACTTAGTCACAAGGTTAGAACTTTTAGATGATGGTTAAACACAACAAGGAAAACTTACCCAGGGTGACCATATTTCAGTATCTCATTCCAACAACAATCTGCACTGTGTTGAAATTTCTTCTTTGTAAAATATCCTTAAATCTCTACTTATTTTATCCATTTCCTCTTACAGTCTTTCATCTTGAAGAGGGAAACTGTGAGCCATCATCTCTACATCACATCTTTAAATATTTAACACTTATTATGACATGCACTACCTCAGATTCCAACTTAATCTTTTCTTTCTTACCTTCTCTTTTTAGGTACTAGCTTACTGCCCTTTAATTACCTCTGTGGTTCCCTATTAACTCTAAACTCCCCTTCTCTTCTTCTAGTTGCAGAAGTGAAATGAGACAAGCTATCTTTACAGCTTATCTCATTGAGATGAGCTCATGATTCAACAGAAAACGCAGCACACAGAAGCAGAGTTTTCCCACATCTTTCAGTTCAGTTCAGTCCCTCAGTGTCCGACTCTTTGCGACCCCATGGACTGCAGCCCGCCAGGCTGCCCTGTCCATCACTAAGTCCCAGAGCTTGCTCAAACTCACGTCCATCAAGTCGGTGAAGCCATCCAACCATCTCATCCCATATCTTTACTTGAAGGGAAAGATCTCTCACTAGAAGAAGACACCAAAAAACACCAAACAAACCAACCTAGTTCTGTTTTCATTTGTACCAGATGAAGAAAAAGAACCGGGCAAAGGAAAAAGAACGTATAAAATCAGTCTGGAATATGTAGGTTTAATCCCTTGCTCCATCTAGTTGCTTGAATCCAATCAGTAACGACAAATATGGAGCCAGAAGCTAGGAGACTGATGAGTTTAATTGACAAAATAAAGATGTTTATGCTCTTCTCCCAACTGAAAGATCACTTCAAGCTGAGGAGAGGAACAAGACACAAATGCTAAAAGCTCCAACTTGATGAAAGGAGGGGATTTCAGAAACCCCCAGCAAAAATAAAAGCAAATCCAGACTGGAAAAACCTGGGAGAGCAGGTTAAATTGTCCCTGCCAGCCTACCTTTGAGAGGCACAACACAGCAGGTGTTCATTTTGTTTGCTGGGGTGGGTAGGTTGCTTTGTTTTGCTTTGTGAGCGTGTAGGTTGTGAGGAGAGAAGATTTGAAAGTAGGGGAACTGTTTGAGTGTCTTCACAAGGAAGTGTTACTCCTCCCAGTCCAGATGGAACAGGAAGTCAGAGGGCTCCAAAAGAGATGTCTCCAGGAGGGAAGAGGGAAGGGAGAGGGGTGTGAAATTATCCTACAAAACTGGATCATGTGGAATGTTGTATAGGAGGAGTTTCACAAAGCCACTGGAGGTGTGTGGGAAGACTTAGATGATTAAAGAAAAGCCAGCAAAGGGAAAGGTAAAGCATTTACTAACTCAAGGGAAAATCAAACTGTGTTTGAAAAAGCAAATGCAATCTCAACACCCTGGGCTTAGCTGTAAACATGACTTGCATATTTATATGAATAGAAAGCACTGGACTGAGTCTAACCAGAGTATTCACGCTACTAATCATTCTGAAAGGATGGTGGAAAGGAAGATGCACTATAAATGAGCTCAAGCCCTCACCTCCCACCACCACCACCGCCAGCGCCAGCAGCAGCAGCTGGGCTGACATTATTGAACACTTAACTGTGTTTTGTAATTTTTATTCTGAGCACTTACTAGTCAGCTCCTGTCTCTTCTAGGGGTCAAGACAAAAGGCATCTTGAAGACTCCCAGGCTGAGAAAAGAGGAATTTTCTCCAGGAAGGAAAGGTCCCCTTGAACACCCTGAAGTCAGCCTTTTGGGATTCCTTCAGTGAGAAGAGGAGCATCCCGCTCAGTTTCAGGATGTCTGTGACTGAAGAACAGGGTCTCATTAGAGGAAGCTAAGCTGGACATAGAAGGGCCCCATGGACCCTGAGCTGGGAGCAGTGGAGGGGGAGAGAAATCTAAAATACAGCTGACTTAGACCTCCAACTCCCGACCTCCACCACTCAGATACTACAGAGGCTAATCTAAATGCAAATGCAGGTGGCTTCTGCACTGAGTCTAAATCCATGAAGACAGATGACCAGGGGGCGCTAAAGACATCCAGCCTTTAATGTAAGTGGTGATTCCTTGAAGACAGACGTGTACAGATGCTGGCACCACTCTGGGTCAATGAGTGCTGATCGCTAAGTGTTCATGGCCAAAAGCCAGACATTGCAGTTACCATTTATGGAGCATTTCCTGCACACTGCGTATGTATTATTTCCAGTACTCACATCACCAACCTTCTACGAGGCATCACACCCATTTTATAGATAAGTAAACTGAAGCTTACAAAATTTTAAGTAACTTACCTAAGACAGCTCACTAGCTAGCAATGGAGCTCACATGGCCTCCATCTGGCCATGTGGTGTCCCAGCTTCCATAATACGTTACAGTATGAGCCTTTATTATGACTCTTCTAGAGTCTGGAGGAATAGAGGGAAATCAGTCTCTACCCATGGACATGGAACTCAGAGCTCAAGACCAACTGATAGTGTGGAATACAATTGATTACCACATAAGAGAAATGCGCTCTTTGAGTTCCTAGGATTAGGACAAGAGGAACAAAGTTGCTAGATGACCCAGGGTCAGGAGGAAAAGAAAGAACTGAGATTGGAGGGACTGGAAGGCGAAAAGCCAGGTCTTCACTCCCTGTGTTCTTTTGCTCTAAACAGAAGCCTGGAATTTGCCACTATTGTTCCTCCTCTGTTTCAAAAACAAAAACAACCTCTCTGGACCCTGAAACTCCTCCTACTAATGAACAGAGGCCAATCTTGATACTGTAGGACTGAAAAAATAAGCCAAAATGTGGGGAAGTTCTCAGACGCTTACATGAAAAATTGGCACATCCCAAGTTTTAGCTTTGGCACTTCTGATGGAATCTGGAAAAGCTCAACCACTGTCACCAGAGGTACCAACCTTCTACCTATTCATGTCCATTTTTGCACTCTGGTCAAACTCTCCAAAGCATCTCTTTATTCTATCAACCAAATAATAAATAATAGATACACACATAAGGTGACAGATATGTTTGTTAACTAGATGGAAGAAACCCTTTCACAGTATACATGTATATCAAATCACTATGATGCTCATTCTAAAAGAACATTACAGTTTCTCATGTCAGTTATACCCCTAATAAAGCTGATTTTTTAACATCTTAATACCGGAAAAAACAATATGCTTTAATGTACTCATGGGTAAGTGCAGAAGTGAACACAAATTGCACTGCACCCACTCCTAAGCCAGTGTCAGTATTAAAACAAATTTAACCAATAAGGACCTACTATATAGCCCAGGGAACCACCACAATATTTCCTAAGAATCTATAAGGGAAAAGAACCTGAAAAAGAATATATATACATATATAATGTATGTATATATAAAAACTAAATCAAAAAAAAAAAAAAAAAAACTAAATCACTTTGCCATTCACTTAAAACTAATGCAGCATTGTAAATCAACTACATGTAAGTGAAAGTTGCTCAGTCATGTCCGATTCTTTGTACCGCATGGATATACAGTCCATGGAATTCTCCAGGCCAGAATACTAGAATGGGTAGCAGTTCCCTTCTCCAGGGGATCTTCCCAACCCAGGGATCGAACCCATGTCTCCCGCGTTGCGGGCGGATTCTTTATCAGCTAAGCCACCAGGGAAGCCAAATACACTTCAATAAAAAGATAAAATAACAAAGCTAAAGTAAATTATGCCTATTTTCCAAGGCACATCCTGAAGTCACCAATTTGTGGGCAGTTCACATACACCTGGAAAAGGAAAAAAGGAAAGAAAAGGAAAAGAAAAAACAGACAGAAAACTTACTGAGAGATCTCAAAAAACAGACTACAATTAAGGAAGGTGAATCAAGGACTGTGAAATCCAATTATGAAAGCAAAAGGAAAAAGAAGCTCACCAACCTACACTTGGCCGATAACAGAGGGAAAAGGTAGGAAAGCGCTGTGCTGCCAGGTCACAAGCTAACCAGGGACTGGAAGAAAACCGGCTCTGGGGGAAGGCCTCTCTCTGACCTGCCTGGGAAGAGGAGGCAGAGGATGCCATGGGTGGGGTCTTCAGGCCACAGCACCGGCTCGTCTGAGGGTGAGGGGACAGCCCTGCGGGATGGCTTTCCCACTCCACCGGGCATCCCTCCAACACTCCAGTCAGAGTCAGGAGAGCAAACGGATACAGAACAGAGCTGGCACCAAAAGTCCACACCCGGCGCACTGAACCCATTCAGCCCAAAGCCCTCACCTTCACAACACCACGCCAACGGTGACTCTGGGAGAAAGCGCAGGCTCTGTATACATCAAACAGCATCTAAGCCAAGCTTTGAGACAGAAGAGCATTTCCCTCCAAACTCGAATTCTGTGCTGACCACAGGCCACCCTCCCACTGGTGAGCCAAGAGAAGTCAGTAAGAGTCAAATATGTTGTCTCTACTGAGATTGTATTTCAGGGCAATGGCCTAACAACACATGTTCAAAAAGAAATTTATTATTACCAATATTTATCAAGGACCTACAATGCGCCAGACACCGTGCTAGATAGCAGAGATAAAACTATTTAAAACAGACACAGCTCTGCTGTCCTCAAGAAGCTCACCTACCATAAAATACCTTAATCTCTAAAACAACTGTCTGTACAGTACACGGAAGATCGAAATCACTAAAGCATCCAAGCAGGGGAGCATCACAGCTGAGCACATAAAAATCACCAAATAACGCAGCAGCATTAAATCTCATCTTTTTTCGTAACGAGAGCTGCGCTTGTTTACTGACAAATACCAGAACATTAAGGAACATCATTAACTGTCTCTAATTCAACTCATTTCCACTGAGCAACCCTGCAGATACCAAGATGCACACAATCTGGTTCTTGTCTTCAGGAAGCTCATAATCTAGTGAGAACAAAAGCTTAAAAGTCAGGGAGGGCAACGCGCATTCTCTAGAAAGAGATTTCAGAGCTGTGTTTAAGAAGAGTTTTTCAGGGACTTCCCTGGCAGTCCAGTGGCTAAGACTCTGTACTCTTAATGCAGGGGACTCAGGTTTGATCCCTGGTCGGGGCTCTAGATCCCATGTGCCATAACTAAGAGTTTGCATGCCGCAACTAACACAGCCAAATAAGTAAATAAATTTTCTTTTTTTAAAAAAGAAGATTTTTGCAAAATTGACACACAGTAATATTACTGCTTTTTTCTCCTTACAAATTTCCCCAAGTAAGCACTGACATCAGATCAGGCTCTTGACCTCTGCTATGGAGGAATGTGCTTATCAAAATGAGCCTGCTGCCACTTCACAAAATATGAAATTCACTCTCCCTCCCACTATAGTATTCAAAGTCACCTAAATTTTCCCTAGTCTTTGGTATGGCTAAAGGCTGCTCCCAAAGACTAAATAAGGTGATATAAGGAAGGCCCTTTAAGACCCAGTCTTTGCCTTCCTTAAATATTGAGGAGGAGTTAGAGAATGATGGTGATAATGACGGTGATTAATAATTGCAGCTTCAATGAACAGACATTTGGAAAAACTCTAGAACCAAGCTTCAAGTCAAACACTGGGCTAAGCAGTCTTGGTTCATGGTCATTTAACACTTACAATAGCCCAGCTATATTACATATCCCCATTTTACAGATGAGGAAACTGAGGATTGAAGAGGTAGAGACTGCTCAAGGATATAAAGCTAGGAAGTGGCAGAGTCACACCCAACTGTCTACCCAGTGTACTCTGCCCTTCCCACCTGCAGCCATCACCTGCACGGGCCAGGAACCCAGCACGCCCTTCCTAATCACCGAGTCTATAAGTGCTCTGGCCTCTGAGAGCTCCTACTTTCTTGACAACCTTCACCCAGTCGACTGCTGCCCATCTTTCAGGGCTCGTTTCGCGTCATCTTTCCAGGAAACTTTTCTAGACTGCCCCTCTCTGGTCTGATGTCTCTTCTCTGGATTTCCACAGCCGTGGGCACGGGTCCTCTGTCTCACAGTACTTATTTCAACATGTCACACAGTCCTGAGCTGCTCAAGGTCATGGGCCATCTCATATTCAACTTTGGAGCTTCAGAGTTTTGTGGAGCACTTATGTGAAGCGGGCATCAAATCAGCTGTGCTGGCTGGTCGAACAAATGATTAAGGAGAGAGAAGTGAAGCTAAGGGCTTATTCCAGGACATTCTTTGGAACCAGAAATACCCAAGTTCAAGTCCTAACTTGATTGTTTACCAACCTGACCAACTTCACTTTTCTAAGCTTTGATCTCCTTTATAAAATGAAGGTTAGCAGTGGCATATAGCTCAAAAGGCTGCTCTGAGGATTTAGATTTAACAACATAGCTCAGTACATGGTATATGGTATGTGTTCAATAAATGTCAGCTACTGGTAGGAAAGTACAAGTCAATAACCAACCCTCTAGTAGTAAAGTACTTTGGCCCTGGTACCCAGCTCCTCTCTGCCCTCCAATCTAAAGGCTCTGAGCAGACACAAAGCTGTTCCCCCTGTAAAATGGCTACAGGGTGGGACAGATCACTTCCACAACCAATCTGGGTCCCTTCCAGAGCCAAACATTTAAAAACCACTTAGGTTTTTCAATAAAGCTTTGAGAGGAAAAAAATGTTTCACCCATAACCTTGAATTTAACCTTTCCTCCCAAGACAAGCATTTCCCTGGGAACTGATGACCTAGCTAAGAATAAAGCAGTTGCTACTGTAAGAATTACCTCTGACAGAGCACTGTTAGTAATTGTATCATTACTGAAGTTCAAGTTCAAAAGTTTAGTCATTTCATACCATACTGGTGAAAACCTCCTTAGCTAGAAATTAGACAACAAAAGTGTTTCCCTTTTTGTACATACAAGTGACAATACCATGAACCATGTCAGAACTTAGTTATATTTCTGCTACTTTAAGAAATATAATTTGCTTAATATGGTCTAATCCCATATTCAGTGCCATAGGAACAATATGGTTTTAAAAAAAAAACAACTTTATTTTGTTAATTAGGATTTCCCTGGTGGCTCAGTGGTAAAGAATCCACCTGTAAGGCAGGAGACACAGATTCAATCCCTGGGTTGGGAAGAACCCCTGGGTTGGCAACCCACTCCAGTATTCTTGCCTGGGAAATCCCATGGACAGAGGAGCCTGGCGGACTACAGTCCACTGGGTCGCAAGAGAGTCGGACACAACTTAGCGACTGAACAATAACAGCAGCCGATTAACAATGTTGTGGCAGTTTCAGGTGAACAACGAAGGGACTCAGCCATACCTATACATGGATCATTCTCCCCCAAACTCCCCTCCCGTTCAAGGTAGGCACAATTTGCTTTTAAAATTATGTTTTCTTTAATAGGTGTTAAAACTCTATGGATTTTATTACAATAATGATGTAGAACTAGGAATGACCTGGACAATTTCGGAAACCAAGCCCCATCTTATATGTTCTCATGATGCCATAAGGTCATATGAGTTCATAGATAGAACCACGATTCTAAGAGCTCTATAGTGGCTGCAGATGCGCAACGCTGCTGAAACATTCCAACGTCTATTCACCAGCCTTGATAAAGTACCACTGCATCTTCCCACACTGCCCCCCCCACCCCCTGCACCTCCGGAAGCATACAATGAAAGCTTCGGAACATGGAAAGTTAGTTTTGGAAGGAGACCAGATGAGATGGGTCCTCAGCTGCGGAGCCTGCCTCAGCAAACGTGCACCTTTTTCCTTCCATGCGTCATTGTTCTCACATACACCACCCTCCTCCAACAAAAGGCCTACTTATTACAGTAGATCTTAGTCTAAAAAACCAGAACACTAAGCAAGACATTTACTTTTTAAACAGAATTTTCATTTCCTCAGAGACACAGTGAGATCAGTGGCGATGCTCTAAGTTGATCTGCTGGCCCATGTGATAGACCTATTTTATGTACATGAGCACTACACACCAGGTCATGCATATAGGACAAGAAGCTGCTCACATGTGAAATATTGGCAGAATGATTATATTGAGAGGAGCTTTTACAGAACACATTCTTATAGGCATGCATCAAAGAAAATAAGAACAGCTTCTAAACCAGTGGCACTCAACTTATATGAAGACAACCAAATGTAAAACTGCTGGGACAGAGTCCTCTCTCCCATCTTCAGTGCCTTCCTCTTCCTCCTCTCTTCCTGATGTTACATGAGTGGTCTTGGCAGCCTACCAGGTGGCCCCCAAGGTTACAGAGGTGGGCAATTCCTGTCATATAAACTACACTGTAATCTCTGCTGGTCAAAATAGGAGCAAACTCTGGATATACCTCTTTTACCTGCTGAGCTAACCAAAAAACAGTATGCGCCATTGTGTTCCATCATCTAAGAAGTTAGAGCTGCTCTTTTTTCTGAAGGAGTAGAAAGAGATGATGCTAGGAAACTGATCATATAGATGCTTTTAACCTGAACAGGAGCAAGGCAGAAAAAATGAAAGCTGACAAAATACTTGCATATCTAAAGGAAGAATGGCCTCTCCTGACATTTTAAGACCAAGAGTCACCACCGCACTATTGGATGAAAGAGAGGAAGTGGGGGCGGGTGATTCTGTTCCTTGACAAGATTCAAGGGAAGGAAGGAATGAAATATAATTAGCAACGATGACCATGTGTCATCTTCACAACAAGCGAACCTAAAGGAAAGAGATGCCTACAAGACCTGGAATTTCTCTTGTCCAGCTCACAAAACTAAACAGATCTTGAAGGTTACTGAACAACTCACTTTAGATCAAGCAATGACAATCTGAGAACTGGGACCAGCACTGGTGATGAGAGATTTTCCCTCTCCCTAGCCTCACACCAGAAAAGGATGAAGACACATCCTGAAAAAATCTAAAGACATTAATAAGAGTCAAGAGCTTGGGCTTTGATGTAAGAAAGTTCTGAATTTGAATGCTAAGCTTGAGCTTTAACTAGATGTAAAATCTTAGGCAAACTATCTTGACTTCTCTGAACCTCAATATCCTCATCTGTAAGATAAAAATAATAGTAACTTCACAGAATTGCGTGCTAAGTTGCTTCTGTTGTATCCAACTCTTTGTGACCCCATGAACTTTAGCCCACCAGGATCCTCTGTCCATGGGATTCTCCAGGCAAGAATACTGGAGTGGATTGCCATTTCCATCTCCAGGGGATCTTCCTGACCCAGGGATCGAACCCATGTCTCTTACGTCTCCTGCATCGGCCAGGTGGGTTCTTTACCATCAGCACCATGACAGACTAAATGAGACAATACTTACAAAGTAGTTAGGGTATCTGGACCACAAATAAACCCTCATGAGTTTTCTATTAATATATCTAGTATAGCTGGAGGAAAGGTGGTAAAAAATTAGCACTCAAGGAATTCCCTGGTGGTGCAGTGGTTAGGACTCAGGGCTCTCACTGCCAAGGGCCCAAGTTCAATCCTTGCTCACAGAACTAAGATCCCAGAAGCTTCACAGAACAGCCAAAAACAAAAAAATAAAATAGCACTCAAGAAACAAACAAATTTGAAGGGTGACACTAACAACTAAACTTTATTTGCTAATGTCTGAAAAACTTATATAATATTAAGGTGAAACATAAGAATTAAAGAGTCAAAAAGTCTGCAGTAACTCAAAAGAGTCCAAATAAGAAAGACTGTGCCATCAATCTACTCCAGGAGAAAACATATTTAAACAAGACTGAACTTATCCAATTAAGATAGGGCAGGAAAAAAGCTTCACAACATAGTTAGCAAATGCTATTTTAATACTTTTTTCACACCCACAGACAAACAACACTTCATGCTTCTCTTCTAAACATAAAAATAAAACTTTCCTGGCATTCTTGGTCCGGAGCTTAGAATGTACTCAGTAATTTTCCATGTCACTTTTGTGCTCACGGATTTAGAAAAGCACTTTAGTGCTTAACAAAAATATTTATGCTCTGAAGTATTTATTGCTTCTGCTTAACTACATCCCAGTGGACAGATGAGAAAGGTATTCAGGAGGAAATGTGGAATAATAGCGTGCAAAGTGTTCTAGAGTAGAAGGTCAAGCCATGGAACATACTTTATAATTTTAACAGGATAGGGCTGGAAACAGGGTGAGGCTGAGCCCAGTCCCGTCCAGGGAGCTCAGCACCAGTCCGCAAGGCAAGGAATTCTCACTCCAGAGGCCACAGACTCCATGCGGGATCAACACCAAGTCCTGGAAGTGCACCCCTCTGGACCCCTCCAGGCAAAAAGGGGCCCCTTCTACCTGCCCTGCTCCCCAAACACCAAACAAATTAGCAAATCAGTAGTTATGTTTCTTTTTTTTAAAGCAACATCTTTATTCTCAAATAAAACATTACAGAGGAAAGCAGAACTGATATGGTAACACCTTCTCTGTCACCCTGACACCCAGTCCCTAGTCCTGGGACCTCTAAAGTGACCGGAAAACACAATCTTTTTAAATCATTTATTTTAATTGGAGGATAATCACTTTATAAAATTGTGATGGTTTTTGTCACATACCAACATGAATCGACCAAAGGCACACATGAGTCCCCTCCCTCCCAAACTCCACCCCACCCCACCCCACCCCACCCCACCCCTTCAGGTAGTCACAGAGCACTGGCTTTGGGTTCCATCACACAGCAAATTCTCACTGGCTATCTATTTTACACATGTAACTTTTGGACTCAATGGGAGAAGGAGAGGGTGGGATGATTTGACAAAAAACACAATCTGAAAAGACAAACTATTAATAAATGGGAGCTAGAGAAAGACTGGAAGATCCTCAAGAAAAATGTATCTAGGACATGTAAATTTCCATCATTCAGTTTTAACTTGGTTTATTATTATACAGAATTGCTTTGGTAAATCATAAAAATTCCGTACAAAAATATACCAATGTTCATGGTTAAACTACAGGGAAAAGGAATAGTAGAAGTCCACCAATCTAGCTCAAATTCAATGTTAAAGTTCTAAAACTGTATAATTTATACATTATAAATGTGAAGGTATGGTCTTTCCTAAATAAGATCCTGACCGTCAGAAACCATATCAGATTTTATTATATAACCTAAAAGTCCCACATGGCTAAAGATAACACAAAGCAGGTTAGAAGACCTGCTGGGGAAAAAATACTTGCAACATATATAACAGACAAAAAAGTCAACATCAAAGATATCCTAGTAATCAATAAGAAACTAGAAAAATGGACAATACATAACTGAAAGACACAGGGCTAAGGAGTACATGAAGACACTCAAATACACTAAATGATTATGGAAATGTAAATTAGACACATGTGATTATGTAAATTAAGCATAAGTGGTCTCGAGTTGGAAAAAAATTAGAGACTGACCATTTTCAGTGCCAGTGAGGATACAGTGCTTTTTATTGGAACAGACACAGGTAAGACCCTTTTAAGGGAAATTTGGCAGCACCTGTGAAAACCTAAGTGTGCGTGACCTTTAACCCAGTAATTCTACTTCTAGGAATCTGTCCTACAAGATTCTACATGTATTTATGTAAAAGGACGTTTGCCTTAGCATTATTTATTTATCAAGGGAGAACTTGATAAAACTGAAATTTTGTATGGAACATGATGCAAACATTTAAAAGAACCAGGATGTATACATACTTACAGGATAAGAAACTATTACCGCATATCTCTGAGTGACAGAAGCCTAATTTTGTCTCTAATTTGTTTTCTTAAAGCTTTCTTTACATTTCACATTGTGTATGCATGTGCATAAAAATAGTTCAGGGAACACATTACCCAAACTGTCAGCTGTTGGCAGGGTGATATAAAACTATATCAGTATGTTGTTCCCAATTTAACTAAAAACACATACCTACACATGCACACGCAGGAATGCACATATCTGTGCATACACACACACACAGAAAAGGACAAGATAGGTGATACAGCAATTACTCATGGGTAGTAGGATTCTGGGTGATTTTTTATTTTTTGCTTTAAGAATTTTTCTGTATTTCTACAATGATAATTATTACTTTTATATTCAGAAAAAATATTGTTACACTTAAAATGTTATAATGAAGTGCTTGTAGGGGCTTTAAAAAACCTGAGAAAATAGTGTTTATTGCCTATCCCCAAAGTGAAAGTGAAGTCGCTCAGTCGTGTCTGACTCTTTGCGACCCCATGGACTGTAGCCTAACTGTCTTCTCCATCAATGGGATTCTCCAGGCAAGGGTACTGGAGTGGGTTGCCATTTCCTTCTCCAGGGGATCTTCCCGACCCAGGAATCGAACCCGGGTTTCCCGCATTGCAGGCAGATGCCTTATCCTCTGAGCCACCAGGGAAGCCCAATTTCCCTGGGATAGTGATTTCCTATCCCACATATAATATAATAACTATAACAGTATTTAGAGTTCTGTCCCCAGAACTAGACCCAGGGCAAAGTCCTCCTTGTTCTTTTCATTCTAACTCTGATTCTCTCAACATGACTCAATCATGATACAGATTAATTTTAATAAAAGAATATAATTAAATATAGGCTTCAAACATTGTCCCAGGCCACTAAGACCTAGAATAATTGTGGAAGATATCATAGGAGAAGGCAACACTGGTCCGAAGATTAAACAATTCAAAGGAAAGAGAGAGAGAGGAATAGAGGACGTGAGCCCAAAAGTCCCTCCAATTATCTTACTAATAGTCATCTCTTCTCAATCTGATAGCTCCCAATATTTGAAAATTGCCATTTAAAACACCTAACTTCCCAAAAGAGACTCTTAGATGACTACATAATAATGAAATATATGCCAAAACACATTTAAATGTGCACACACGTGTGTGTGTGTGTGTGTGTGTGTGTTAGTCACTCGGTCATATCCAACTCTTTGTGACCCCATGGACTGTAGCTGGCCAGGCTCCTCTGTCCATGGAATACTCCAGGCAAGAATACTGGAGTGGGACACACATATTTAACAGTATGTATTTTTAATTTCTCAAATTCCTACCCCAACAGAAAGATATCAAGGCCAACAGTCTATAATGTATCCCAATAACATTGCTGGTGGTATAACTTCCATGATAAGCAATTTGGCAATATCTATTAAAATTACAAATGCACAAACCCTTTGATACAGGATTTCTACTTCTAGAAATTTATTCCAAGACTTACACATGTGTGAAAAGATTCTTTGTAATTACAGAATCTGAAAACAACCTAAAAACCCCATCACAGTGGACAGGTTAAATAATGGTGTGTCCATAAAAGGAGAAATGAATGAGGAGGCCCACATACACTGAAACAAATTGTTTCTAGGATAAGATATAACATTTGATACAGAACAGGAGTGATGCTCCAGATTTGTGGAAACAATGGGGGAAGGAACATACATATTTATGTATACAAAATATTTCAGAAAGACTACATTAAAAACTATTAAAAACTGACTTCTAAGAGGGAGAACCTGAGGCTGGGGATCAAGGATACCTTTATTTTTTTTTTCATTTATTTTTATTCATTGGAGGCTAATTACTTTACAATATTGTAGTGGTTTTACCTTTAATATTCTGTATTATTTTCATCTTTCACCCACTCAAGAAAGAGAAAAACAAGCTATCATATAATATTGCTTATATATGGAATCTAGAGAAATGGTACAGATAAACTTACTTGCAAAACAGAAATAAGGACACAAATGGAGAGGACAAATGTATGGATACCATGGGGAAAATGGGGGGTGGGATGAACTGGGAGATTGTGATTGCCGTGTATACACTATTGATACTGATATTGATACTATATATAAAATAGATAACTACTGAAAACCTACTGTATACACTATTGATACTGATACTGTATATAAAAGATAACTAATGGAAACCTACTGTATAGTACAGGGACCTCTGCTCAATGCCCTGCAGTGACCTAAATGGGAAGGACATCCAAAAAAGAGGGTGTGTGTGTGTGTGTGTGTGTGTAGCTGATTCACTTTGCTGCCCTGCAGTGACCTAAATGGGAAGGACATCCAAAAAAGAGGGTGTGTGTGTGTGTGTGTGTGTGTGTGTGTAGCTGATTCACTTTGCTGTCCAGCACAAATAAATAAAACACTATAAAGCAACTATACTCAAAAATTAATAAAAAAGATACAGTGGCAATGGTCTTCAATAATCATAAAGATTAACTGATTGACATTTTCATTAAAACTATTAGCTCTCAAAGGAGCTACATGAAGCACTGATCACATTTCTCATATGAGTGTCCAAAAAATAAAGCAACATTTCAAAAAATTGTTTAAAAGATATGATTTTAAATTTAAAATTAATGCACTTTATCTCTGCCCTCAAAAGAACACTTCAAAGCCAACACTTTACATGGTAAAATTATCTATTTGTGTGAACTCAGGAAGTCTGTTAACATTCCTTTCACTATAATTTTTTAAATGGTTAATATGTCAAACTTTCTGTAAAGTTGTTAGCTATGTTTATGAGAGTTATGTTTGTTAGTCGCTCAGTCGTGTCTATTCTTTGTGACCCTATGGACTGTGGTCTTCCAGGCTCCTCTGTCTATAGACTTCTCCAGGCAAGAACACTGAAGTGGGTAGCTATTCCCTTCTCCAGGGGACCTTCCTGACCCAGGGATGGAACCCAGGTTGTTCTTTGACTTCTAATTCAAAATTTTTAAAAATGACTGTAAGACAACTCCTAAAAGGAAAGTAATATTCAGTTCCATTTGTCTCCAAATACAGAAAACATTCTTCATATTACAGGAAACTCAACTTCAACAGCCACTGCGTACCCTACAGGAACTCTTGCTCCTAGGGACACAAAATGTACCAGCCCCTTGAGGAGGGAAAGGGCAAACAGTCCGACCTGCCAGTGTCTGCCAGCAACTCTGTGTGACGTTTTCTCATGGAAGGCAACAAGTCACAACTCCAGTCAAGGGCATCTGGGCTTTATACTTAATTCTAAGACATCAGCAAGGATGTGCCCAAGCATAAAAGTTCTCTGAAGAATATTCTCCCAGCTCAGTACCATATACTCACATATCCATGTTGCTGGTATATTTATGACCATCATGAAAGACACCTGATTTTTAGGAGCCTGGAACAAAAGGGCATAGTCACGTCCCAGCTTCCCAATTAAAAGGCACCATATATCTGCCTCAGTCCCTGGCCAGCCAAATCTGCAGTCTCCTTTACAACATACCCAAGGCGGCCCCGATTTTGTTCAAACACCCCCAGCTTCCCACGTTCCTCCATGCGGCTCGGCTGTACCTCTCCTGAGCACTCTCTACTTGAGGGCTCTCAGAATCAGGGCCAGGTGTTCCCTGCAGGAATACCATCTTTTTCCATCTCATTAATGAGCCACAGTCTGAGCCACCAAGGAAGCCCTTCTCCATCTCAGTAAATGACAACTCTTTTTTTGGTTCCTAATACAAGTGGCTCGAAGACAAGTGGCTCCCGGGATACAGTGTTTACTGAATAAATCTCTCGAGAAGAACAACATCCTGACGCTGTCAGGACCACCGAGGGACAGGCAGAAATGAATGTTCGGCAATCAGTTCATCACTGGTCTCATCAGATTTCCACATCATTAAGGAGCCTTGGCTATCACAGGAGCGGATGAGGGGACAACTTGTTACAGCCTATCTAAGGTCTTTATAAGAGAGCTTCAAAGAAACCTGAAGCCAGCCAGGACTGCTCTGGCCTGGAACGACCACATCTGTAGGGCATGTGGTGCCTTAGATCCTTGCATTATGAATATGAGGAAAGCATATATTAATTCCAGAGATCGAGTGTGAGCCTTAGAGGAAAGATGAAGAAAAACCTCTGGTACTTGGTAATCACTCATTAGTGTGAGAAACTAGGTCAGACACTAACAATGAAGGATTTAACCATGCTCAAGAGTAGTTAGAGAAAACAAACTATAGTAAAGATTAAAATGTATTCTAATTGATAGGCTGTGCAGTTTTAAATCAATACCAAAGTTCAAGGAATATCATGGCAAATAGCTGAGATTCATCTGGCAGAACTGGGCAAAAATGTTAAAATTTCTTTTCATATTTTAACAATATTACAGCGTGATAATAATATTATAGTCTCATAAACCAGAAGAGAGCTGGTTAAACAGAAAATTGAATCAGTAAAAACAATAAAAATTCTATGAACAAGAAGCTATAAACTCTTCCAAGAAGAGACCCTCTTCATATTTATCCCTGTTGAATTTCTACCTAACACTGTGCATGGAACATATTAGTAGCTTAACAAACACTTAAGAAAATGAACTGGGATCACCAGGTGTAATATAGAGAAAAATTAACTTAGAGCCATTTTCCATGCCATATACTCAATTTTAAGAGCAACTGTTATGAAATGTTCTTATTGTGTTGGTTAAGAGTCTGGGCTTTAAAGACAGAGATCTGAGTTTAATTCAGTTCCCTTTCTTACTAGGCAGGCAAATGATGGACACTTTATAAGCCTGCTTTCCCAAGGGCAAGATAAGCCTCCTCTTGCTACAATACAACTCACAAAGGGACAAGAATTAAATAAGAAAAATATGGGAACTGAAAAATATTTGTTATATTAATTAAACATTTTCATCATTTACAAGCCAAGGAAAAGGATAGGCATTTTAATCTAAGCTTTGGGGGGAAATACAGCATCCGAAGTTCTAAGAATTAGAAGAAATTATGAAAAACAAAGGCAGAGTTATTTGATTGTGTGGAAGTGTTCCATAATGAAATATAACACAGCAATGTTAAAAGTAATAGTATCACAGAAAATATGTATGTGGAAAACATAAATGAAACAGTTTTATCACTCACACCAATTATTTACACAGGAGGTAACCAGATTTCCATTAGTTTTTTAACAAGATAGTAGAAAGATCAGATGAGACACTGTTGAAATTTGTAATTTAAAAAACCTAATAATGACTGTATATAAAACAGATGAACAACAAGGTCCTACTGTATAGCACAGGAAACTATATTCAATATCTTATAATAACCTATAGTGAAAAAGAGTATGAAAAAAGAATATATGTATATGTATAACTGAATCACTGTGCTATATACCAGAAACTAATACAACATTGTAAATCAACTATACTTCAATTTAAAATTTTTTAAATATATTATTGGTAATATATATTATTAGTCTGTTTTGTAGCCTAACCCTATAAAAGTAAACAAAGGATCTCAAAAGAAAATTTCAACCAAAAAAAAAAAACAAAAACAAAATCCAATTAACAGAGGAATTCTGAGTTTTAAAAGTAAAATTTAAATACAATTTTGTTAAAAATAAACAATAGTATTAACCATAAGACGGCAAGCACTATTTAGGGTTTTCTATGACACTATTCTAAATATTTTGTAAGAAATAACTCATTACATCTTCAAAATAATCTCCGACAATACATAAGAGGTAATTTGACCTAAACTTACATCAACTATTGGGGTTGGCACAGGGAAAGATGTTGCAAGGCATTTCAGGCATGACTTCTTTGACATACCTCAGTAATCAGAAGACTAAACCTTATGTAAACACAGCCATAAATTTATCACCAGCTGCCCCTCTTCCATTCTTATCTCCAATATGCAGGTACATAGTTACAAGACAAGATAAACTTTAAAAATAGAGTTTAAGGAGCAGAAAAATAAAATCCAGCAATGCACTGTCACTTCAAACCTTGGTTTAGAACTGTTATATTTCCACCAACACCCCAGGGGCTCATTCTTTCTTCTCAAAGCAAAGTGTAGCACCTTAACATGTGGT
This sequence comes from Cervus elaphus, assembly GCF_910594005.1. Taxonomy (NCBI): domain Eukaryota; kingdom Metazoa; phylum Chordata; class Mammalia; order Artiodactyla; family Cervidae; genus Cervus; species Cervus elaphus. Next base: position 70,251,586 of record NC_057828.1, on the reverse strand, counting down.
CTTGTGCTCCTACTAGTATAATGCTAAAAATCTCACAGAAGACATACATGTGGAATGCATAGATGAAACAGTGCTATCATTCTTATATCAATTATTTACACAGGCTGTAACCAGATTTCCCTTAAAGTTTTCTAATAAGATAGCAGAAAAATCAAATGAGACGTTATTGAAATTTGTAGTTGGGGCGATGGGCAAAAATCATGTGACATATTTAGCTGCAGGAAGAGGAGAGACTAACATCAGCAATAATTATGTTGTTTAATTTTATCTGCATATAAAATATTTCTATCTGTCTGGGAGCAAATATACCTGACATCACCTACTTCAACAAGGTTTGCCTTATGTCTTTTTACTTATTTATCTTAGCTTACAGTTGAGTCTCTGAGCCGTCCCAGTAAGGACAAGCCTAGGGCAACGGCTGGTTTCTGGTTTTTGTTGTTGTTCAGTTGCTCAGTCATGTCTGACTCTTTGCCACCTCAGGGACTGCAGCATGCCAGGCTTCCCTGTCCTTCGCGATCGCCCAGAACTTGCTCAAATTCATGTCCATTGAGTCAGTGATGCCATCCAACCACCTCATCCTCTGTCTCCCCTTCTCCTCCCGCCTTCAATCTTTCCCAGCATCAGGGTCCTTTCCAATGAGTCAACTCTTCACATCAGGTGGCCACAGTACTGGAGCTTCAGCTTCAGCATCAGTCTTTCCAATGAATATTCAGGGTTGATTTCCTTTAGGACTGATTGGTTTGATCTCCTTGCAGGCCAAAGGACTCTCAAAAGTCTTCTCCAACCCCTAATTCATAAGCATCAATTCTTTGGCACTCAGCCTTTTTTACGGTCCAACTCTCACATCCATCCGTGACTAGTGGAAAAACCATAGGTTTGACTAGACAGACCTTTGTCGGCAAAGTAATGTCTCTGCTTTTTCATATGCTGTCTGGGACTCTACCCATTTTGAACACAGAACTTTCTTGTTCTGGGGAAGTTTGAGAAATAGTCAGGGAAGTCAGGTACCTTGCCCCAACTGCAGAAGTAGGAAATGGTCATTAGAATGCTGTCAGTGATGTCACCCCTTCCCAATTCCTTCCCACTAGTTCTGGAAATGAAGGAGAGTCAACTTAAGACTGAAGTCTTGCAACTGACATTACAGAACATAAAGCAATGCCACTGCCTTCACCTGAGCCCCACCTCTGAGAGGACCTTCACACTTACATCGGAGGAGTGAGGAAATACATGAGGACTGGGACTCTGGTCACTTGCCATTTAGCCAAAGACCATTTCTCTCAGTTGCTGCAAGCAAGCATTTGGTCCAGCCCTGGCAGTGGGGAGCTGCCCAAAACCTATTACGACTGAGAACCCGCTTCTCACTGGGAGCTCCTGATGCACGAGTCTCACCTGATCCTTAGAGCAATGTTCTGGAAGTCTGTACTCTTCCCACGGAACCAGAACTGCCTCCTGCCCGCTATCACCTTCATGGCTGTCACACCCAACTTAAAGCACCCAAATGACAGGCATCACAGAAACAGGGCTCTCAGAGGCAGGAAGTCCACAGACTGATATCCCAGCCCCAACTCTGAACGTAAAAGGTAGCACACCCATTAGCCACGGAATAGTATTCACACACTTCCACTAGATCACACAGTTCCAAGGTACTATTCTGCTTGGAGATGGCTGAGTTCCATCCATCAAGCGGGAGACAAACAGGCAAACAAGATTTATTACACTAAGGGACTAGGTCAAGCATCCTGGGGAATCTGTCTGCACGAGGAGAGGTACAGTCTCTGAAGGACAGTAGAATCAGCTCAGTTTGAAGAAAAAAAAATACTAACCTTAGAGTAAGGAAAAGGGCTTGGTATTACACACACTGGGGGTGAAGGAGGTTGACTCAAGTCTCTAGTGCATTTAACTCGACAGGAGGTGACACCGTGCCCAAGAGTGGGAATATGGAAAAAGGAAGAGGTTTCAGGAGAAAGTCAATGAATGTGTGTGACACTCTGAGTTTGACATTTGCAGTCAGTCCCATGGAAAATCCAGTGGGCAGCTGGATCGTGGCTGCCCTGAAGACAGAGAGAGAGGAGTTACAGACAAGCTTGGAAATCAGTGACAGGAGAAAAGAGGGTCACAGAGGACCACACCTGCACTCAACAGCCGAGCAGCAGAGAAGAACCCTCAAAGGGCAGCGACAGGGAACACCCAGGGGAGGAGAGACATCACCAGGGCCCAGGAAGGCAGTGCTTCCAGGAGGCAGCCGTGGTCCATGCCAAACTCCAAAGGAAGGTCATATCAGATGAGAACTGAGACATATGCCCTGTGGCCATTAGGAGATGGCCAGCCCCTCTGCAAAGGCAGGGTCCAAGATGAAGTGGGGCTGCCAGCATCTGCATGGAACCAAAGTCTGAATGTGAGATGCAGCCAGTCCGCAGAACTTTCTCAAAAACCATTAACTACAAAGGAAAGGGTGACCAGTCTCTCTCTCTCAAGAGTTTGTAATAAAGAAAATACATTACAACCTGGACTGAACTGTCAGTTCAGAACAGATTTACAAGGAACTCTCAGTAAGTAAGGGCTTTCTCGGTGGCTCAGCAAGTAAAGAATCTGCTTATAATGCAGGAGACACAGGAGACCCGGGTTTGATCCCTGGGTGGGCAAGATCCCCTGGAGGAGGAAATGGCAACCTGCTCCAGTATTCTTGCCTGGGAAATCCCAAGGACAGAGGAGCCTGGCAGGCTACTACAGTCCATGGAGTCACAAAGATTTGTACATGACTGAGCACACGACATGACAATGAACTCTCCGGAGTAAATCCAAGCCAGGCAGACACTGGTCATGTCAGCCACGCATCCTCGGCTCAGACAACAGACAGACTGAAGAGAGGAAATTAAGAACAACTGCTGAGAAAGATTACTAAGAAAGGAAACCAGGACCCTGATAATAATGAGTATGGAACCATTAACACCACTAAGGACCAACTTCTTAGAACTGGCAAAAACTAATTTTCAGGCCAGATTCTTTTTTTTTTTTTTGAAAGATAAAGACTCTTTCTAATGTTTATAGATTGTTCTTAAGTAGGCAAGCGCACCAAAAGCTTCAGTTGGACATAATACATGGTAGATCTGAAACTCCTCATCATGGAATGGAAGAGGCATTCTGTCTGGTGACCACCGCTCATTAACCAGCAATGAGGGGGCTGACTCCTTGTACAACCCAACTCAAACAACCTCTGTGAGCAGATGGAGACCTCAGACTTCTCTTTGCTCCTTGTTGTTGTTTTTCAGTAGCTAAATCGGGTCTGATTCTTTGTGACCCTACGGACTGCAGCATGCCAGGCTTCCCTCTCCTTCTTTGTTAGCTTTTATTTTTTACCTTTTTCAGTCCAGAGGACTGGTCACCATCAATAAGAAATTCTCACTGTCATACACATCACAGCAGATAAAAAGACACGTCTGCTCACATCAGCATTATTTTTTTTCCTATTTTGCACTGAGGAAAGGACCCTTTGAGATGGATCTCTAGCTACACAGCTGTGATAGAGTTAAATGAAAACTCAGAAGCAATCATTCTGCTAGTCCCCCAAAAAAAAAACCAAACTATTCATAAATAGCACCTGCTTTCTTTGCAAGGAATGAGTCATAAAATGTCTGTGCGATGTAAATTTTATTTGCGAAAGAAAGAAAAAACCCTTCACAGTCTCACATATTTAAGAGAACAAACTATGGATGGTAGATGGTCTGAGTCAAAGGTAAGGAATGGTTAACCATTAGTCATTCTGAGCTGTAGGTCTCATCAAAGATTAGGTGTTATGTCTGGCATGTTGCAGGAGTTAACCATTAACCTACTGCCTCACAAAAGCCCTGACAACCCTTCCCAGCCCTCGTGTCTGTGAACCAGACAGTGAAAAGGTAGGAATGCCTCCTGTTTCTAAGGCTGCAGATATGGTTAATCCCACAGCAATGCTCTATCAATAAAGAACATCTCAGAAGTTAAGACCTCTTAACATATGTTCCTATTTTCAATTAATCCTGAGTCAGGAGAGGTTCACTCTGTAATACTAAATTCTAGAATGAAAATCTCAAGAGGTGTACATAACACCTTTTAACCCTGAAACTACAAATTAGCTGTCACAGACTTAAATTTACTCTTCTCTGGGATTTGAGAGTTTTAGACTTTACCACTATTTTCACAGTTAAGAATTCAACTACAATGCAGGAGACCCGAGTTTGATCCCTGGGTCAGGAAGACGCCCTGGAGAAGGGCATGGCAACCCACTCCAGTAATCTTAACTGGAAAATTCCATGGACAGAGGAGCCTGGAGGGCTACAGTCCATGGGATTGCAAAGAGTAGGACATGACTGAGCATCTAACACTTAACCACACTGATTTCATCAAATCTGTTCTAATCATTACCAACTAGCAATGCAGCACAAGGAAAGATCATTCATTTACATTTCTTATGTGGCTCCTTCCATTTATCCATCCTCTCTAAATACACTAAGCTCTGCCACTATGAGATGGTTCAGCTTTCTGGAGGAAAACAAACAGTTCACAGTCACTTCAACTTTTCCCTCTTTACCTACTAAATGCCAGGCACTGTTCTGAAAGCTGAGAATACAGCAGTACACAGAACAAATTAAACATCTTGTTTACATTCTGTTGTTTTGTTTGACCCAGATAACTTTTATTGTAGAATCTGAATTTGTTGCCTCTATTTAAAAACCAAGATGTGTGTGTGTGCTAAGTCACTTCAGTCAGGTCTGACTCTTCATGACCCTGTGGACTGTAGTCCACCAGGCTCAGATGTCCATGGGATTCTCCAGGCAAGAATACTGGAGTGGGTTGACATGCCCTCCTCCAGGGGATCTGCCCAACTCAGGGATCGAACCCATGTCTCTTAGGTCTCCTGCACTGGCAGGCAGGTTCTTTAAGTACCACTAGTGCCACCCAGAAAGCCCAAAAACCAAGATATCTCACCCCAAAATACAGATTCCATTAGCTCATGAAAAAAAACAAAAACTTTGATAGCAATGGCCTGAATTTCAGCCTAGCACCAAGGAGGGACTGCAGTGACTACTGCATTGATGGGGCAAGGACTCTGGTTCGGCTGTGGTGCCCACGGCTCCCTGTGTGACTGCAGCTGTGCCCCCTTCATCCTTCCTGCCTTGCCCTAGAGGCACGGAATCTAAAATCTGCACTGGATTTTGCACCTGAAGTCAGACTTCACAGAGTCTGAATTCCATATCTGCCACCACTAGCTATGCGACTTGAGCTAATCACTCTACCTCAGTTGCCCCATCTGTAAAGTGAAAATATTTACTCCATAGGATTGTCACAGAAAGTAGAAGAGACAAGGTACGCAAAGCGTTTAGCACAGTGCTTGGCACAGAGGAAGTCCTCATTAAGTATTTGCTATTTTTATTGTGTGTGTTTGTTATTACTCTCGTCACCATCACCATTCTTATTATGGCAAGAAAAACAACTAAAATATGCAGGGAATTCTAGGACCCATCCAGTTGTGAAAGACTCCTCCCCTAGGAGTGGTCTCTTCTCTAGGCCACTCCTAGGCCAACAATTTTTCTCTTTTCTCTCTTTTATTTTTTCAGTTCAGTTACTCAGTCATGTCGGACTCTATGCTACCCCACGGAGTGCAGCACACCAGGCTTCCCTGTCCATCACCACCAACTCCTGGAGTCTGTTCGAGCTCATGTCCATTGAGTTGGTGATGCCATCCAACCATCTCATCCTCTGTCGACCCCTTCTCCTCCCGCCTTCAATCTTTCCCAGCATCAGGGTCTTTTCTGATGAGTCAGTTCTTCGTATCAGGTGGCCGAAGTATTGGCGCGTCAGCATCAGTCCTTCCAATGAATATTCAGGAGGATAATTTTGAGAGTTGACTTAAGAAAATCAGGTGGTCTTTTACCATCGGGCCAAGCCCAGGCTGCAAATTCCAGAACAGCAAGCATATTCAACCTGTAACCCCAGGGAGCAAATTAACAGTCTTAAATTGTTCTTAAACAGGGGAAAATACCACATTTTAAAGGGCAATAAACCCAGAGCCTGAAATAAACTCCCAAGCTCTCTGCAAAATATCACGAGGTGACCCTGATTTGAGAATGTGCAGCACATGAGTCCTGTTGGTGCATCAGAACCACTCTGAGCCACTCACACCCCTTCCCCACAGCTGGATAACTGGGGGAAAGACTTTTCCAAGCTACAAAATGAACTTAGAGCAGTTGCAGATGGGCAACTATGAACCAGCAATTTCCCAAGTGAAAAGCCACCTAAGGAATTTGTTAGCGCAGATTCCAGAATCTAGCGCACATTCCAAGGCTGCGCTAGAGAGTATGATCCCCATGTCCGGAGTCCCTTGCAGGAACCTACTTTTTTGTTTTCTTTTCTTTTTTTCCTGGTTGATAAGCATGATTTTCAGAATCTCAGTTCCCTGACTGGGGATTGAACCCAGGTCATGGCAGTGAAAGCCTGGAATCCTAACCACCAGGCCACCAGGGAACTCCCAGCAAGAATCTAGTTTTAACAAGCCCCCAGGTGAGCAGAGCCAGGACTATGATGAAATACCAAAGTATGTCTACTCCTCCATCATCTGATCCAGCATTCACCACCTCAGCGCATCCGCTCACCAACTACTGCACTGCGCACAAGGCCACACATTTAAGACTCCAAAGCGACCAGCTGTGTACCCTCAGGGTCTCACACAACAGCATCCCAAGCCCAGTCTGAGGACCAGAAAAGGCACTAGAGGCATTGGTGTAAGTCACATTCTAAGCAGGAACCCTCTTAACCCTGTTTAGTCTCCTGGCAGTGTCTCTCCTCCAGTCTCTCCACCATGGAGAGGTAGAATTAGCAAGAAAAGAATCCCTTCCTCCTAACACATCTTCCACCTCATCAAAATGACAACATGCCCAGGGAACAGCATCTCTTCAATGCCTTCTCAACAATCATCAGCTCTTCAAGAGTGCAGAAAGATCCCTCCATAAGCAGAAAAAGCCTTACCTCAGGGATTAAAAGACAATAAAAAACATCTACACTATTTGAGTTTTTAGAAACTGCCTTCAGCATACTCTCTCCATTTTTAATCCCATAATAGGGAATTTCCTCTTTCCTTCCCTCTCTCAGGAAATGTCTTGCTATCTCACTGCCCTTGGAACAATAACATTTGGCAAATACAGCTTTTCTGGCCAAACTGCAATTGGGCTGATACTCTCACCAGGTCTTGTCCTGTACCGGATAAAGAGGGTGGTAGCCAGCTTTTTAAAGAAACTCCCAATATGTGGGTATAATTCTCCTGAACCCCTCCTGCCAAACCACAAAAGCAGGAAGTACATCTCCACCTCATCTCAGAGTAGCTGGGCTCACCCTGCGCCCAGGTTCTCAAGGCAAGTCCCCCTGTATTGGCACACTCGGGCTTCCCACGTGGCGCAGCATAAAGAATCCACCTGCCGGTGCAGAAGACACAAGAGACGCGGGTTCAATCCCTGGGTCGGGAAGATCCCCTTCAGTAGGAAATGGCAACCCACTCCAGTACTGTTGCCTGGGAAATCCCATGGATAGAGGAGCCTGGTGGGCTACAGTCCACGGGGTCTCAGAGAGTCGGGCACGATAGAGTGACTGGGCACACGCAGAGCTGACAAACCCAGTCACAGAACAAGAACACCCAGGGACGTCACTGGTGGTCCCGTGACTAACACTTGGCACTCCCAGTGCCGGGGGCCCAGGTTGGATCCTTGGTTGGAGAACTAGACCCCATAGGCCGCAACAAAGCCTGAAGATCCCAAGGGCCACAACTGCAATCTGGTGCAGCCAAATAAAAAGAGAGAACACGTCATTTGTCTCTCCAGTTTCTTCACCCTTCGCTACCACCCGCTTCTGACACCACAGTACTGAAATGGTAGGAATAATTTCCGTATGATGCTTTTTGTTTGGTTTTTCAGGCTCACAGTGTAAGAGGCTGAGGTGTGCACACCAACTGAAAAGTAATTCACAGCCCTTCAGACTATCCTTTGCAAGGATGACCGTGACCAGTGACATACACTTCTGTCGCCACCCAAACAAGTTCAAAAGAGTCATCACTATAAAATGTATGCCAGGCAGATGTGACCTTTGCCAGAACCCCAGCATTCCTGTAAAACAGATGGTTTATTAAGATATGCTGACTTTCCTGCTGGCCATCATTCTTGCCAGATTATCACCAGAGCAAGACAAACACAAAATGTGCTTTGGTGAAGTATGTTTGACGTTGCTGCTGCTGCTGCTAAGTCGCTTCAGTTGTGTCCGACTCTGTGCGACCCCATGGACTACAGCCTACGGGGCTCCCCCATCCATGGGATTTTCCAGGCAAGAGTACTGGAGTGGGTTGCCATTGCCTTCTCCATGTTTGACGTCACCTACTCCTAAAAACTTACCCAGGCAATCCACATTGCTACCAGGACTGTAAATATGTATTTTCTCTGGGGACAGAATCAAATGGAGATAGAAAGGCAGTTTATGTTTGGAAACAAAGGATTGACTTGGAAATAAGGAAAAAAAAAAAAAAAAGTCAGTGACACAAGTCCCATCCAGGAAAATTCTTATCTTTCCAAAAAGAAAAGTCATACACAATTCTTGGGTCACCATCACAACCCAGACTGAAAGCAATTTCCATTTCCCACTCCACTTCACCCTATCTACCCTAAGAAAAACACATACTGGACTCCTGGCTTCCTGAACATGCCCTGCATTGAAGGCATCCACACTCCACCAGGCTTTCAGTTCCTGTTTTCTCTCTTCCTGGAGACATTCTTTCTTGTCTTCCCAACAAGTACATCCTACTCATTCCTCCTGACCCTCCTCTTTCTTCTGCTAAGGTTGTCTCATGTCATCTAGGCAAATTCAATCAGTTCTGCCTCTAAGCGTCACGGCATTTATTAAGCAATCATCAATCCTGCGTATCTTCTTTCCACCTCGTTTCCGTGAAAGCATGGCAGGTGCACTGTAAAAGTTTGTCCCCAAAGCAAACTTTCTGCATGCATTACTGCATTATTGCATGCCTGAGTTTAGCAGTGCCTTCCTTAACTCATTATTGCACCAGATCGTAAGGAACCTAAATGGAGAAGGAGACCTCTTCCTCAACTATATCTCAATGGAACACCAACCATGAAGATTAAGACTGGTTAAGACAAAAGTTAGCCCAAACACTGAATCTGAAGATGCTTGAGAAATGCTGCTGCTAGGTCAGGTTACCAGCCTTCCTCAGAAAATCAGAGAAAGCAGTTCAGGAAAGAAATGTCACTTAACCACACACACCTCTGAAAATCTTATGATAGCACTAACCAGGAGCCATAAATGAAAAGACACAAGAGCATACCCGCAAGGTGAAACCCATCTTCCTTCTCAGATAAAACGGAAAGGGAAACAAAACAAACACACACAAACAGGACTTCCCGAGCGGTCCAGTGGTTAAGAATCTACCTGCCAACGCAGGGGACATGGGTTTAATCTCTGGGACCCAGGAAGATTCTTCATGCCGAGGAGCAACTGATCGTATGCACTACAACTACTGAAGTCCGAGAGCCCTAGAGCCTACACTCTGCAACGAGAAGCCACTTCAATAAGCAGCCACCACCCTGCAACTAGGGAGCAGCCCCCAAGCCACAACTGCAGAAAAAGCCCAAGTGTAGCAAGGAAGACCCAGTGCAGCCATAAATAAATGAATATTTTAAAACAACAACAATGAAACCAAACAAAATGAAAAACAAAAACTGCAGGCAAGGAAAGAAGAAAAGAGACTTAAAACATGTAAAACTTACAATAAAAGTCTCTTAAAAAAAGGAATCATCCTTTGTTTTCTTCTCACAATCCCTCAACGCTCATGGCAACTTCACCTAGCACACAGTAAACAATACGTGTGCATCAAAGGAGGGACCTGAAAACCCAGCCATGATGGACTTCTTTTCCCAAGGATGAAATTATCATCTGGGGGGAGACTAGAGAAGCACCATGTCATGCAGAAATGTTAGAGAGATTTCGACCCAATGAAAACATGACTCCAGCATATCCAAGCCAGTAATCTCTCTTCGCCAGGGCTAACCAAAGATGTCCCAGCCAGATTCAGGACAATCTCCTTTAGAAGTTGGTAAATTATTTCCCAGAACAACAGTATTTTATTTCACTTCTTTATTCATGTGCTGTGCTTAGTCACTCAGTCACGACTGACTCCTTGCGACCCCATGGACTGCAGCCTGCCAGGCTCCTCTGTCCATGGAATTCTCCAGGCAAGAATACTGGAGTGGGTTGCCATGCCCACTCCAGTATTCTTCCCAACCCAGGGATGGAACACAGGTCTCCCACATTGCAGGCACATTCCTTACCATCTGAGCCACCAGGGAAGCCCTTTGTTCATAAAAGTCAGTAAATAGAGTAAATGTTGTATTACGTGACCTGTTCCAAATATAAGTTCTTTTGTCTAGAACACTACTCTTCTCCATTATCCATTATTATAGATGATGAATTTTAAGTTCCTTCTTTAGAGGATTTTATTATAAGCTTTGCATATAATTTAAGTCTCTTTGCTTTCCTTCTTTCCTCTCCCTGCCTCCAGTTCTCTTTTCATTTCTTTTACAAAGAATGAAAAGCAGTAGATAATGATAAGTAATTTATTCATACAGAGAGGACGAAGCTTCAAAAATAGATTCCTATGGTTTCTCTTGAGTTCCAGGCTCAAGAGAAAGCATCTAAATCAACTAAAATCCCACTGGACACAAGGGTCAGCTGGATCCAAGTGGGGAAAAAATATAAGAAAATGATAGAGTTGTCTGTTACCTGCTCCACCTCTAAAGACAATAGCTTTGCATTCTACTCTAAGTTAGAATCAACTATACTGAAGCAAAGAGGAAAAATGAAAAGCTACAAACAACAAAATAAAGCAGATGGTAACCTGATAAAAATGTCCTAAGAATGCCTGCCCTATATTTTATTTTATATTCCAGAAATGGTTACTGCAAACTACTCCCCCTTTTAATAAAAAAAAAAAATCACAACCTAGAGGGGTGGGATGGTGTGGGAGGTGGGAGCGAGGTTCATGAGGGAGGGGACATATGTATACCTATGGCTAGTTCTTGTTGATGTATGTCAGAAACCAACACAATATTGTAAAGCAATTATCCTCCAATTAAAAATAAATTTTTTAAAAAACCTCTGAAGAAGCAAGTGGGAAGCGTGTTCCGAGAGCAGCATCAATTGCATTCCTGTAGCAGGTCCCTACCATTCTAGTAAAGGCAGCTGATTCTGGTCCATTCTCCATCCCCACTCCAGCTAGGAGCACCTTACTCATGTTCACAGTCCCTGTGCCATACCCGCAACCCCCTCAGGTCTCAATGTGTGCTGGTCCATAAAATACTGAAGCAGCTGCCAGATATTCATTAATACATTCCAGAGTCAGTTTGAAAAAAGAAATGTCCAAAAACTGGCAAAATCTTATTCCAGATACCAAAGCACTCTTATTTGTCTAACTGGCTAACACTGAGTTGTTCTCATTTACTCATTATATCTATCCTGCCTAGACTTCTGCTGGGTGAGAAAAATGCTTGTCTAAACTGTTTTTCCAGTAGCGTATAACATGAAAGCTCTTTCACATTAATCTGGATTATTAATACTCAAAAAGAGTTGAACCCTCCCGCCTCATGAATCTTCGAGATACAAGAAAGCAGAGCTGTCAGGTACGGATTACAGCCTTGCCCATCATTTGGCGGTGCTGCCATGACAAAATGTGAACAGGCCGCAAGAAAGACAAGGAGGAAGGGTCTATGACCCCAGAGCTCACTATGTGATCGGCCTTCTGGGTAGAAAATGTTAGGGACTGCTTATCTAGAGGCACTGTCCACTTCCCTTTTCTGAATAATCTACAACTACATCCACACAATTTAAAAAAAAAAAAATACAATAACATCAAATGACAGAACTTAGAAGGTATCTGGGGACTTCCCTGGTGGTCGAGTGGTTAAGAATCCACCCGCCAATGCAATGAACACAGCTTCAGTTCCCGCTCTGGGAAGACTCCACATGCCGCGGGGCAACTAAGCCCACGCACCACAACTCTGCAACAAGAGAAGCCACTGCAACGAGGGAGAAGCCCCCGAACGACAACTAGAAAAAGCCTGAGTGCGGCAAGGAAGACCCAGCGTAGCCAAAAATAAATGAATTTTTCAAAAAAGAAGGTATTTGAATGCTTTTGCTTTAAACCAGGCTATAATAAGCACTGAAATCAAGTCATCAACCCCAGCACCACAGAAAATGCAGAATACCCTAGGAACAAAGAAAGACAGGCTTGGGGCAGAGGAGGTTAAAAAAAAAAAAAAATTGAGGATTTTTAGCAAAAGAGAATTCAAATACTTCAAGATGTCTGGAACCTTAAAAGCAACCTATCAAGGAGTTCAGCAGCAGGTGGGGACAGAATGGGTATAACTGCATTCTTCATCAAATTCACCCATGACCGCTGCACCAAACTCTGATGGCCGTCATTCCACAGTGGGAACAGAAGGGCAGGCTAAATGTAGTCAGTCTAAAGACCCCGTCCCCTCCCCACTTTTACTATTCTGCATGCCTCATATACTTTCCTCCATCACTTTGACATGTTGAGTTTATTGGGATCAGTCTTGTGATTAAGAGCCTTGTAAATAAATACAAAACATTTCACCAGTTCACTCAAATGTTTTACTGCCTGACCTCCTGCTTGGAGGTTACACATGGAGCCGATGAAAAGAATGTCATAAGCATTCTTTTCTACCCACCTGGACTAAATTGTTATTTACCCCAGGCCAGTGTCTCCTTAAAGGGGCTAAAATGCCTTCCTTGCTTTATGTAACACAAGGGAAAAATAAAACAGATTCTCAGTGGCTGCTGGGTCCACATTCCATTTCACATAAGGAATTTTAGGAAAAGAGAGTCATTTGTTTTCCTAAGTAGAGAATAAAATTTATCTCTGTAAGTGGCAGTTTAAAGAAAAAGAGAAAGATAAATGCATGTTTGTTTCAAGTTTTGGTGAAAAGGCATGAATTAGTACAAGGTCCATGACACATACGACATGTTAATAGAGTAACTAAAAAGACCTCTCATATAAATGCATACACATGTATATTCCTTTCATAAAGTATTTGATAATCCCTTAGTTAGTGGCAAAAAGGACTTCTTCGCCACCTACTCTGGCCAAGGTATACAAAAGAAATTCCTACAAAACAACTAACACAACTAAAATTGTCAAGTAAAAAAAGCAGATACAAGTACTAAATTGAGGACAGCATAAATAAATAGAAACAAGAAAGAACTAAAGGAGTTCAATAAAAAATGTATTCAAAGAGGTAACATAAACAGTTAGGAATATGGGCAATATTGATCCCCTAATTATGTTCCCCCACTTGTTTGTCAAAGGCACCTAACACCAAAATGTTTCATGATATTTTCATTTTGCTTATATTTAATTTACAAGAAAACATAAATCAGACACTTCTTAAATCATTGTTTCACAAGTATGAGTGATTTCATATCAGTATTATAGCAACTGAAATGTTCAAAAGTAGCTGTGATTAAACACATGATTGCCAACTGGGTTGCAGAGTCTGTGATAACAATCTGCCAAGGCAAGCTTTAAATAGCCAGTGAGCATGCTCAGTTGTGTCCAACTCTTTACCACCCCACAGACTGTAGGCTGCCAGGCTCCTCTGTCCATGGAACTTCCCAGGCTCTTAAGAATGCTGGAGTGGGTTGCCATTTCCTCCTCCAGGGGATCTTCCCAACCCAGGGATCGAACCCACGTCTCTTGTGTTTCCTGCATTGCAGGCAGATTCTTTAGCACTGCGCCACCTGGCCTCCTCTTCAAAAAGGATAACTTGCAAAAGAGTCAGCTAATTCCAGAGACTCGATTCTCTATGTTCAAAAGAGGAACAAGCAGGATAGAAACATCCCAAATCAGTAGAATGTAAGCAAGAATGCATGTGCTGCATGCTTTATATCAGATTCTGAAACAAACTCGCTTTCCTAATTACATTTGGCTCAAACCAGCATAAAAAATAGCTAACATTCCATGAGTCTAAACCAAATGGTGCTAAATGGAAAAGGCCGCCTAGAAATACAGTTAGCAGACTTCAGGCTATTTTAAATAAAGGACATTGGAAAGTATAAATGAAGACCACCAGCAGAAAAAAATAGCAAGGACATTGTAAAAAAAAACAACAACAACAAAAAAAAAAAAACTGTACTTATAAACAAAAGATCCCAGTTGTGAAAATAAATGCCATGGTGTTTTTAATGATTTAATGTGCAACTTTATGTTTAATACTTAATAATTGCCAGTGATGTCAATTACATTTAAAATACTGGCAAGATAAGACAAACGGAAAAAGCAGCCGCCACTAGACCAGTTAAGAACCAGGCAGATACCAGCACAAGATTTTTTTTTTATTACAATGGTGGTCAGGAGTTAAGTGCCGAAATAATGAAAATTACTCTGACTTGACTTCATCATACTTCTGAGGCATCTAAGCATACAGGAGACTAACATGCTATTAATTCTTGAATGATGCTGATTTTTCCAGAGTGCAAGATCTACAGGGACAGGCATGACCCATCTTTACAGAGGGCAGTGACCTTGGACCTTGTATGTAAAGGTCAACATAATCTCATCAAAGCACATCTGCCCGCTCCTCTCCTATCTTCCCATTTTCCTTGTACATCCCTCATGGGTAGTCTTTCCTAACCAGGAATGAAGCCAGAGTAATAACTCTAACTGGCTTCATGAATTTGATAGCTGGGGGCTCTGAGGGCATTTTCCATGAAGGTGCCAGGGATAAAGGGAGACCAGGGGTCCAGCAGCAATCCCCAGGCAGCTGCCCCCAAGAACACCGACCACCACTGTGAAGTCCAGAGCCCTTCCTCCTGTAGCCACTGCCCAGGAGCCTGCTGACTCCTATTACTGGGCAAAAACATAGGAGTCACTTTTTGCACTGAAATAGTATTTAAAAGATGAGCTTCTATAGCGCACAACACAAGAGGTAATGGGCTTTTTCTCCAGGTAGCTGAGAACTCAGGATTAATTTTAACATCTTCCCTGGTGGCTCAGATGGTAAAGCGTCTGCCTACAATGCGGGAGACCTGGGTTCAATCCCTGGGTGGGGAAGATCCCCTGGAGAAGGAAATGGCAATCCACTCCAGTATTCTTGCCTGGAGAATCCCATGGACGGAGAAGCCTGGCAGGCTACAGTTCATGGGGTCGCAAACAGTCGGACATGACTGAGCGACTTCACTTTCACTTTCTATAGGAAAATCAATTCCTGGTTCTGGGCTAAATGATTTACACACTAAGTTTTGGAATCAATTCTTGATAAGGTGGGCTTAGAAGTTGAAATAGGATGCATGTTTCAAAGCAGTAAAAGTGAAAGAATAGCAATTTGCATCAATAAACAAAACTCGTGTGTGTGTGTGTGTGTGTGTGTGTGTGTGTGTGTGTAATGAAAAAAAAATACTTTGATTACATTAAAATCCAATCACTTAAAGTGGAAAGTAAGCAACACAAGGTGTGCTTTTAAAAATACGAAAGGACTCAAAACAGAATAGGAGCAAAGTAAAGATCACATATATACTATGAAATCTATTTTTTCAGACTACTCTTATCCAGCAACTTCTATATATCAGCTTCGGCTCTCTGTCTGGAAATCACTGACCCACCCCCCAATCTTCTCTTGTCTCTTGTATCTACCACCTACTGCTTTCTAGACTAGATTTCCAGCCTGGAATTTGAAACACCCTGAATGTCTTAAAGTATTTCAAAATAAGTGATGAAATTCTGAAAACAAATCAATGTAATATGTGTATGCTATAAAGAAATCTACCCTGGAGGGCATCAGGAAACCTAAAACCCTGGGAGACGATGTTGCAACTCCCAAAAGGAGACAACTCACAGCTCAGGAGATGCCAAAGAGGCACATATGTAACATACAGCAACCCACAAACACTCTAAGACCTACATGGTAACAACAGTAAGCACTAATCTCCGAGATCTGGAATCCTTTTCCACAATACAAAGACACTTCTGCTAAATTCTACTCATCCTTTTACCCCACTGATTTCCAAGCTTTGACAGGGAAACACCTAATGCAATCTAAAAATGACCTCAATGACCAGGGTGAAACTATGAAAACATATTCAAACAAAATTAGTTTCGATTTAAATAAATAGAGCAAGTTCATATACAGCATACAGGATAACCCCATTTTTTATGGGAAGGATCAAAGGTAAATGCCACAGATTCATTCAAATAAAATTAACCATCACTGCAAAAACGTTTAATACTTAAAATATGCCAGTTGAATCTTTTCCTGGACAAAAATAAACCAGGCAACTAGTAGTTTCTTCTGAGAAGAGTAACAGCAGAGGTTTCCTTTGCTCTGACCACAAACTCAACCACAGAGTTAAAACAAAAAGTTTTCCAGAACTATTGAATTTTCAGAGACGTGTGAAGCCAGGAGCCTGAGAGATCATGCTCTACTAGATCAACAAACTCACGATGAGGACAAAGAGACTGAGTCATGAGTGACTGAGAAACCTGCCTAAAACCAAAATAGCTAATTAGTGGCAAAGTAGGACTCGGGTTTCTTAAATTGCACAGGAGTGCACTTTCCACTAGACCACATGGGTGATGATGGGGGATGAGTGGAGAGTCTGCAAAAATTCAAACTGGACTTAGCCCATTACACATCTGCCCAGCGTAGTTTCATCTTACACGACTTAAGGGACTCTCACATAACAAGGTAGTCACTTCATAATAGTGCTGCCTTTTTAAGGGGTAGCAGCTTTTTAGCAGAGAAGGCAATGGCACCCCACTCCAGTACTCTTGCCTGGAAAATCCCATGGACGGAGGAGCCTGATGTAGGAGGACGGAGGAGCCCCCTGCAGTCCATGGGGTCGCTAAGAGTCAGGCACAACTGAGTGACTTCACTTTTACTTTTCACTTTCATGCACTGGAGAAGGAAATGGCAACCCACTCCAGTGTTCTTGCCTGGAGAATCCCAGAAACGGGGAGTTTGGTGGGCTGCCGTCTATGGGGTTGCACAGAGTTGGACACGGCTGAAGTGACTTAGCAGCAGCTTTTTTAGACATATGTGTGATCAAAGTGATTAAAATCAAACTGAGTGTACGCATACCAACAGCAGCTCAAATATCATGCAAGGAAGTCATTATTCGGTTTTCCAGGTTAAATAGTAATCTATGAGAAAATATCATTTTAATATATTCAATCACCAGTAAAATATGCACAATAAGGAGACTACCCTGAGAGTCTGTTTAGTAACAATTCCAGGTAGGTATCCAGACACTAGAAAGATACATATCATTTGAGAGAGACAGAACTAACTTGAGTAGAAAAGCAATTCTTTGAGCACAGCTCCCAGGAACAAAATACAGCAATGAAAGATATTCAAGGTCTTAACCCAGTCTTGACTGGCCCAGACACAGCAGAGGAGACTGGGCATTTTGACTGGCATGATATTTGAAAATCTAGAGATTTTTGTTTGTTTTTTTATATTAAACCTGGGATGTATGGAAGAAATGATAAATGAAAGAAGGGACAAAACAGGAGGGTAGAATAGAAAATCAGAAGAAAGTAATGAAGAATTAAAGAGCCAGACATATAAGCCACGAAAGGCAAAAAAAAAAAAAAAAAAAAAGGTGTATATTATCCAAGAGGGCAGTAGGAAAGCCCTCATGCCTTCATGGTGGAAAACCCTGATCAAGACATAAGACTCAGATCACATGTCCCAGATATCTGGAGATATCTGGAGATTTCTGTCCAAATGCCAACAGAGGCTCTCTACATATCAGGTCTGGTCTTTGACTTTGCCGGCTAAGGAACTTGATTTTGAGTTCAACCAGAAACAACCAATGCCAATTGAGAAATTACACTGAGAAGCTAAACTTTCAAAGGGACACTGCTCACTCTCAATTCAAAGTGACTAATGGGTCTTGGCAAATCAGTTTAGGACTCAAAAATTTATAATGAAGAGAAATAGATCATTCTACCTATTGCTATAAAATAAGCAGAATCTGTTACATGCACTGATTCTTCTGCTACCTGTTCAGAATGACCCTTAAACATTACTGTAATTATACTTTTAATTCCTCTTTTTTAGCATTTCCTTTCATCAACTAAAAACTCCTATTGGCATAACAATATTTCCTTCTAGCAGGCACATCCAAGAGTCTGAATACTCAAGTATTTCATAGTAGCACAGAAATGCATGCTGAGATATGCTTAGCCAATCACAATCAACCAAACAGAAAATTCTAAAAAGTAGTTGGGGAATACAGTTAAGCAGATCCCGAAATCTTTCGGACAAATGCTGTCTGGATTTTTTTTTTTTTTACGTTTTTTTTTTCTCTTCATTGCCTCCCCCACCAAAAAAATCTATAAACAACATTTTAAAAATCAATAAAGTACACATAAAGATAAATGGTCAGGGAACTAAGATCTCCCAAGCCACTCAGCATGGCCGAAAATAAAAGAAAAAGAATCGAAGTATGATTGTTTTTTAAAATGGGGCTTCAGTGTGATGCCCACAAGCATAGAAATCATGGATGGTGGATCCTAAACTGTAAGTCAAGGATACCTGATCACAAGCAAGTACGTGCTTGTGAGACCAAGGTCCTCAAAGCAGCAAAGAGAAGATGACAGGTCACTCACAAGGTAGCCACCGCCCAGAATGCACTTGAATTTGACAATTGAGCACACCAGTGCAACAGTGTGTGTTCCCTATGTTTCTTTGGGGAATCTGGAGCAAGAAGACAGGAGGAAAATTGACATGCCCTCCTTATGAACAGCCTCAGGCAATTTGTGGATATCAACAAACAGGTACTAAGTACTACATGACCAAAAATGGGAGAGAAGAACCCCACCTCTGTGTTATGTCTAAAAAGCATTGAACGTTCAATGCTGGTGAAAGACACAGTCGGTTGGATGCAGGTATATTAAAACTGTCTAGTAGTCACAAGTCTTCTTAGGGAAATAACCACAACATTGCTCCTGACAATCACCCATGGGGTTAACCCATGAGACCAAGTTCACTTGGGCTGTTAGGACAAAATACCACAGACTGGGTGGTTTATAAACAACAAAAATTTACTGCTTACAGTTCTGGTGAATGGAATTCTGAGATTAGGGTGTCATCATGATTGGGTGAGGGCCCTCTTCCAAGCTACAGACTTCTCATTGTATCCTTACATGGCAGAAGAGGCTAGGGAACTCTGTGGAGTTTCTTTAATAAGGGCGCTAATCTCTTTAAAAAGGGCTCTACCCTCACAATCTAAGCATTTTAAAGTTCACTTCTAAAAGCATCACCTCTGGGGTTTAGGATTTCAACATATGAATCTTAGGGGGCACATTCAGACCACAGCACTATATAAGTGGACTCCACTTTTAGGCCAACACACAGGCTAAGAAGGAAGGAAAACAGAAGAGAAAGGAAAAAGTTCTGAGGAGTGAACAGGGTAACACTAACTAATTTGGGGCAACCCTGTACAGGGTCCCATAAGTGAGACCATCAGTCCCAGATCTAAAAGCTATATTTACACATATTTTACACCCTTAAAAAATATATGCAAATATAGCTTTTACATATATTTTACACCGTTGGGTTCCCTCATGGCTCAGACCATAAAGGGATCTGCCTGCAATGCAGGAGACCTGGGTTTGATCCCTGGGAAGATCCCCTGCAGAAGGGAATGGCTATCCACTCCAATATTCTTGCCTGGAGAATCCCCAGCGTAGCCTGGCAGACTACAGGCCATGGGGTTGCAGAGAGTCGGACAGACTGAGTGACTAACACTTTGACTTTCACCTTTAGACCCTTAGCCTCAACTCTGAAATACAGAAATCGGCAAAGAGGAACACACTGCAAAGATAAGCACTTCTTTTGCCTTTAAAATTATTAGCAGCTTAAGAAAACATTTACAGTGAGCATGACAACCTTTGAGAAAGGTTCAGCAATAACCTTCTGCTTATAAATTTAACGTAGATATATCATCAGTCAATATAAAACAAGTATCCTATTTCACAACACTGATTTTTAAAAGCTCCTGTTGTGTGATTACTTGGTTTTCTCTATAGTAACATAAAACATCCTCATTCTCCTTACGTTGAGCCTTAGAATCCAGTTTTCCCAAAAGATTTAATTACCAAATCAAAACTTCATAAAGCAAAGGGTCCTCATCTTCCAAAGAAATTTGCACCAAATTTCAAGAAGACCTATACAAAATGAACTTAAGTTGAAACAGGAAACCATCTCAGGAATAAAAACCCAAAGACGTTCATGGCAAATCTATTCAAATTAATATTTCTTCAACACTAATCTGAGTCTTACTAGTCACAATAGCAATACTCTATAAATACTCACACTTTTAACATTCTGCAATAAGCACCTATTGTAACTGTTCAAATAAACTCTGGTTCACACACTGAGATCTGGCTCATATATACACTTGTTTCCCACTGAGTTGTAATATTTCTTATGAGCTTGACCAGGCTGTCTCTCGAAAATGAATTTCTCAGTTCTGAGGATTTTTAACATTCCTCTGCTAAATGAGGTGGGAGGCATTTGCACTTCAATGGTAGTTGCAAAATCAAACCTATCATCCCCAAATTCCAGCACACCATTTCCCATCCAAACATGAATGAACGAACACACACACACACACACACACACACACACACACACTTGCTTATTCTGCCTATGTACTCTGGATTGAGTGACCTAAGGATTTCTCTTATCTGTCCGGCAACTCTTGTTTCCTTGGCTGTGAGATCTCAGATCCTTACATGAGGAAGTATAACCAGGACATTGATGGGCATGTCGAGATACTACTATTTCTAAGCAGAAACCAAAGACAAGTATAGCAGCAGGCAACATGACACTTGTAAAGTAAGCCAAGAGAGAGGATGCAGTTGGTAATAAAGCGTTTTAGTTTACAGTTTGAGGGGGGAAGCTGTAGGAAAGACTGGTTCTTAAGTTTCAATTGGTATTTTCTGCTATAAAAACCATACGGCCATGGGGAATCTGAATGCCGTGGAATTAAAGCCATCCAATGTTAGGCAATAGAACAATAAACAAATTTCCTCTCCTAAGACTTTGAAATATGCAGCAAAAGTCAGCAATTTGAGTAGGTTCAGCCATTTACCTAGTTTCACAGTAATAATTACTGATTTGCTTTGGATAAAAGTTATAAAACTGCAAATCAAATATATGCTTTCTTTCTACTTTTTTCACCATTTTGTTTTACTGCAAGAATAAAGGTGTATTTAAGAAACAGTGTATTGAGAAAAACAGAAGACAAAAATGAGTATGTACTTACAATGACCTTCAGAAACTGGGAAAGGAAATTATAAGTGGCCCCGGTTTTATTCAATTTAATAGAAAACATAATTTGTTCCAAACATTCTGTTTTAAAATACCATCCTTGATAACTACAAAAATTAAGTGATAAGCAATGATGAAAACTGTATACCTAAATATTGATGACGGTGCTATAAACTGATAGCCTCTGTAAAGAACAATCTGGCCATATGTAACAAGATCTATAAGCAATCCATGCCCTCTGACCCAGATAGCCTACTTTGGAAACCATATTCCAAGAAAATACTCTGCAGATAAATAAATGCAATTTGTTCAACAATGTTGACTGCAATGCTATTTATAATTGTTAACGTTGAAAACAATCCAAATACCAAACCATAAGAGAATAGTTAAGTCAATGATGGTATAAAAGATGAGATTATTGATCCCAACTCTTTGCTCCCTTTCTATAATGTATCCCATCCATGTCCCTGTGACTTGCCTGGGAATTAGGCCAGTGTTGGTCTCCAACTCACTGGCCTGTGGCTTGGCCATGGGATATACCTTGGCCAATGAGACGTGAGCAGACAGCATCACTTACCACCTCCATGCTCAGGAGCTCAGACACATCCAAATCTTTGGGGTCCCATGGACTGTAGCCTGCCAGGCTCCTCAATGGAATTTCCCAGGCAAGAATACTGGAGCGGGTTGCCATGTCCACCTCCAGGATCTTCCCAACCCAGGGATCGAACTTGGGTCTCTTACATCTCTTGCGCTGTCAGGCAAGTTCTTTATCACTAGCGCCACCTGGGAAGCCCTGCCAGCTCCATGCAGCAGCTTTAAATGACACTGCACACCTCTCACATTATTCCTGCTCTCAGTCAAGAGAACAGCATGCCCCAGATGGGGGCTGACCTTTAGCCTCCGTCCCGGATATGAAGACATGTGGAGTGGTACAAAGGCCCAGTCAAGCCACCAAGAGCCACAGCACACCGCAGCACATGCGTCACACAGACAGGGAATAAATGTTGTCATAAGCCACTGAGATGCTGGAACCTTTTTTGTTACCATATCAAAAACTAATACGACAGTCATGAAAATATGGCAAGGTATAGAGTAGCTGATATAGGAAAACATATTTGAAAAAGGTTTGTGAGAAAATAGAAGATGAAACTAATAGGCACATACCAAAGACATTTCTATAAAAGGCAAGCCAACAAGCACCAGAAATTAACTAACTTAGAATGATGTAACAAGTTTATGATTATTTTTATCAATAAAGCAGGTACTTATATATCTTTAATTCCCTTTTAAATGCTACCTTTATATCAATATAGGGCTTCCCTGGTAGCTCAGCTGGTAAAGAATCCACCTGCAATGCAGGAGACTCTGCTTTGATTCCTGGGTCGAGAAGATTCACCAGAGAAGGGATAGGCTACCCACTCTAATATTCTTGGGCCCCCTTGGTGGCTCAGACACAAAGAGTTGGACATGACTGAGCGACTTTCACTTATATTAATATATATATATATATATATATACACACACACACACACACAGATCATAATTATAACAGAAGTAATTCTATCCAACACCCTTTTTTCTGCATTAAATGATATAAAGATAAGTGAACAATTATGCTAAAAGTGAATCTAGTGTGAAAGGTTAATCGGTTTTAGAAAGTAAGAATTCAGGGTTGATCAAATTCTTTCGTCAGACTATAAGGAAGGGAATTGTTAAAAAAAAATTAAAAAACAGACAAAAGCAAGAGTTATTTTCAGGGATGATCCACTTTCTAGTCATCAAACAAACACGTACAAAAGCAAGATCGGAAAAAATATTACTTACCAGAAAATAAAGTTGTGCTACCTCTGAATTTATTTATGACCTGTTTGAAATTCCACTACATTTATATGATTCAAGAATTGTGTTTATTATAACAAGTACTGTTACTCACAGAAATTTATCAAACAAATTCAGCAGTAATTTTTAAAAACTGTTAATTGGGGATTCCCTGGCGGTCCACTGGTTAAGACTCTGCCTTGCAGTGCTAGGGGCTGGGGCCTGAACCCTGGTCAGGGAGTTAAGATCCCACATGCCTCAGGACCAAAAACCCAAAATATATAAAACAAGCAATATTGTAACAAATTCAATAAAGACTTTCAAAAAAACTGTTAATGTGAAGATTCTTACTATATTCTTTTATGAGATAGCAAGAAATATAAATGTATATATTTTCAACAATAAAAAAAGGAACTCACAGTATGTCAATTATATGTAGATATATAACATATTCATTATTAAGATAGTAAGAAAGATGAAAAACATGCATATTTGCAGGGGCATTTATATAAAACCACAAAAATATGTTTACATAAGAACAAAGGCTAAAAAATTAAATAGATTTGTAAAATATTGGTAAAAAACTTTTACCAATTTTGGAAAAGTATTATAGCTATACTAAGGAAAAAGATCTAATGCTTATATTTACAAAATCTGTACTTGCTATGAGGTACATCAATGTCTCTCAGTTAAAAGCAATCTGACGCACACTCAAAAGTTTCTAAAATCAATTTCTGGTAAATACCTTTCTAATTAAGACAACCTTGGGTGACTAAAGAGAGTAAACCAAGCATAACTTCACCATGTCTTAATAACTTGACGTCATCGATGGTTGTGCTGCATTCCCTAATTCAAAGATGACGTCAGCCAGGGCTGCGGAGAGGAATGTGTGTCCCTCGCAGGCACTGAATGAATCAAGAAACTGCCACCGATTGATTCCAGGTAAGGTTTTCTCCTTTGCCTTTGAGAGGCAGTGATGCAGAGGGGTTACAAGTACACGTTCTGGCTTCATGCCCGGACTTGACACTGAGTCCCAGCATTTATGTACTCGAATTTGCATGCCAATGGTGTTGCACAGTAAACTAGTATTTACTATGTATTTACACAGTATACGAGTATTTACTAGTATTTAGCGTAGGAGCTTGTGCCTTAGCCTTTTTAAGCCCGAGGTTTCTCATCTATAAAATAAGCCAATGAGAGCCCTTATTTCACAGAGTTGTTAGAAGGATCGAAAAGATAATCCATTTAACGTGCTTGACAAAGTACTTGCTCATGGTAAGTAGTAAATAAATGCCAGCTAATACTAGCCTCTCTCTGCTGGTCATCCTAAGGCACCATCAAGTTTGCTTTTCACCATCACCAAAAACTATTTCTAATTTTCGTCTGCATCCACTGTTCCCTCAGTCTTGAGGTATCACTCAAGGGTTAGGTTTCCCAAGCATAGTTGGATAAACATCTGGACCAGTCCTGTCCTCAAGGACTCATTATGTCCTCAAAACACATTGTGGACCACAAATGCAAGCCACATAGGTAATTTAAAATTTTCCAGTAGTCACATTTAAAGAGCAAAACAGAACACAAGATATTAATTTTAATAATAGATTGTATTCAACTCAGTATATCTGAAAATTATTTCAAGAAGTAATCAATTTTTTTAAATTACAATGAAATACCTAACATTCTTTTTGTTGTTGTTGTTGTACTAATTCTGCAATAATCTGGTGTGTACTTGATACAACACATCGCAACTCAAACTAGTCACATTTCAAATGCCATCTGGTCACAGGTGCCTAGTGGCTACCTGAATGGTTGCTGAGTCTTTTAAAGATTAAGACCTCAGCAAAACATCCCCACCTTCAAAAACATCAAAATACATTTATTAAACAAATGGATGAAAGGAAAGAAAGAGGAAGGCAGGACAAACAGATGTCCCTGACCTGCGTAGACTTCTGGGCCTAGGGCTGCAGTTCAGAAGTTGGGCTGTGGAATAAGCTCAAATCCACGTCTTCCACTTGGTAGCTGTGATTCGTTAGTTAATAACCTCTTTTATATGTCTCAAAGATAAACTAAAGATAAAAATAACTTCTCTTTCATAAGATTGTTATGAATTGAAAGGTTGTAGAGGAAAGGGGGTGTCCATACAGAAAGTTCCACTTTGTAAAAAGTCAGGAATGAAAGTGGGGAAAACTGAAGGAAATAATGAGCAAATTAGCTAGAGACAATAAAAAGGCCATGGAAGAGAAAAACTGGTCATGTGATAGTCACAGCATCTGTGTTAAATGCCCAGTTACACAAAACAACTGCCACAGTGGCAGCTATTAATAAAATAATTGCAGTGACATTTCTACAGCCCTCAACGGTTTATACCTCCTAAGCCTGACTGCTTTCTTTAGACAGAATGATAAGGGCTGGCAGTGGGGGAAATGGCTGGCTGCCAAAACTTAAGAGAATCAAGATTTTTTGGTAGTGTATATATTAATCACAGCCTCTGGCCTCAACTAGACAGATTAGTGAAAATACATGGATCTTTCCTTTCTTTCCACCACCACTCCCCCCACCAAAATTCAACTAAGAAAAAGTAGTATAAAGTTAGCCTAGTCTGCTAACAAAGACTTTTGATGCTTATTCGTGTTAATAATCTAAGTCACAATACTCTCTAATTTAGACGTGGGGTTTCTTAAAGACAACAAACAAGCCTGCTCTGTTACAGCCACCTTCCAAACTGAGATTTTCCTAGAAAGTATTTTATATAGTATTCATGTCCCTTGAGATTATGTGTTCCATAAAATTGACTTTAAAAAAAAAAGTCCCTAAATAAATTCAACCCATTTTTGTTTATTGCAAGACTTCCTGGAGTCTTTAATATGCTCATGTACACAGATTTCAAGCTGCTATGAGTGAGTGAGTGAGAGTCGCTCAGACGTGTCTGACTCTTTGTGACCCCATGGACTGTAGCCCTCCAGGCTCCTTTGTCCATAGAATTCTCTAGGTAAGAATATTGGAGTGGGTTGCCATTTCCCTCTCCAGTAGCTTCTTAGCAGCTTCCTTCTCACGCTGCTATGCTCAGCCACCATTACCATTCTATCTCTGGGTGGGGATCAGTTCAGTTCAGTCGCTCAGTCGTGTCTGACTCTTTGCGACCCCGTGAATCGCAGCACGCCAGGCCTCCCTGTCCATCACAAACTCCCGGAGTTTACTCAAACTCATGCCCATCGAGTCGGTGATGCCATCCAGCCATCTCATCGTCTGTCGTCCCCTTCTCCTCCTGCCCCGAACCCCTCCCAGCATCAGGGTATAGCAGTCTACAAATGAGAAAAATGATAAGTGAATCAAGAGAATCAAACGACAGGAAGAGAGCCTAACTAACTCAAGGAAATAGACATCTTTTCGGACCTTTACACCAAGTGTCCAGCCTGATGGGCTGTACTCTGCAGTTTTCCCTTTTGTCACCCCTGATACATACACAGTAATTAACCTATCTGTGTGTGCTGCGCTCAGTCACTTCAGTCGTGTCTAACTCCTTGCAACCCTATGAACTGTAGCCCCACCAGGCTCCTCTGTCCATGGGATTTTCCAGGCAAGAATACTGCAGTGGGTTACCATTTCCTCCTCCGGGAGATCTTCCCAACCCAGGGATCGAACCCATGTTTCCTACATTGGAAGCAGGTTTTTTACCACTGAGCCACTAGGGAAGCCCCAATTAACCTATCAGAGTCCTCCACATGAAGGCAATCTATTACAAAAGAAGGAAGGGAGGGAAGAAGAAAGAAGCGAGGAGGAAGGACTGGAATAGGGAGAAAGAGAGGAGGGAGGAAATTTCTTTTAATGATGTAGTAAGTGTAAACATCACATCATATTCACAGGCAAAGTTTAAATGCCTAAACGCATGCCTAAGGATGAAGCTACATGAAACATTCACTTGTACCAAACCCACCCCTTGGAAAATAAGCCTCATTTTCAAAACAACCAAACAGCTGCTCAGCTGAAACACAGCACAAATCATCCTTCCCAGCCTTTATTTTTAGATGCCTCTTAAGTAAAACAATAATTTTCTAGAGAATATAATTAAAACTGGTAGGTGTCATTTCATTATTTTAGAGTTTTATTATAATTCGTTTCACATCAGTCACACTGTTTCCCCCTCATAAATCACATAATTATATAATATTCCATAACAAATTCCTTGCCTTTGAATAAAAGAATCTGTATGAACTTTTAAAAATATACAGACTTTAAAACAGCACAATCCACCCAGAATGTTAGTATAGCCAACGGGTTTAAACACACGGAGTCTAAAAGTCAGCCCATTTTTCAAATGATAATTTGGAGACGTGTGTATGTCTAAACAAACAAACAAACAAAGTGTACCTCTGTCATATAAAGCACAGTTTACAAAATGTCTAATGAAAAAGAATATGCTTAATAGATCATAGGATTTCATTGGCAGAAACGAATGCTAATTGCCTGCTGGAGTCTTTAATGAAACCTAATTGCTGGCTTGAGCTGTCACCACTGACCCTGGTAACAGACCAGTACACCCTTCATAAACCTAATACAGCATAATCCTCCTTCATTATGGTTATCACAGCTCTGCAGTGGGACACGTCTGCTGCAAAAATAAACTCTGCTGCCTCTCCTCCACAAGGATGCGTGGCTTCTCTATCCCAGAGCAAGTAGCACTGATGGCAGAAGTCACCCTTACAACAAGCGGTACCACTTCACAGCCCACATCTGCTTCCACACCTAGACGCACACAGGCTCTCGGACACTGCTACAGAAAACATCAACACAGTCCGTGATCATGGGGGGAAAGACTAAACAACAAGAACAAACCAAAACAATTACACTATCCCCTGTCACCATAAGGTGAAGAAAAGCAGAAGAAATAATGTCTAAAACTAATCATGGGTTTGACTTATGAAATCCATGTATAAATCAATCCTTGGGTTGGGAAGAGCCCCTGGAGGAGAGCATGACAACCCACTATTGCCATGACAACTCCAGTATTCTTGCCTGGAGAATCCCACGGACAGAGGAGCCTGGCAAGCTGCAGTTATAGGGTCACAAAGAGTCAGACATGACTGAAGTGACTTATCACACACATGTATAAATCAATTCAGTCTACAGTCTACATTTCTGATACTGAATCCACAAGATATTCCTTCCTTCAATTTGAAGTTTTTTTGGACACGCTCTTAAAAAAAAAATTACTTCAATTAAAACCACTCATCTTACAGCTATGATTCAACAATTCCAAGCATTTATTGAATATCTACTTTGCAGCAGGGGCCAAGAACCCAAAGATAAGTAAATCTACAAAACATGTCCCCAAAGAGCTCAAAACTGTGGGGAGATAGATGAACAAACAGCTATAATTTAATGTGATGCTTATCAGTAAAGAATGAGGAGAAGACCAAAGGAAGACAGACCAGGTGACAATGAACTCTTCCAAATGATAAAAAGGGAATGTCAGACAAAACATCTAAGAAGATACAGAACAGAAGAAATTAGTATGTGACCAGCTGGGAAAAGGAATTCAAGGGAAGAGTAAGAGTAGACATGAGTCAAAGCCATGATGTTTCAACCATGAGAAACGTTTCCAGCCCAGGCAAGCGGTTAGGTTAGGTGGGAACAAGAGCTGTGCATTCAGAGCCCAGAAGGCTCAGCTAAGTCTGCACTTGATCTTGGGCATCTTTGTGTATGGTTAAAATTAAGTACATCAGACATACAAGAGAACACAGTAAACTTACATGTTCCCACCACTCAGCTTAGGAAATAAAAGAACACTACACTTCGGTCCTCACCTTCACTACTGACTTGTCCCCTGTATTTGGTGTTAATTGTCTTTCTGGTATTTCTTTACCCAGTTGACCCTTGAACATGATCTGAACTACCTGGGTTCACTTATACTTGGAATTTTTTCAACAGTAAGTACCTACAGTGCTATCTGATCTGCATTTCTGGAATCCATGGATGTGGAACCACAGATATGGGGGCGGGGGGCGGTACACAAGTCTGTGTTACATGAGAATTTTCAAATGTGCGAAGGGTTGGTGCCCCCCTAATACATACACTGTTCAAGGTTCAACTTTACTTTTATGACTGGTGTATGTATCTCTGAACAGTATCAAATGGCAAGACAGATTTCAAGCAAGAGAAGGAAAATACAGACGTGCTTTGCTTTTTTTTTTTGGGGGGGGGTGGCCTGCACCGCACAGCGTGTAGGATCTTAGTTCCCGACCAAGGATGAAACCTGCACCCCGCTACCCTCCATTCAGTGGGAGCGCAGAGTCTCACCCGCTGGACCCCTAGGGAAGTCCCAGCTGCGTCTAAAACGAGACTTGGAGGTGTAGGGGCGGACCGGTCTCCGCGCCGGCAGAAGCAGGACAGGGGACAGACAGAGGTCAGGATAACTGTCTTTCCTGAAGCCCTGCCGCCATGGAGAGAAAAGGGTTCGCCTCAGAGGGCATCCCCGGGGCAAGCAGGAGGCAGACCCGAATGAACAGGTACAGGCGACCAGCAGCAGAAAAGAAGCAACAGTCTGGGGCAAGTCTGTGCTGGGGATGAGGAGGGACGTGGAGAGCAGCGAGGCCAGTGGCAGCTCCTGGGCAGCTGGCAGGCTCAAGACAGGGCAGAGGCGGTTAACCAGGACCAGGGCACAGACAGGTCAAGGCCACGTGGCCGAGGGGAGACTTTCCTGGTGGTCCAGCGGCTAAGACGCCATGCTCCCAACAGACAGCCCAGGGTGGGGCCCAGGTTCAATCCCCGGGCTGGGAGCTAGATCCCACCTGCGGCAACTAAGACCTGATGAGTGAGTGAGTGAGTGAGTGAAGTCACTCGGTTGTGTCCGACTCTTTGCGACCCCATGGACTGTAGCCTACCAGGCTCCTCTGTCCATGGGATTCTCCAGGCAAGAATACTGGAGTGAGTTGCCATTTCCTTCTCCAGGGGATCTTCCTGACCCAGGGATTGAACCCGGGGCTCCCGCATTGCAGGCAGACGTTTTAACCTCTGATCCACCAGGAAAGTCCCTGACACCTGATACAGCCAAATAAAGAAATAAAGTTTTTTTAAAAAGTGGCAGAGGGGCCCAGTCGGGGGCGAGATCAGGAAGGCTGTCCAGGGGAGTGGTGTTTATGATGGACCTTTGAAGATGCTTTGGACAGGTTAGGATGGCCAAGCTCTAGGAAACCTGGGATCTGTTCAGGACAGCTGCAGCGTGGCAGAACCCTGGAGAATAGTAGGACATAACGAAGAAATCAGAGGAACACTGGGGGGGGGGCGGGGGTTTATTTGTGGAGAACCTTAAACGATCAAGCTCAAGTATATACAGTGTGTACATGTAATTCATAACAAAGTCACTTTCATGACCATGAGACCTGCCTTAATTCCTTTTACTTGAGAACTGAAATAATGACGAAAGCCCATCTCATGATCTGGGGGATAATATCAGTGATATCAGCGCTGCTCATTACATGGTTCTCATTACATGGTTCTTATTACACAGTTCTACATGCAGAACCCAGGTGGCTCAGTGGTTAAGAATCTACCTGCCAAGCAGGAGACATAGGTTCGATCCCTGGGTCAGGAAGATCCCCTGAAGAAGGAAATGGTAACCAACTCCAGTATTCCTGTCTGGGAAATCCTATGGACAGAGGAGCCTGGCGGGCTACAGTCGATGGGGAACTAGACATGACTGGACATAAACAACAACATGACATAGAACAGGATGACTTGGTTAAGGACAGGTTGGTATCCACTATGACAACGTCATGGAGGGTCTCTCTCTTTTCCATTTTAAAGACTAGTAACTCAGATGTTGAATAATGAGTGATTTGCCTTTTCCTCATTAATATAAGGTACAAAAGAAAATAATGCACAGAAATGAAATTAAACATACTCTAATCAATAGTACATCTAAACTTGTGAAAACAATTTTGTTTTATGCCTGAAGCCCCAAATGTTCTTACTTACTAATTTTTGTGTGATATTTACACTCCCTTGATCTGCAAGGCTTCCTAGGTTTGAAAAATTAAGAAAGAAAATAACTATGTGTTTGAAAGTAACCAAGTAAAACAAAACAATAAGAGCCAAAGTCTCAGTAGCTTGAGAAAACAGCTCAGGGATGTGATTCGCCTCCTCAGATGAACAAATAAGATGTGTATCATAAATAACACTGCTATCTGTTTAACTTTGAAAATCACATACAGTCATTAACATGATATAATCTTCCCAGCGCACCACACCTCCTATTAAAGAATAAACAATAAATTCCACACCAAACTGGGCTCTAAACCTCCAGGTCAGCATTTCAGAAACACATTCATTCATGGATTCTTTAAACACTTCTTTATAAAAAGTTAACTCCATTTCATTCTCTGCTTAACAATAATAATAGTACCTACTTTACAGGGTTGTTGAAAGACATAATAGAAAGTGCTAAGAACACTGGGACAGAGTCAGCAACAGTAAAGGTAAGCCATGGCTCTTTCTAACCAACCTCCATACAGGGCAGAGATTCTGAACCAAATAAAATGCAAATCCTGCCGGGAGAAGCTTATAAGTTAGTAGAGGAGACAGGGAGGTAAACATAAATAATATGATGAGACAGAAATTACCAATAGAGCTAATTGCAAAGTGTTCTGGAACTATAAAGAAAGGAATGCCTAACTGGCGGTGGGAAGGAGTGTCAGGGCAGGAAAGCTTTGGCTGAAGGTGCAGGGGCTAAGCAGGCGGCCAAGGGGAACAGGTCAGTCTGGGTCGGAATGTAAGGAATAAAGGAAGGGGATTACACATCACCCTTAGGGTTTTAGGGCTCTCGCATATAGAGACAAGAACTGCAGATGGGAATGCGAAGGTAGTCAGGGTAAGGAAGCTTTATCACACAGGTAGGAAGCGGAGTAAGAATTTAAATACTATAAAAGGTTTGTGTTTTTAAAAGCTCTTTAAGAGAAAAGATGAAGAGAATGTGAAAGACAGCCTTTGAAGCTCTTGAACAATCCCAAGAGGCAGTGGTGATGGAGGGAAAGGAACAAATCAAGGATACTTTAGAGACACAAACTCAAAGGATCTAAGGACTAATTGGGTTTGTTATGGGGGTTTGAGGGGCGGGGGCAGGGGCGCTGGGTGCTAACAAAGAGTGACATGTTGAAGAGAACTCCAAGTGCCTGGCTTCAGCAGCTAACTCAATTCATGTCAGTAAGACAGGAAATCAGAGGCAGCAGCTTTTGTGGCAAGAAACCAATGAGTTCAATTTGAGACAGGTAGAATTGGGCATGTATGGCGGATAAGCAGACAGAGAGAAGTACCAGATAAATAAACCAAACTGTTTAGAACCAAGCGGTGGGGTCAGATGGGAGAGGGTAGCATGCAAATCGATTAAAATGGGAACATCTAATTCATGTTCTCCAAGGGCCTAGCTAGGAATAACTTACCATTAAGTGACTCCCAGCCTCTCCAGAGCGCCAAAACCACCAGAACCAGAATCATTTAAACCACTGCATTGAAAAACTTAAGTGACTACCACACAAGGTTG
This sequence comes from Cervus elaphus, assembly GCF_910594005.1. Taxonomy (NCBI): domain Eukaryota; kingdom Metazoa; phylum Chordata; class Mammalia; order Artiodactyla; family Cervidae; genus Cervus; species Cervus elaphus. Next base: position 70,218,856 of record NC_057828.1, on the reverse strand, counting down.
AAAAGGGTGGATGGACCAAAATGGCTCAGCCATTCTCGAAATGCTGGTGATCAAGGACCAGGAGTATTAGCATCACCTGAGAGTGTCTTAGTTGACTCATTGGAAAAGACCCTGATGCTGGGAGGGATTGGGGGCAGGAGGAGAAGGGGACGACAGAGGATGAGATGGCTGGATGGCATCACCGACTCGATGGGCATGAGTTTGAGTAAACTCCGGGAGTTGGTGATGGACAGGGAGGTCTGGCGTGCTGAGTTTCATGGGGTCGCAAAGAGTCGGACACGACTGAGTGACTGAACTGAACTGAACTGGGAGTGTCTTAGGAATGCAAATTCTCAGGGCCCATCCCAGACCTACAGAATCAGAAGCTGGGGTTGGCATGGGGGATAATACCAGCAAACAGTGTTTAATGAGCCTTCCAGGTGATTCTGAGGCTCACTACCACCTTAACTAAGGGAATGGAGTGTGAAAGAAAGAACTCCTGGGAGACAGATTCCCAAAGACTTGAGGAAATGAAGTCCTGGAAAAGGATACACTTTGCACAAAGACAAGCATGAGGAACTTCTGCTAATTTTCGACAATGAAGCCAAAGGAAATCAAGTCAGCGGCCCTCATGGTAAATAGCTCCCCGATTTAGGAATATCGGTCAGTACTAAAATATAAAACATCACAAATGTGAAAAGGATGTTCAGCTTCACAGAAGATGTCATGCCACGCTTTTCCTCATTTTCTCACCAGATACCTCCTAGTTGACCAGCATCAAGCACTGATGGGATGGCCACCTAGGGCTTACAGGACCTCTGGAAATGCAACAGACTTCTGGGTCAAGCTAACTGACCAGGCCCAGGATGAAATCCTTGAGCTGGGCCTAATGGAGTCCCCTCAGGAACTAAGCCAAATCAGCCACGTATCAGATTTTACATACAAGCTTGATCCAAGCCTGGCCACAATGTGTTTTTTTCCAGTAGCAAGGACCATAAAACAAGTCCAACAAAAGCTTGAGTGGAGAGTGAAACAAAACCAAGCCAAGGCATATGGAACCAACAGGAAAAAGGGAAAGGAAATTAAAACAATGTTCATATGCCATTTATAATCCAACTTGGACACATAACCACTCCTATCCCACAAAAAGGTACTTAGTCACTTACCTTTTACCTCAGCTACTCTAAATCCTCATCCACAGAATTGCATCATATCCTCTCATTCAAAATTATAAATAATTCAGAGATTATTTATTTTCATAATCAGCATTCATGCAATACGCAGCAAAGGCGATGGCTGGTCCTAGCAATGCGATTTCCTCCCCCTTTCCACTGCAAAAACCACCGCCTGATCTGCGTTTCCTAAACTTTCTCCCTCTATTCTTCAAAGGGGTCTTCTTTCACCTGGGACCCGTCTGGAATCCTGTATCGTGTCGGATCCTCAATCAATTCTTGGCTCTAGCAATCCGTTCGGCTTCTGGAACAGTTACTACACACCTGTCCTCCTGACGTTTTAGGAGTTGTTCCTTTCTTCTAACATCCCCTCCTGCTGGGAGGTTGACATGAAGATCAGTGAGTTAATGTTTGCCAAATACTTCAGGCTTCTCGGATGAAAGGCAACATTAAAGTTCAAGCGACCTGAAGCTGGCAGGACCTGAGAGGCGCATTGCAATTGACTCCTTAGACCTGAGCTTCAAAGAAGGAAAGCAAGGCTGCAGAGACTCATTTGTGCCGATCGGCTACCTTTTGCATTCTTGCTAAAGGCAGGCGGATTTATTCTAACATCATTTAGTTCACTGGATTTCAACATTAGAAAGGCAAGGATCCTTGTGTTAGCACTAGACTCTCCTTATAGGAAGCAGTGTATGGGGGAAAGGATCCCTTTTTCTGCCCTTGTCTACGTGGCTTTCCCTCCCTAAACTAACCTACTGCCTGATCCTGCAACTCACACCCTCCTTCTACATGAGGGGCTAGCAGCTGCCAGCCAACACGTTTGCTTTGAGCCAACACACCAAAAAAAAAAAAAAAAAAAAGGTCAAAGACAAAGCCTTATGTGTATGTTGGCACGCATGTGAATTCAGGCTGCTGGGGAAAAAGTGAGCCACAAAGAGCACATTCATGGCCACATATAACTCCTGGAACATATAAATAGCCATCCTGGACCCAACACCTACTCAGTGTGAGGGAGGCGCTGTGAGCAGAGGGGCATAGGGCATTACACAGAATTCCCCACAAGCATCCTGGCACGTTAACAACTGCTGGCCCCACCTTAGAGATGAAGGAATGGAGACTCCGGAGGGCTGCAAAGTTCAGTTAACATCACAGCTAAAAGACGGCAGAGCTGGGACACAAACTGAGCTATATCTCGAACTCCCAGCCCTGGGTCTCTGGCTCCAGCACACCAACAGGCCAGAAAAGCTGCTGAATTTGCTACACACACCCCTTGAACCATTCAATAAGCCCTCCGCGGGGCTCAGACTGGGGGAAGGGTAAATGAAATCAGTAAGGGGAGACCACAGTGTCTCATTTTAGACATCAATTTTAACCTCTTCTCCACCAAAACGTGCTTGTTTTCCCTCATTCTTTTTCAAGCAGCACAAGCAGCAATAACTGAATTGGCTAAAGATTTCATCTTATCTCTTTCCCCTGCCTTATCTCTAACAAGGCACACCGCGCTGAGGCTTAGAATGAGTTCAAAAAATGCTCAGCATTTGGTGACCGAAGAAGTCCGAATGCAGGACTGCAGGTGACAAAGGAGAAAGATACAGAACCCAGGTGGGGGGCAAGGTGCAATCCAAGGGTATATGTTCGCATCCCTGAAGCCAGAAATAGAAACCCTTAATAAGGAAGGCAGGCACTGGGGGGAAAAGTTCTCCCAGTTGTCAACTTCTGGCTCATCCATTCAGGACAAGTAAGAATTCTCCTAAACATCCTAATTTTACTGATTTTTTTAAGGTTCCTCCGCATGAAAATAGTCTAAATGCTCTTTCCATTACAGCTGTCTGTTCCACATGGTCTGCACAAACCTGAATATCTAAAGTGTTGACAATAACGACTGTATGTTTAAGCCAATGATGGAGGCTGGACCGGTACCTGGGAATAGCAAGAGTTTCTCTTGAGCCGTTTCTCTCACGAAGGTCCTACGCCTTCAGGAAAGCCATTTTCCAGGGGCTGTTCTTGAGATAGAGAAAGGTGTGTTTCTGTCTTTCTTTCTGGGGGGCTGGGGGAGGCCAAGGCAAACCCCCAGCACTGTAGGAAGTCAATGTGCCCTCCTCACTCGCCTGTACTGGCCTGAGGTCATCGAGAGCTGGCCTTCCGCCACCTCGGCCAGGACGCGGCCACTATGAAGAATACTACACCGCCACTTCAGCCCAGTCAAGAGGCACCCTTGAGCGGCAAACCACCTACCGGAGGCTCCTGCGCTATAAAAAGCTTTCTAGGCAGGATCTGCTGAATCCTGGACCAGGAGGCGACGACAATCTGCTAGAAGACATTCCGCTTTTCGTAAAGTTTCAGAGGAAGGAAAAGTCATTCCTCCAACTGTGCTGATGCCGCGATGACGTGGGGAAGTGGAGAATACTACAACAAACACAGGGACACACACGAACTCACTCTGCGGAGCACAGACACCCAGTCAGATTAGGCAAAAGTGCATCTGTGCTCCCCAGCTTCCCCTCGTTAAGGCTATCGTTCCCAAGGCACATGCTTTTAACGTCATCACCAAAAGATAAGGCGACTTCAATACAAGGTTCTGTAAGGGGCGGTATTATCACCTACTGCATTCAGGTGGCCCTTTGAAAGGGCATCAGTACCATTCTGATGAAACCAGGCACGAGCCAATTAGTGTCAATGAAATGGAGATGGTCCCCCAACCACTGCTTTTTGCAGAACCAGCATCAGGCATCCAAAGAGAGAGATGTGTGCGCCTCCGGAAGCTACTTGGCTCCTAAGCGCTTCCAGTTTAATATCTGATATTAAAAAAAAAAAAGCTGTCCTGGCTACACTGAACCAACCAAGCCATAAATCCTTCAGCCCCCAGCTCTCTACTAGGTATGATATCTTTGCACTCATATTTTGGATGACTCTTACTTTGCACAAGTTCTTTCCTCCCCCCTAGCAGGCACTTTCCTAATCGGTCCTCTAGGTGAGCAACACCTGAACTCTCCAGACTCAGCGCACACCTGGCCCCGCCGCCTCTGGACCAAGCCTTCCCAGGCCCTCTCAGGACACTCTACTTCCAGATCAGCCAGCGGGTTTCCTCCCGCAGGCTGCAGTTACATCCTGTTTTAGCATCTTTGTATTCCCAGTTCCTAGCCCAGGGGGACAAACTGCAAAACTAGGTTTGTTGAATGAATGGGCCAACGAACTAACCCATTTGAAGAAATTCACACGTTGGTGGAAACCCTGTAACCCATCCACAGCCAGCAGTCTGAAAATTCCTCACCTTCACAAAGACCCAGGAACAGCCAGCCCCTGGACGGACAGAAGGCGAAAGCCCACAATCGGCCTTAAGCTGGAGGGAGGCGGGGTGGGGTGGGGGTGACGGGACCTGGAGGAAGTGGGAAGGAAAGGGGGTGTCGGGGCAGCGCTTCCTCACTGCTCCTCAAAAAGGTGAAAAACCCCTTCCGAGCGTTGAAACCCCAGAAGCAGGGGTGATGCCAGGAAAAAGGGAAGACGGTGTCTGAACACCACCCTTGGAACTTGTTAATATTCAGAACTTGGGGCGTTCGAGGTGGAGACCTGCTCTGAAATTAGGGGGCCACAGGGTCTCCCTGTGAGTCGACCGACCACCCAAGTAGGGGCCAAGAAGCCCAGAAGTTTTGTGGCAAGGTTGTGGCCTAGTGGAAGGGCATGGAAATTTCTCCCTCTCAAGATCCCGTCTCCTGGAGGGTGGGGGGGAATCGGGGGCGGGGGGTGTGGAACAGAGGAGGGTCGCGGCGGGGGACCCTCTCCAGCTTGAGAGGCAGCGACGTCTTTGGCTTTCATCTCCCGGCCCCCGCCGTCTGGGTATCTCAGCTGCCCTCACTAGGCCCTCTGTGGTTCCCCAAAAGAAAACTGCAGCGGGGAGGAGGGGGCGAGAGTGTGAGTTTCACCGTCCACTCTGCAGACAGCGCACACCTTCCACCGTAACTCCAAGCCGTGAGCATTAGCGGGCGGCTCCCACCGCCACTTAACAAGTCCAGCTGCCCGGCCCCCTCGCGCTCCCGCTGCCCTGCCAGGCGTCCCGGGCCGCCGATCCCAAGTCGGCGTGGCCAGCGTTTGCCCAAGTCATCGGCAAGGCACCCGGAGCGCCTAGGGCGGCCCCCAACCTGGGGCCCGACTCCCCGCCCCAGACGCCGCTTACCTGCTTACATGGCCCCGTCGGAACCCCGGAGTCCCGCGCCGAAAGGCTGCCCTCCGCGGGCGGCGGAGCCCCAAGTCCCCCCAAGGAATTGATTCCAGTGGCTGGCGGAGGAGGGGCGGAGGGAAGGAGCCGGAGGAGGCGAAAGGGGAGGGAGGTTTCCGCCGCGATCCCGGCGCGAGAGTTGGCGCGGGGGCGCCCGGAGAAGGGGGGGAAAGGAGAATCACCCCGGCGCGGGGCTGTCCCGCCAGAGAGGGGGCCGGGACGGGGAGGCTGGCCGAGGTGGGAGGGGACGCGCCGCCAGGGGCCACGGAGTGGCGGCCGCTCGCCGAGGACCGGCGCCCGGAGGGCAGGCGGCGGAGCGAGGACGAGCGCAGCAACCTGCCCCCGGACTGCGCCCGCCGCGCCCTCCGCGGGGAGAGAAAAGTTGGGACGAACTTTCAGGGGCCGGGAGAGCCAGAGCGGCAGGAAATGCGAGCGGCCGCGAGAGGAGGGAGGAAGGGGCCTGGCGAGTGGGAGGGGACGGAGCAGGCGCCGGCGGCCGCGGCTCCCCCACCCCCGGGCCCGGCGCGGCGGCGCGGGGGGAGCGCGGGGCGCGCGCCGGGGGCGGGGAGGAATGCGGCGGGGCGGGCGGGCGCGCGCGCGGGGGCGCAGGGGGGCGGCGCGGGAAGGGGAGCCCCGGCTCCCGAGCCCCGGGCGCGCGTCCTTGGGGACGTCACAGCGCTGGAATCCGAGGAATGCCGAGCTGCCGGAGCTCCTTCTGCAGGCCCGGGAGAAGTCGCGCACTTTTATAAACGTGGTGGCTTTGGGAGAAGGTTTTCAAAGGTGAGGGCTGAGCAGGGAGGACGGGGTGAAACTCCCCGGAGTAAGAGACTGGGGGAGTGGGGAAAGCGAAGGGACCACAGCGAGCCCACCTAGCGCCTCTCCCGGGCGGGGGCTTGGGGGAGGCAGGAAAAATCCCACCGAGACCTCCGCAACCTGCAGAGGCGAGGCCGCGGCGGGGACTGGCCCGCCCCGACCTAGAGCGGCCCACCTTATTCGGGGGACCCCTCCAAGCAGGATGTCCCCACGCAGCCACTGCACAGGGCAAACAGACCCGGAGAAAGAAGGTGGCTTCCCAGAGCAGACAATATTAAAGTTATCTGTCCAGGACTCCTGGAACCTCTGGGTACCAAACCTGTGGTCTAAACCACCCCTCACCCGCTCCTCCGGGAACAGCACAGTTAGTGTACCCAAGGAGTTAGAATCGTTTTCCCGGTTTTTTCCATGTCACAGAATCGCCCCACCCAGCCGGCGTAGGCACTGGGAGGAAACTTGCTTAGCATTTTCGGAGGTGGAGTTAATGAGACGCAGCTGGTAAGACGAACCAGGCTCTCGGAGCCCGGTCCGGGAACCCGGGTTTTCGGACCTCTCCTGCCGTCACCGGCCGAGGAGTGTCCCCGTCCCTGAAAGCCTTGACCTCTGTAGCTGTAAAAATTAAAGGATTTGCCTGTTTTTCTGTGGTCCTTGGCATTGCAAAAATAATGCCTTAGGAGTCTGTGGTCTTATTCGAGCCCGATCCTTTCAACCTTTCTTAGGTTGAATAGGGTCCCCGGAGAATTGCCACTGAGGATTTCGTTCCAGATTCCTTCCGTGTCCCACAACTGAGAAAAATTCCCGGGCTCTTGGGGAAGAGTCTCCTGTATCCATCAGGTACAAATCTGTGGTCACGTGACTTGCCTGAGCATTGCCCATATCCAAAACTACAAAGAAGCAGAGAAGACCTTAAAGGGATGAAAGGGAAAAGGCTGAAGAGAGTTAAAATCTTTCAAGAAATAGCTGGCTACTTTCAATATGGACTTGCTGGATTTCCAAGGAAAATTAAGGAGTGCCTTATTGTCCACCAGGAAGTGTGGAAAGCACTTCATGTGCTCTTGTACTATTATCCCCATTTCAAAGATGAGGAAAGTGAGGTGTGAAGACATTATCTGTCTCACCAAGGATCACACAGCAAGTATACTATGATAATGGACCCTAGTGGGTCTGGCCCCAAAATGCAAACTTATAAACTCTTTAACCTTTAACCAGGACAGGATTAAGATCAAAGATAAGGAAATGCCTACAGGCTCTCAAGGTTTCTTAGGGTTACAGGCCTCTTGGGGTTTCAAGGAAAAGACGTGGCATTTGTATATTTTTGCTCGAAAGTCACTTTGATACCAAACTCTCGCGCACAACACGGTGAGACTGTTGTGTAGAAGAGAAAGAACTTGTATGTGGACAGCAGTTGTACCTGGGTGACCCTGAGCAAGACACTTCACCTGTAGGCCTGAGTTTGCTTGTGAAGTGGAATGTGACATGAACTTCGGAGCTTGGTTGAAGGAGTTCATCTCTGAAGTCTTTCCCAGCCTGATCTAGAATGAATATATACTCCTCTGTGCAGATGGCATGCCTATGGAGGAAGCTAAGTGATAAAGCCAGGATGTCTTGGGGGAAGGACTGTTTTCACACCGCCTTCAGAATCAAAATAAATGTTGAGAATGTTACTGGGTGTTCAACAGCAAAACAGAAAAACACCAAATAAGATTTAGTACTACTCCTGTGGACTCATTTTTATTTTAAATAATTTTACTACTAAAAAAAAAATGCCTGTGGACTCATTTTTATTTTAAATAATTTTACTACTAAAAAAAAATGCCATAAAGTGGTTAAAAAAACTTTCATTCTCTAGATAAATATATAAAAGTAGTCACAAGTTTCTTTCATAAGAGAAAGAAACAACCCATTGCCTAAGTCTTCTTTATACTTGAGTCTCCTCAATATGCATCAGAGTGACTAGGAGCTTGGTTGATGGGATAAGCTCCAAACACATCACTACACATTTATTTCAAACTTTGTAATTTTAGGAACTTGTCAATATTAAATATGCTCCCAAATCTTTCAATTGGTTCTAAGCCCAATTTAAACTATGAATAAAGGCCAAATCTCATGGGCCACCGTGATTCCTCCCGCCTCCAAGGTCTTTCTCATTAATTTATTAATTTTGTACCTTTAAAACCATTGAAAAGCAAAACAAAATAAATTCCCCAATCAAACAAACCTGGAGAGTGAGCAGGCTCTCTTCGGAGAAGTCTGACAACCACTAGGGGCCTTCTACAAAATGTAAAGTCATAGATAAGTAGAGAGAGAGAGAGAATGTTTGCTTTTATCCTGTCTAATTTCAGTTCCTAAGAGGATATTTGGCAGTTTACTGTAAAAGAGGAAAAGAGAAAAGAGAAGCTTTTTCAAAATACACATCCTCTGTAAGCCCTGCTCCCCATGTCTCATTCATCTTATCCCCATGGTCTCGGGTAGAGAGACTCCAGTTGGTATGTATATATATATATATATATATATATATATAATTGATAGTCCATAAAAATGTACATACAACGTGACTTTTTCACGCAGATATATCCGTGTGAAAACCACCCAAATCAGGATATAGAAAATGTCCATCAGCACAAAAGCTCCCCTTAAGTGACTTTTCAGTCCGTCATCACCTCTCAAGATTAACTTCTACCACCATAGGCTAGTTTTGCAGGTTCTCAAACTTCGTATAAATAGAATTACAAATATAATGTGTGTTATGTATATGTGGGTCTGGGTCACAAGTTGCTTACCCATTCTTCTGTTGGTATACTGGGTAAGTATATTTTGAAAACATTTCCCAAGTAATTCTGTTATGCCCGACCACCTCCAATTCAGAACTGTTGAGTTACAACAAAAGTAATCATAAGTAAGCCTAGATTATTAACACCTACAAAAAAACATTAAGTAGCAGAGGAGGAAAAAACATTTTAGAACAACCAACTTGAAGAGTTTTTTTAATGGTAGTACACATTCAGAGATTCTTCTTCAGTAAAAACAAATTAGGAAATTGACTGGAGTACGGACTTCGTGTCATCTAGTGACTTTTGAAAGAGCTATGTGACTGTGCAGAACTGTCACGCCCAGCCACATGTTCAGTGAACAGTACTCCATGAGCTCAGATAGTCTGCAGTGTGAATGGCATCCTCTGGATAGGGCACTGTGGTGGCTGTGATATGAGCTCTCATTTTAGAGATATTAATAACTTCATGGAATCTGCTTTGGAAGAATCATTTCTGACACAGAAGACTGAGCCCTTCCCTCCTGGTTGCATCTTTGTGGACTTAAAATGTGGGGAAGAAAAGTGCCTTTTTTGAGCGGGGGTTGGGGGGGGGGGGGCATGCCATTCAGCTTGTGGGATCTTAGTCTTAATTCCCCAACCAAGGATTGAACCTTGACAGTGAAAGTGCTGCACCCTAACCACTGGACCACCAGGGAATTCTGAAAAAGTGACTTTCTAAAACTCAGATCTCCCCATGGTGACTAAAGGCAGGAAGTCACACCATGCTCAAATAACTGCTGCTAACATAACAGAAGAGGTGGCAAGAATATACAGAAGAACTATACAAAGAAGATCTTCATGACCCAGATAATCACGATGGTGTGATCACTCACTCACCTAGAGCCAGACATCCTGGAATACGAAGTCAAGTGGGCCTTAGGAAGCATCACTACGAACAAAGCTAGTGGAGGTGATGGAATTCCAGTTGAGCTATTTCAAATCCTAAAAGATGGTGCTGTGAAAGTGTAGCACTCAATATGCCAGCAAATTGGGAAAACTCAGCAGTGGCCACAGAACTGGAAAAAGTTTTCATTCCAATCCCAAAGAAAGGCAATGCCAAAGAATGCTCAAACTACCTCACAACTGCACTCATCTCACATGCTAACAAAGTAATGCTCAAAGTTCTCCAAGTCAGACTTCAACAATATGTGAACCATGAACTTTGAGATGGTCAAGCTGGATTTAGAAAAGGCAGAGGAACCAGAGATCAAATTGCCAACATCCTCTGGATCATTGAAAAAGCAAGAGAGTTCCAGTAAAATATCTACTTTTGCTTTATTGACTATGCTAAAGCCTTTGACTGTGTGGATCACAACAAACTGGAAAATTCTTCAAGAGATGGGAATACCAAACCATTTGACCTGCCTCCTGAGAAATCTGTATGCAGGTCAAGAAGCAACAATTAGAACTGGACATGGAACAACAGGCTGGTTCCAAATAGGAAAGGAGTACGTCAAGGCTGTATATTGTCACCCTGCTTATTTAATTTATATGCAGAGTACATCATGAGAAATGCCAGACTGGATGAAGCACAAGCTAGAATCAAGATTGCCGGGAGAAACATCAAACACCTCAGATATGCAGATGACACCACTCTTATGGCAGAAATCGAAGAACTAAAGAGTCTCTTGATGAAAGTGAAAGATGAAAGTGAAAAAGTTGGCTTAAAACTCAACATTCAGAAAACTAAGATCACGGCATCTGGTCCCATTGCTTCATGGCAAATAGATGGGGAAACAATGGAAACAATGACAGACTTTATATTTTTGGTCTCCAAAATCACTGCAGATGGTGACTGCAGCCATGAAATTAAAAGGTGCTTACTCCTTGGAAGAAAAGTTATGACCAACTTAGCATATTAAAAAGCAGAGACATTACTTTGCCAACAAATGCCAGCAAAGGTCCATCTAATCAAAGCTTTGGTTTTTCCAGTAGTCATGTATGGATGTGAGAGTTAGACAGAAAGCTGAGCACCGAAGAATTGATGCTTTTGAAGTTTGGTATTGGAGAAGACTCTTGAGAGTCCCTTGAACGGCAAGGAGATCCAACCAGTCCATCCTAAAGGAAATCGATCCTGAATATTCATTGGAAGGACTGATGCTGAGCTAAAACTCCAATACTTTGGCCACCTGATGCAAAGAACTGACTCATTTGAAAAGACCCTGATGCTGGGAAAGATTGAAGGTGGGAGGAGAAGGGGATGATAGAGGATGATATGGTTGGATAGCATCACTGACTCAATGGACACGAGTTTGAGTAAGCTCCGGGAGTTGGTGATGGACAGGGAGGCCTGGCGTGCTGCAGTCCATGGGGTTGTAAAGAGTTGGATACGACTGAGCAGCCAAATTGAACTGAACGTAACAGGAGACTTTTGTGGACGCATGAATAAGACGAAAGTGCAAGATACCTGTTTTTCCAGTCTCTTTTTGAGGGCCACCATACCTGCACCCTTTATGTTACGTACTGTCTCCATTTCTTCATCTTTCCTCATGTCTCAGTTCTCTCATTCTTAATATACCCTGGGCTCTGGCCACCAAGCCTTCTGGGCACCTTATTATCGCCCCACTTCATCTCTCTTCTTTTATCCACCTCTCAGGAAAATGCTCCCTGCCTTCCAAAGGTATCATCCTCTGACTTAAGTCAAAGAAGAGAGGGCCCCCAGATCCATGCCCATCAACCAAGGTCACAAATGAATTATTGCCTTGTTATTTCCTTCTGGAAAGAATTCCAAAGATTTTGGGGTTGTGTTCTTTCAAGCTGGGAGGAGAAAGATAAATCTGTCCTCTGGGACACTGTGCCAGCTCCCCTGGCAACTGCAGCTGACCACGTGGGCAATGGTATCAGCAAGGGTCATATACACCAGGGCAGCCTCACTCTAGACCAATCACTAGTTTTTCCAGAGAAAATGTTCAAGACGCAGCCAATCGTTTACTATTTAAAATCTGATACAATAGCAATACATATTAATCAAGTACACTTGAGAAAGGTAATTAATTCACACACATTTGTACTATTTTCAGCAAGTTTTAAAAGAAATAAAACCTAGGCACCATGAAGTATCTTGCCTATTTCAATGTATTCATTATTCTCTACTAATTTCACCTTAGATCACAAACACACTTTGAATCATGTCTTAAAGGTGCAAACTGGTCACAGTCACCGGTCTCAGCTTGCTGACTTTCTCCCCTGCTCTCGGCCCCCACCTTGTCTTTCAGCCTTTCCAGGCTTGATGAGAACACACAGTTTTCCTCCCACACTGACATGTGCGTGCCGCGCGCGCGCGCACACACACACACACACACACACACACACACACACACACGAATCATCACCATAGCCTCCATGGGGCATACTGCCAAGGAAGAGTTTACCCTCCTTTTACTGCTGAAAGTCATTTATTATCCAGGGAGGGTTGGGGGGGAAGGTTTCACTATTTCCAAAATCTTTTCTGGAGAGCTTCTTCATTTTGATTTAAGCCACCTTCAACTTTGTAATGAAACAGAGTCATTAAAAAAGAAGGAAAGAAAGAAAAGAGAGAAGAAAAGGAATGGAAGGAGGAGGGAGGGAGAGAGGAATGAAAAGGACAAAGAAAGGCTCTCTGTAGTCAGTTACATGTGATTGATAAACTCAAAACCATAGTCTATTAGAGTGTAACTGATCTGGTGCGTGCGTGCTAAGTCGCTTCAGTGGTGTCCAGCTCTTGGCGACTGTATGAACGGTAGCCCGCCAGGCTCCTCTGTCCATGGGACTCTCCAGGCAAGAATATTGGAGTGGATTGCCGTGCCCTCCTCCAGGGGATCTTCCTGACCCAAGGATGGAACTCATGTCTCCTCTGCATTGGCAGGCAGATTCTTTGCCACTGAGTCCCCAGGGAAGCGACTTGATAGCTATGTGACCCTGGGCAAAGTACTAAAGCTCTCCCACCTGAAGTTCCTCACCTGTAAAATGAGGAATTATGAGCATGTCTCTCTTGTAAGGTTGAATCAACGAGGAGTAGTAAGGTTGTGGTGAGTGAGTCAGTACATAGGAAACTTCAAACAGCACCTGGTTCACATTGAACTCTCAATGTGTTATGTACGTATTAATACCATCACCAACCTCATTCTGTAGATTTCTTACAGATTGGATTTCTTGCCTTCAGCAGGAAAATCCATCTGAATCTCAATCCAAATTCCCAGAAGAAAGAATATGTCTTCAGGTGTCAGTGTGGGGTCTTAGAGACGGAGCAGGCTGGGTGCAGCTCTCTAGGTGAGAAGGAGAATTCTCAGACAGGAGAGAGTGCCCAGGGAGGCATCTGAAACCACAATGAGAAGGGAAGGGGGGCTTTTTTTTTTTTAACCAAAGTGAAGTCTTGAGAATTCCTCTGTTCACACCTGGCTCCTCATGGTAGAGAAGAAAGTGACCTCCTAGGATGGGAGTGACGGAGGAAGGAAGATAACCAATATTCATTGAGCACTTGCGATGCGCTAGGAACAAGGCTAGGTCCTGTATGTACGCAATCTGAAGTAGTGCTTGTGATGGTGTTTGAAGGTTGTAGGCTGAACGGTGTCCCTCTGAAATTCATACATTGAAGTCCTAAGCCCCAACAGGGCTGTATTTGGGGATAAGGACTTTACAGAGCTAATTAGGGTTACATGAAGTCATGAAGGTGGGGTTCCAATCCAATAGGACCCGTGTCTTTATAAGTAGAGGAAGAGATTCCAGAACTTTCTCTCTACGTGTGCACAGAGGAGAGGCCATATGAGGACACAGAAGGAGGCTATCTGCCCGCCAAGGAGAGAGGCCCCTCCAAAAACCAACCTGACAGCACCTTAATTTGGACTTCCAGCCTCCAAAACTGAGAATATTGGTTTCTGTCGTTTACACCACACAGCCTGTAGTGTCTCACTGCGGCAGCCCTAGCGGGCTGATACAGCGAGGTTAGTGTTTTCGTTGTTTAACAGAGAAATAAACCGAGATCTCAAGACCTTAAATAGCTGCATTTAGATGAGTACCTAAGTACCTATGTACATGGCAGAACCAAGATTCAAATATGGACCTCTCTAATTCCAATTGTTCATTTTCTTTCTAAGCCATCATGTTGCCGCAAAGTTTATTGAGTACCAGGATAGGTCAGGAATAGGGGTAGGTGGTGGCCAAGCTTGTATGGTAAAAAAGGGAAGTGAAACCATCAACAGGGTAGAGTCAAAATTCCCCATGAAGAGGACAGCTGTACTTGGCTGATGTTAAATTCTGCTAATAAGAAGACACATATCTAGCGTATGTATCTCCGATTATTTTAAATCCTTCTGTTCCCATGTCTTTCTGAGTACACCTAGTAAAAGGGGGAAGGGAAGCTGCCGCCATATGGTCTTGGAGCAAATCCTTTCAAAGAACTCACTACTAATCTCACTACTAATCATTTCTTCAGGGAAGCCTGGTGCGCTGAAGTCCATGGGATTGCAAAGAGTTGGACGTGACTGGGCGACGGAACAACAGTATTTTTGTCATCGGCTCCCAAGATTCCCATGAATTAAAGTCCTCTCTTTTTAGCTGCATGAAGTCCAAGAAGTGGCAGTTTGGGTCCATGGTCCTCCCTAGCACACAGAAGATCGCCTTCGACTGGCGTGAAGTCACCGTTTCTGGTAGTGCAGAGTCATTTCTGTTCGTGACCTCAATCTCAAAAGGTCAGAAATACCCTAGTTTCTAAGAATAGTTACTTGTGATTCTCTCATGAATCCATGAACTGAGCTAAACTGTTCTTCGTCCTGTTTATATCCCTACCTGGGCCAGCTCTGAGGAAGGTACACAGCTATAGAATTTACCAGGGCTGGCCAAGGAGCCATCAACACCTCAAGGAGCTGTGTGAGGGCAGGTCAATGAGAGCTGTAATTATCCCTGTCTAACCATCTCCAAGATATCTGCCTGTTGTCATTTTGTGGCATGGTAGTGGCAATAGGTGCCAGGTTGCTAAGAATAACTGGGCTAGAGAAATCCTGAGTGGAATCTTAAAATCATTGTTCATAGGAGACAAAGTGATGGCTAAGCGCACTGTTATAAAAGTCAAGTCAGCTAGGACGTTTCTGAGTAAAATCTCAATAGATTCCCCTTCTTCACTATGTACATTTTCCAGTCCTTTCCCACCAACCTCAGAGGAAAAATTTTTAAAGCCAGAGCGTCAGTCTGTACCTTCTTAAAATGATGGCATTCAGAATAAAGGGGCCAGGCGAGATACAGTCCTTTCACTGACACTGTGTTTGCTAATATTCGCAGCTGCCCTAAAACCTCCCTGAAAATACATCCAGTCTGAGGAAGCCGGATTCCAATTTTATGGGCACTGACTCTTCTCCATCTCGTGTCCTGAATGTGACGTTTAAATAAAGCCCCAATAAAAGGTAATTCATTAGTTTGTTTTTTCCCCCTCACCTCTTTGGTTCTGAGCTTATTTTCAAATGTAATTTAAACACCTAAATGAAATTGTCAATAAATAATAATGCAAACTGTACTACTGCACTTATGGAAGTCAAAAAAAAGCTAGATAGACTTCCAGATGGATTGCAGATTCAGAGAGGACTGGAAAATAGAACAAGAAAGGGTGCATTTGTTTCTAACATTGGCCGCTATTGCCAGAACACCCCTCTGAAGGTATGGGCCATGAAAAGAATCTTCTGCTGTGATTAGCAACAAGGAACAACCTTTGCTGGGGGAGGGAAGAATCAGGTCGTGTTTGGGATGCCTTTCTAAAGAACATGGACTCCCCAGCCCGCAGGGGTGAGATAGGGTTACCCCCAAGTATGGGCAGGGCTATGTCAGTGAATCCAATAGCACTAAATTAAAACCTCCTCTTAAGACCCGGTTGCTTTCTGGCTGCCTCCCCTAGAATAAGGGGTGACTCAGAGGGTGGATGACTCCCTGACTTCAAACATTTCTGAGTAATTCCCACAGACCCAGACAAGGGCAATTAGAGGACTGGTTTGGAATGACCACTGAGGATTGCAAGAGACTTATGGTGGCCAGCAGGGCAAAGGCAAATGGTCTAGGAAGCTCAATTTTGAGGTGTCTTCTGCTACAATTAGGAGACAGAGGTACCTTCTGACATCCTAAATCTTAAGATGCTAGAAGGAGTTTACTCATGTAGGAGGGCACCTCCTGAGCTTCCCTCCTGATGGGCACCTCCGAGGTCCTGGGATACACAAAAGACAGAGCTTCTATATGCTGAAAGAAAAACTAGCTACCTTTCCAATCTAATTTCCAACTATACTGCCCTGGCTCCCTCTGCCCCCTGGATGGCGGCATTCTGCTATTCCTTGAACATACACTCCGAATCCTCTCCCACCCCAGGATCTTTGCATGTACTGTTTCCTCTGCCAAGAACTCCACTCCTCTAGGTGTTTTTTCACTTCAGTCCTTGGACAGAACTTTCCCAACCATCCTGTCAAAATAGAACCTCTTCACACTCCATCCTCTGTTTCTTTGTGTGCATGCTCAGTCATGTCTGACTCTTTGCGACCTCGTGGACTATATAGCCCACCAGGCTCCTCTGTCCATGGAGTTTTCCAAGCAAGACTATTGGAGTGAGTTGCCATTTCCTCCTCCAGGGGACCTTGCTGACCCAGGATTGAACCCACGTCTCCTGCATCTCCCGCATTGGCAGGTGGGTTCTTTACCACTGAGCCACCCTGGAAACCCTCTCCTCCTTCACCCTGCTCTAATTTTGTTGATAGCACATACACTACCTAACATTATATATCTATTTATAGTATCTATTTACATTTGTTTGTTTATTGGCCCCACCCCAACCCCTGCCCCTCCAGACGCTCCATCACAGGTAGAGATTTTTGTCTGTGTTGGTCACCACTGTATTCCACTGCCTGGTACATAGATCTTCAACAAACTTTTTTATGAATATTTGGATAAATAAAAACTGTATAATTTCATGTAATTATATACAGTTATTTTCCTGTGCTCAGAATTTTACATGTACTATGTTATTTAATCTTTACAACAACCCTATGATGTAGGGGTTATAATCTCCCATTTACAGATGAAGAAATTGAGGATTAGAGAGATGGAATAACATATCTGTTTTTGTTGTTATTTCTAGCTGGTGGTTTCTGTGTTTAGCGGGTTTTGATGTTTGTTTGCTTGTTTGTCTTTGGCGGCACTGGGTCTTAGTTGAGGCACGCAGGCTTTCTCTAGTTGTGGCAGGTGGACTTAATTGCCCCATGGCATGTGGGATCTTGGTCCCTCAACCAGGGATTGAACCGTGTCTTCTGATTTGGAAGACAGACTCTTACCCACTGGACCACTAGGGAAGTCTGGCTGTTTTTAAGGACCTCAGTCACATGGAGTTAAGTGCTATGCTTAGTCACTCAGTCATGTCCAAATCTTTGCAACCCCATGGATTGCAGCCCGCCGGGCTCCTCTGTCCATGGGGATTCTCCAGGCAAGAATACTGGAGTGGGTTGCCATGCCCTTCTCCAGGGGATCTTCCCACCCAGGGATCAAACCCAGGTCTCCCATATGACAGGTGGGTTCTTTACCATCTGAGCCACCAGGGAAGCCTGGACTTATCTCCATTCCGAACATACTCTGTTCTTCAGTTTATGTACGGCCTCTCTTTTGCTTATTTTATTATTTTCCCTCTTTATGCCCTGTTCCTAACTTGGTTCTCTTCCTTCAGATTTGCATTTGATATTGTATGTCTAGGGCAGTAAGTGATAGTTAAGGGTCCAGCTAGTTTGCCTGGACTGACCTCCTGGTTTTGCCACTTATTAGCTGTAACATTAGGAAATTCTTGGTCATGATTCTTGAATTTTGGTCTCTCTCCTTTTCCTTTTTTTCCTTCTGTGTCTCTGATACAGAGACTTTAACACTAACCTGATTCTCCATGTTTCTTTTCTCTCCATTTTCCATTCTTTATCCTTAGACTTTCTTTGCCTCCTGGGGAAACTCCTTAACCTAATCTTCCAACTCATATATTTACTAGATACCTTCATTCTGTAAGCAAGCCATTGAATTATTTATTCAATAATTACAGGGTTTTAAAATTATTTTTTCCATTTTATTGAGGTATAATCAACAAAATTGTTAGATACTTAAAAATATATGATGCCATGATGTGATACATGTAAACATTGTGAAAGGATTTTGCCCATTAAGTTAACACATCTATCATCTCACATATTTACTGTTGGCGGGTGGGTGAGAACCTTTAAATTCTACCCCTCTTAGCAAATTTCAATTACACAAGAGTGTTATTGACCATAGTCACCAGGTTACACATTAGGTCCTCAGACATTATTCATCTTGTAACTGAAAGTTTGTACCCTTTTACCAACCTCTCCCTATTTCCCCCACCCTCGAACTTCTGTTTCTACTCTCTAATTCTATGAATTTGACTTTTTTTTTTTTAGATTCCACCTAGAAGTGACACCATCAGTACTGTCTTTCTCTGTCGGGATTCATTCTAATTCTTTTACTTTTCTAGTAAGAACTGTTTATTCTCTATGTTTCCAGTATCTTCTCTCACCTCTTCAAGCAGATTTGTTATTTTGGTTTTAAATTCTTTTCCTCTTTTCCATGAGTTCTGCTTTCCCTGACATAAGTTGTTCAGTTGGTTGTTCCTCAGACTCACAGTTCTCAGTATTTGCCCTCTGAACTCATCCTTGTTCCTTTGGGACGTGTGTGTGTGTGTGTGTGTGTCCACTTGCTCAGTCGTGTCTGACTCTTTGCCACCACATGGACTGTAGCCTGCCAGGCTTCTCTGTCCATGGGATCTTTCAGACAAGCACACTAGACTGCGTTGCCATTTCTTCCTCCAGGGGATTTTCCCTAACCAGGGACGGAACCCGCGTCTCCTGCATCTTCTTCATTGGCAGGCTAATTCTTTATCCCTGAGCTGCCTTGGTTAGCAAAATTCATCTGTGGAGAGGGGCAGACATCTATAGTAAGCTTATGCTGCTCTAGATGAATTGGTGCCTATATTTGTTATGTGCATTTGTGGGAAAGGCACAGGGCTTTGCTCAACTGGTCTCCAAAGAACTTCTGGATTATCTTTTATTGGAGACAGCCACTCTGTATCATAAGTAGATGCCATAGTGGGGATGAAAGCGAGGAGATGTGTGTGTGGAGGGGGTATTATTAAGGACTGGTCAGACCAGCTACACTCATTGCCATCTGCTTATACCCATACCTGGTCTGAGCCCTGCCTTATAGTTACCCCACTGCTTCTGGCCTATGCTCTGAAATCCTGCCTCCATGGTAACCAAAGGAGGGGGCAAATCTGCCTAGGGCAACACGGATGAGAAAAGGGCAGAACTAAAACATTTCGCCCAAACTGAGTCCCTGCTCATGACCCCAGGGCTTCCCCACCCCTGGCCAGTTTCCCTGCTGGTAGATCAAGTCCGCTCCTATACTCTCCAAGAATTTCTGTCCGTGGCTAACTGCTGAGCACAGTTCCAAGGTCTGTCATCTCCCGTGGCATTTCTCCAGGAGAGAAGACTCAATCTGTATTTCTTTGCTATCTTGCCCTGAACCAGAAGCTTCATAAATTTCCCAAGATCACCAGCTGTGAGTGAAGGAGCTGAGGTTCAAGCTTTGATCTTTTTCACTCCAATCCTTGTGATTGTAGCCCCTAAACTATGCCCAGGGTTTGCTGAAAGGTGATTGGGTCAAATTATCCATACAACTAAAAAATTATTTCATTCCAAATGTTTCCCACTAACCAGAACATGGGCGCCTTAGAAAAATGGCAAACTTCAAGTCTGAGGAAAGAAATGTACAAGAAAGGTATCAAAAGAACACTAGGGTCATAACCAAAGAACTCAGGAACCACCTTGAAGAGATTCTCAGTGGGTGTAGATAGACCAATTTTAGCACCAGTAAGTATAATAACAGCAATTAGTTATAAAATTTCAACTGTGTTGAAACCCGTTAAGTTCATAATGGTACAAGAAAAAAGAAGAAAATGAGAAAAAACCCCTAACTAGTCACCATTGGAACCAACTCATTATTTTGAAAAATGATAAATGAAGGCATAGAAATAAATCACCATGTCTTTCCTAAGAAATTACACCACTGGTAACCAAATAGTAGATGAGGAGGGATTTTACATGATGGAAATACCCTAGATAACAAATAAAAGGGATGATGAAATTAGAATATCACTATTTGCAGCTTCTGATAAGGAATGGATCTAGGCAAGAGCTTCAGTGGTTGCTAACATCACAAAAAGAGGACTATTTTGAGAATTAAAGAGAGTCAAACATATTTTGTTTTGAAAAAGATAATCTGAACCTGATCAGGCCTCTAGATAGAGTTAGCTACCAAGTTACAAAAAATGCACGTCAGAGGAATATGTTCAAACAGACCTCAAAGATCAGTAAATGAGCATTAGCAAAATGTAAGCTGTGGGAGTGTCTAGAAGAAAACTTTTTTTTTCCTTTTAAACAAATACATTTCAATGGTGGGGAAGAAATAAGGTTAATGTATAGATTAAGAGACTTAAAAGACATATCAACTGTCACGACATGTGGCCTTATCTGTATCCTGATTCAAACAGCATCTAAGTAAAAAGTTATTTATTCTATTTATGAAGACCTTTGAACACTGATTAGATATTAAGAAATTGTTATGAAATATTTTAGATAACTGATAATGTTTTTATGTTAAAAATAGTTCCTCCTCTTTTAAATATATGTACATATATGTACACATATTTTCAAAATTTATTATAGTTGAAATGTTATATTCCTGCTTTGCTTCCAAATAAGACAGGAGGTGAGAAATTTATGGGGGTATAGTTAAAGCAAGATTGGCAAAGAGTTTATGATTGCTGAAACTTGTTGATGGATATACGGACATTCATTTTACTATTCTGGTTAATTTTGTATAAGTATGAAATAATAAAGTTAAAAGCCTAATAATAAAGAGTTTAAAAAAGAAAAATAGAATAATATGTCCTCATTTCAAATATTATTGAAGTGTATAATTAAAAGATAGGTTGCATGTTTTTAAATCCTATTTCCATCTTAAAATTCCCTGCAGGTGAACACTTTAATTCTATACTGATACAAAGGTTTTATGAGTTATTTTATAGCTATATATATGTCAAGTGCAAGAGAAAGCTGAAGCAAAGCGTTAGCTACTACAAAATGCTGTCAGCCATTCTACATTTTTGGTAGGATAGACACAAGATTGTACGTTTTTTTTTAAAGTCTGTAATTATACATATCAAACTGTTAACAAAATAGAAGAGAAAAATGACAATTTCATTTGTACTAAATTTGGGATTTGAAGCTATCAGAACAAGTTCCAAGATACTTCACTTAGGAGAAAACACAGTATAAACATTCTAAACTGAGGAAACAAATTTGTTTAGGATTGGATAGAAGGAATCTTCACTCAAAACAAGTAAACATAAGTATAGCTTAGGGCTCCTTTAGATGGTGCATTCCACTACTGATTTTGATTTTTAAGTTCTACTGAATTTATACATAACTTTTCAAATGCACACACTCCATGATCCATGATCTGGATTTGAAGTCAGAAGATTTGAAGATTTGAAGTCTATTGGTAACCTGTGTGCTGGGAATCCAAACAACTGGTCAATCCTGTCAATGAGGTTTTTAAAATCATCTGTTTCAGCTAGAAATACTCCATTTAAATACTTGATAAATTACTCACAGTAGACCTGTCCAGGAAAGAGAAGAAAAGAAAGCTCAGCAAGCATAAGAATATAAATAGCCACCAAGTATCATAACTACATGGACCTTATTTAAAAACAGAGAGAGAAACACTTAGGGTGTGCATCAATCTTATTATCTCTTTTCTGACAAGAAGCAGAAAGATGGGCTTGTAGGGCCCTTCTGCATGCCAGGAACCACCTACTCCCACCCATCTGCTAGGCCAGCTCCATATGTTCTCTAAAATCAACGTATCTCTTTGTGAGATTTTTTTTTCCAATTAGGGAGAGCATCTTTCCTACTCAATTTTTCTGCAAACTCCTCAAAGCACTTACATGATTGGATTTGTGTAAAATTTAATCTATTTATTATAGATGGTATATAAATTAATATTGGCTAATGTTAATTATTCTTTTCTGTGTACCCAGCTGATATTAGCATTAATTCAAAAGTGTTTAAGCCTGGAGAAGGAAATGGCAACCCACTCCAGTACTCTTGCCTGGAAAATTCCATGGATGGAGGAGACTGGTAGGCTACAGTCCATGGGGTTGCAAAGAGTCGGACACAACTGAGCAACTTTGCTTTCAGTAGTATTTTATTTGTAATACTATGTGTTGTTTATTGGTCAAGTTTTGCCTATTAAAATGAAGAAAGTCTACTAAAAAAAAAAAGTGTTTAATAAGCCCTTACTGTTTGTTAAGTGTTGATAACATACAGTTGAATAAGCCATGTTTTGGGGTGAACTTTTTAAACAGTCTTCCATATTTATACTAAAGCAGGGCTCTGTTATCATCTTTTGATAATTTATTATCTGTAAGACAAAATTATGCATGAATACATGGTTTTTGATACAAATGAAGGGTGTTTTTTTTATAATACAATTTGGGGAAAAGGTTCAATAGCTACTTTCCTTGAAACACTATTACCACGTCTTTCTGTATTCTTTTTTTTTTTGTATTCTTTAATTTTAAAAAGAATCATTTGAATTAAGTGGTACTTAAGGTAAAATTTGAAAAATATTATGATATCATCAAATCATGACGATTTAGGAAAACAGTCCTTAGGAGGAGCACAAGAATATCATTTCTGGCTAAAATGGCACTTTGCTGTAAGAACTGTAAATGAAGCATATTAAAGGAGTCTGACTTCAGAATTCCTAGTATTTGAAAACCATACGAAGGAGGAAAACAATGTTAAAATAAGGAACTAAAAATTTTACTCTAAATAATAGCT
Organism: Cervus elaphus; assembly: GCF_910594005.1. Classification (NCBI taxonomy): domain Eukaryota; kingdom Metazoa; phylum Chordata; class Mammalia; order Artiodactyla; family Cervidae; genus Cervus; species Cervus elaphus. Next base: position 70,195,972 of record NC_057828.1, on the reverse strand, counting down.
GTTCTGCAGAATGACTTACATCTTTCTGTGTGTTTTCTATGAACACACATTTTTATTGATTTGCAATCAGCAAAGCCATTGGTACCCGTTTTCGTATAGAAAGCAAGCACTCTAGGAAAAACATTTGAGAAAAGCCTCTCTATATCGTGCAAAAACATTTGAGAAAACTACTGTAGTAGTCATTTCTAAACCAAATTCTGTAACTGAGAAAGTAAATATTAATATATGGCCACACAAAACTATAAATTTCCTCAAAAATGCACAGAAATAAGTGAGTTATAAAAAGTTGGCAGGACAGGGATGTGATTCATGTGTGAGACCCTCCACTCAGGCTGTTGCTGGCCAGGCCTGGGTCACTGGAGAACAGGGCGCTTGTCCACATTCTGTAACCCCTGCTGAGCTCACCAATGTCTTAGCAGGAGTTTGTAAGAGGAGAAAGTGACATTTTCACTCATGCTAAAACTGAGACTTCATCAGAATAGTTCAGCGGTGCCTCATTTTGGAGAAAACCTAATATAAAAATTCCAAACTCATGAACTAAATATACTGAGGGATTGTTTCTCATTCAAGGTAAATAGACAAGGCTCTAATCATGGGCTCATTTATATTATGTGCTCCAGTATTGATTAGGCATCAGAATTAAAAATTTATACAAATTATACACACACATATACACACACATGATGTAGTATTTTGATTTGAGGTTGGGCATGAGATTATTACAAGTTGTAACAACTGGCCATGTAACTCTACAATTCATTTGTGGGTCCTTGTTTCCCAAACTATACACTCAGGAAAACTGGCCTAAAACCTGTTTTAACTCTAAAACTGTGTGATCCTCTTATTTCTCTAAGATAAGTTTACTACATCAGTGGTATAAGTTCACAGTTCCCTTATATGCCTAGTCCCCAGACTCTCTATTTTGAAAAGCAGTGGTTTTGGCCAATGATATAGAAACTATACAAGTATACTTCTTGTGGTTCTAGAACTTTGGTTTGTATACATCTGGACTTTTTGGGACTTGTCAAGAAAAAATGTTTTTAATCTCCAAATATCAGTACAGAATTCTTCCTGAGACTTACTACAGGTAAAATAAAACAGTTGTCTTTTCTTTAAAAAATCTCTGGAAGAGCAAGTTAGCACAACATGTGTTCTCTGCTGTTTCTCCAAATAGTCTCTTCAGTTTCTAAGGCCTGCCACCGTTTGTCTATTAGTGGAGGAGAGCATTATAAATAGGTAACAAACGAATGCAGATGGAGAAATAGAAGACTACTGAATTTTAGTTCAAGAGTTATTTATGCCTATAAACTTATGGCTATAATTTTCTATGCCTACATAAACTATCATCATTTACTAACTCAGCAACTATAACTTGAACTCTCACTGTGTGCCAGGCCTTGTGCTAGACACTAGACGCAAGTAGATAGAACCAGACAGGCTTTGGCCTCATGAGAGTTACAGCTGGCACAGACCATAAGCACTAAATAAATTGTTATACCAAATACATTCATAATCACAAATTGTGCTAAATGTAATGAAGGGAGAAAAATGAGAGTATCAAGAGAGAGAGGATAAATCTCCTAACTTAGAATTTGGGATACTTGAATCTTCAAAACAATTTCTCTTTTATGCCAGGTCAAATGTGATCTCTGAGGCCAGGCTGAGTGTATCAGTCAGGGGTCTCCAAAGAAACAAAATCAATAGAAGCTATATATTTGGCTACCCCGGTGGCTCCATGGTAAAGAATTCACCTGCCAATGCAGGAGACGTGGGTTCGATCCTTGGGTGGGTCAGGAAGATCCCCTGGAGGAGGAAATGGTAACCCACTCCAGTATTCTAGCCTGGAAAATCCCACGGACAGTAGAGCCTGAAGGGCTACAGTCTGTGGGGTCACAAACAGTCGGACGTGACTGAGCAACTGAGCATGCATAGACAGAGAGAGAGAGAAAGAGAGAGAGTTCTTTTAGGATTAACTCAGATGATTATGTAGGCCAAGAAATCTCATGGTCTGCCATTTGCAAGCTGGAGAACCAAGAAACCTGGGTGTACAGTTCAGTTCAAGTCCAAGGGCCCAATAATAGAGGAGCTAATGGCATAGGTCCAGGTCAGATTCGAAGGCCTGAGAACCAGGAGTGCAGATGTCCAAGGACAGGAGAAAATGGATGTCCCACCTCAGGCAGAAGGAGCAAATCCCCACTTCCTCTGCCTTTTTGTGCTATCCATGCTCTCGATGGTTTGGAAAATTCCCATTCACATCAGTGAGGGTGGATCTTCTTTATTCATCTTATTAATTCGAATGCTAATCTCTTCCAGAAACACTCTCACAGCCGCTCAGAAATAATATTTTACCAGCTAACTGGGCATCCCTTTGACAAGTCAACACATAACATTTACCTTCAAATACAATGAAGAAAAAAAGAAAAAACCAATATTAAAGGAGAGAGCAACCTAGAACTTGGGATATTTGAACCTTTAGAACAGTTCATCTTCTAAAAATTTTTTAAATTGTATTTATTTCTTTATTTAGCTATACCCCATAGGTATACCCCACTTAGTTCCTGACCAGGGATTCAACTTTCAGGCCACAGCAGTGAAAGTGCCAAGTCCTAAGCACTGGGCTGCCAGGGAATTCCCTATAACATTCATCTTTAATGTAAGGTTCCTATATTAATGTAAGGTTCCTAATGTAAGGTTCCTAATGTAAATTCCTATAGATCAGATGTTTGCTCGAAGGTCAAGCTAGGGGATGTAGAATTTCTTTCCTTTCTATACCCCTCTCTCTTTTCTTCCTTCTTCATCCGCAGGTTGCTGGGCACCAACTCTTTCCTCCCTTCTCCTTCAGAAACAATTAGGCCCCCGTATACATCCATCTGGGCTTCCCCTGTGGCTCAGTGGTAAAGAGTCTGCCTGCAATGCAGGAGGTGCAGGGAAGGCAGATTCGATCTCTGGGTCAGGAAGATCCCCTGGGTAAGGGATGGCAACCCACTCCAGTCCTTGCCTGGAGATTCCCGTGGACAGAGGAGCCTGGTGGGCTACAGTCCATGGGGTAACAAATAGTCGGAAACAACTGAAACGACTGAGCACAGACATGCATATACCCAGTTATGAAAACCAGTACCTAGGAGAGCCAGTGATAGCCTGGAATTAGACGTGATGGGTCATGATAAATGGTGAATGGTAAATGGAACACCTTAAGTAAATAATCAGGCACACCAGACATCAGGACTCTCAGAGTGAGGTCATGCTATCAAGCCCTACGTTCATTTTTCTTTCTGTTCTCCCTTTGCTTGGCTTCTTGGCAGCATTTTGCTGAGTTGACAACCTTCTCTTTTGAAACACAACACCTCTTGGCACACTCTTCCTCTCACTGCCCCCTTCCAAACTCTCTAGCTACTCCTTTCTCGACCCGTCTCTAAATGTTGGAATGACTCAGGATTCTGTCCTGAGCACTCCGTCTTTGATTCCTCTTCTGCTTTCCTTGATTAATTATGTTCATTCATGTGACTTCAAATGCCATTAGTAAGAGATGTCTTCCAAATTTATGTCTAATGCTGAAATCTTTCTTCTGAGCTCCAGTAGCAAGATTAAACTCTTAATTCATGTTCTTTAATCCTGTTCCTCTCCCAGTCTAGCCCATTGTATGCATTAACACCACCATCCACCCAACTGTATGAGCCAGAAGCATAGGCGTATCTGTGATGCCCTCACCTCCTACTTTCTTCATGCATTCCATCAAATAATCTTGAATCAGCCCACATCTTCCCATCTCCTCTGCCAGCATACTAGGCCTGGCTATTCCCATTACCCACCTGGACACCTATAGCAACATGCTACCTGTTGATCGGCCTCCATTGTCTTCTCCAGAGGCAGCCATCTTTCTCCAGGGTAAAACCCTTCAATGGCCTCCTATGGTAGTTTGAAAAATAAGTTCAAGTATTTTACTAAGAGTCCTGTACGCTCTGACTTCTGCAAACCTCTCCAACCTCATCTTGGGCCATCTCTATTTCTCACGGTGCCTAAAACATCCTGAGTTCTTTCTCTCATCCTTATTTATCACAAGCTACTTCCCATCTCAGGGCCTTTGGGTATATGCTCATCCCTCTGAAAGGAACATAATTAACCTCTGCTTCTCATATAGTTGATTCCTTATTCACTGGGGTCAGTTTGCTATCACTTCCTCAGGTCTTGCCTGGTAACTCTCTGTATCGAGGTTCTCTAGGGAAATAGAACCAGTAAGAATGATGGGTAAAAGGACAGACAGATAGACAGAGATGGAGCTATGTAGATAGATAAATAGATAGACATTTTATGAGGGGAGGGGTGGTAGCAAGTCTGAAATCTGTAGGTCAGCCCAGTAGGCTGGCAGCTCCAGGCAGGGGCTGACACTGCCTGCAGTCTTGGGTAAATTCTGCCCCAAGACTGTTGTGTCAAGACTTTTTTCCTTAGGGAAATCTCAGTTTTGTTCTTAAGGCCTTTCAACTGATTAGATGAGGCCCACCTTCATTAAGTAGGCTTATCTCTTTTATTTCAAAGTCAACTGAAAAAATAAAAGGGAAAGTCAACATATTGTAGATGTTAGCCACATCTAAGAAATACTTCTATAGCAACATCTAGATTAATATTGAATTGAAAACCTGGATACTATAGCCTAGCCAAGTTGACACATAAAGCCAACCAACACACCCTGCTAGAAGTATTGGACTCTTTTTAATCTTTCTTTTCATGTGGCTAGCATATGTGTTTTATTTCCTCATACCAGATACCTTGATCAGGGCCTAGAATTTTTCTTTATTACTATTCAAGGTTGGACTAAAGCACTCTTGATGTGCAAGAGAAATTTTGGGCTAGGGAATTACTTCCACAAATTTCCCTTCATCTGTGTTTTTCCAGCCTAAAATTTTCCCAGTTAGAGATAATTTAAGTGTCAGACACTGTTAAAATGTAAACTCCATAAGTAGTAATAATAATTATCATGTTATTGGAAATTCTAAGCTGGTCTCGGTAAAGAAGGGGAAAAAGGAAAGTTAAGTTTGTCTGTAGCACAGTTTTGAGTAGGACTCCCTCTGACTCTCACAGAAACCACTTTCTCTGACCCTTTTTCCATCTAGTCTCTGGTGTTTACATCTGGTTTAACTTCCTCCTCTCTCATTACAATGGCTTCCTATGACTTTGAATATTCTTCTTTGCACTTATACCTGATTGTTCTAGAATACTTAATTAATGTCTGATGTTCCCTAGATTATCACCCAGGTGTGTTATCTAGTACTGGTAAATCCTCAAATTTTCCTTGCAAGAATATAGGGGTTTTATTCTTATAATGACTTAGTGTATTTACAATTCACATTCTTATACAATCATAGGATGAGTACATACTGTAAAATAACAGAGGAAAATATTAGAGAGAGGCAGTGCCTCAATCACTTTCCAGTATAGGCAATAATTAATAACCCTATCAATTATTGAAATTATTTCAATTATTGCCCTATTGAAAGCAATGCAAAATTCCCCCTTCCCAAAGAATGGGAGGGAGAGCAAAAACATAGAAGTTCACTAACTGTAGTTAAGTGACTTTAGCCATCATTATGCTAAGGCTCCCTAACTTGGTAAAATCTAGGGTATTGACAAACTGGAAACAGATCAAGGCCAGAAGTAATTTTCATATTAGATTTGCCAATATTACAGTGATACCCCTCTGCAGTCTTTGCACAATTAAGTGATGAAGAGAGGCGAGCTGGGTTGTGAAACTTGTGGGCTGCTTGTTTTGCCTTCTTCTGTTAATGATCGTCCACTCAGCTGAGCATCTTGGGGAGGAGAGGGCAGGGGTGCAGATAGGATGTTATCTTCAACTTAGTCTACCTTGTTCTTTTGTAGAAGTACCAGAAGAAGGGAACAGGGGTTGAAATTAATGAGGTGGAAATGAGATTCTGAATTATCAGTGCATTGCCATGATCTCTGCTCACCCTTGCAGGTTGACTGCACTCAATTTCCTTTAAGCTTCCCTAGGTAGGGAAGTCTAGACACACGAGAAAGAATTATTTCTCTCTCATGAATCTCTATTCCCTCTATCCACTTCTATTACTACCAAGGGAGATGTTAAAAGTTAGGGAGACCTAAATAGAAAAACATTTCTACTTTTTGTTTCATCTAAAAAGCCTTTAAGACATTTTTGTTAATAGAGAGAGGATTTTTCCTTAGTGTCCTTGGACATGTTTCTGAAAAGTTCCTCTAGGTTACTTCTCTGCGTATACTCCCCACAGTAAAGGAATGTAAGTAACATGACATACCCTCTGTGCACTTTTTCTTCAGTTCCTCCTGTCCTTGTTGGAGAAATAGTTTCCATTCTTTCAGAATGCTTTTAAATTCTAATGTCAGAGAACTTTTGCAAAATCCAAATACGCACTTGGGTTGATCACGGTGGATTAAGTTGAAATAATATCATGCCTGGATGCAACAGAAGTGAAAATTTGGTTATGTTCCACTTCTGTGAATATAGTAAACAATGATAAAATCAGGCAGGGAGACTATTTTATTTATTTTTTAAGAAAAGAAAGAAAATTGCAGCCAGGAAATCAAAGAGAATGTCTTTTGTCTCTAGTGGGACTTCCTTGGTGGCTCAGATGGTAAAGAATCTGCCTGCAATGCAGGAGACCCAGGTTCGATCCCTGGGTTGGGAAGACCCCCTGGAGAAGGGAATGGCAACCCACTCCAGTATTCTTGCCTGGAAAATCCCACGGACAGAGGAGCCTCGTGGGCTACAGTCCATGGGGTCACAAAGAACCAGACACGACTGTGCAACTAACACTTCACTTTGTCTAGAGTTGACCAGCTAGCCCAAAGAATCTACCAGAAATAGTGAAAACTGTAGCAGTGTCTTGATAGTTTGGAGGAAGGAGAGTGCCCTTGGGTTGAAGTTCTTTATTGGTAAGGCCATTTTGAGTTGGACCGGGAAGGAGGGGAATTAGAGAGGTGGGGGGAAAGAATTCCAAGCAGAGTTTCAGAGGCGGGGCACAGGGGTTCGAATGAGCACAGTGGTGGGGAGGGGGGTGGGGGTTGAGGAAGGCTGTTTGTTCTAGTCAAGGGAGGGGCTGCCTCTGAGGAACAGGATACCAGCCTCTTCTCCGAAGGATGGCCTCAGCATGCCCGCCCAGTGGCCCACGCTGCTTCTGTCTGGCAGAAAGCCTTCATTAAGAGCTTTTGAACTGCCAAGGAAATTAGTCCCCAGTTCGACTGAGTTAAAATTCAACTCTCCCCCATCCCACCACCAACCCTTCAGGAGCCTTTCCTTTGGCCGTTAAGACCTTTAACACTGCTGAAACAATGAGGCAGAGAAGAAAAGGTTAACAGGTTTTCCTAAGCAATTAATTTGGGCATGCTATTTGAATAACAAGTTTTCTAGTATTCTCTTAATTTATTTTTCACTAAAAATTCATATCAGACTCATAGCTACTCCATACAAGGACAAGTTTTGGAATTCTCTCTTTGTTACACACACACACTCACGGCCAGTTACCATCTCATCTCTCTCCCTCACTCAGAATTTCCCATAGGTTCTGACCTGGGGATCATTTAATAGCACTAGCTGGTGAACGCAGCAAAGGAAATCTTAGCATTTGACTTTCAACGCATCCTAACATTCGACTGTGTGTACACGTTGCGCAGGAAAGCATAGAATTATACCATTCGAAAAAAAAATCTGCCATTTCCCCCAGAAGAAAAAAAAAATCACATTGGCCCAAGAATCTTGTAGTGTTCCTTTTTTCCCCATGTTAATTCCTGAAACCTAAAAAGAAGATCCCAGAGAATGATTAGAGTTTCCCAAGTTTAGTCCTCAGTTATTCTGAAACACTCTTCTTTGGGGTTTACATGGGTGTGGGGATCTTTATTGGATTTGGTCTTTGCCCAAATGCCTAACTCAGTCCGTCGTCATCTTGTTATCTTCAAGTGAAATCCTAGTCTCCAGGAGGAACTTTAAAAAAAAATAAACAAAAACAAAAAAAACCACACCTGGTCTGGCACCCAGAACGCTAAAGGCTGAAAGCCAGGGCAGATTCTTCAAGTATAAGAATCAAACCATTCACCGTCTGGCCTTGGGATCGGGTCTGCCAGCCAAGAGGGAACAGGAAGCTTGCCTCTGAGCCCAGGACTATGGAATGCAAACCCCCAAGCAGTTATTTGCTGTGGTTTCAAGTTTTGTCCTGGAAGTTAAGAACAATGTGAACTCTTTTCTAAGTAGCATTCTAGTCAATAAGTACCAACCTAGCGCCCAGAGTCTTTGAACCTAGTCCAGTATGCACCCTTTACACACTATTTTAACACTGTATTAGTTTTTAAAGCCAATCTAATATGGGTACTAGTGTACAGAGAGCCTGGATCTCCTGGCTCATTAGGTTGCTATTTAAGACTGAGGGAGATCAAATACCTCCCTAAAAGTCCTTAGTAGGCATCTCAGTGCTTTCTGTAAACCTCAGCCGGCTACTGGACATTTCTCACGGGTCACACTCGATTTGTAGTTTACAGATTTGTCTAGGGGTCGGGGGCAGTTTGAGAGGAAAGGTCTGAGTTTACTGTAGCTAATAACACAAGTGCGTTTAGACCAAACGCTTGCTGGCAATGCAAAGTAATAACTCATTTCCAAATCCTTTCTTGGAAAAAGAATTCAGATTACATAATCATGAAAAACAAACCTGTTGCCACTCAGCATGAACTAACACGTTACAGTATTTTATGGCTGAGAGTTGTTAAGCCAGCACCCAGTTTCATGCATGGAGGAGAACACTGGGAAAATGAGAATCTGCCAGTTTTGTTCAAAGTTATGCCACTTAGTGGTAATGACACAGGCAGTTCCCCTTTCTTGTTAGATCACATTACCTTGGGACTCTGAGTTGATTAGGTAGGTGCTCATTTACTGCTCATTAGAGCCATAGGATTATTATTAATAGCCACCTAGGAGCCGGTGAGAGCGAGTCGTTAAATGAGCTCTTCTTAGCAGGAAGACCACCTTGGGTGTCCCCAGGTGTCCTCCAGCTTCCATCGCATGCACCCTCTGCTCTGGAGCCTTCCTGAGGCTGCCTCCCTGGGCCACGGAAGTAATGAGCTCCGATCTGGTGTAGTTGTTCACCAGCCGACACTGTCCGTTGAAGTCAACCGGAGAATTCTAATGTTCTGAGTCTGCAAACGTTTCAGTTCAGACGGGCTTGGAGATGAAAGAGCCTAGACTGGATTGTCATCTATGCTTCCTAAATTAAGAGCCAGATACAGATTCGGGCCTAAGACACCTGCTTGTGGTTCCTAAAGGAGATCTATGAGACACAAGGGTGGGTCAGTGGCCAGGCATTAAAAGGCATTACGTTCTCCCTGCAGACGAGTAACCAAATAAAAACACTTTTCTGCCTCAAGCAAAAATTTGACCCAAATTTCTATTTTCAGCACAGAAGTGAAAAAAAGAAAACAATCTGACTCATCAAATTAGGCAATCAGCAACTCACCGTATAACCTTTCCTATGATTAATATACCTTATAAACTCACTAGGAGGTGTAAAAATCACCTTAGTTCTTCCAGCAGAAATCACAGGTAATTAGATGACACAGCCTACCCAGAACAGTACTTTTTGAGTACTTACTGTGTGGCCTGGCGCTAAGAACTTTCCACAGATTATCTCACTTAATCCTCGTGACAACACTATTAGGTGGATAAGGGTGAAAAGAAATTGAGTCATTTGTCCAATGTCTCACAGCTGGTAGGTGGCGGCCCTGAGAAGCGATCTTCAGTTTGACACCTACAGCCCAGCACTGGGGTGCCTCCTGGTCACCAGGCAGGATAGGAATCTAAAGGCGAGGAAAACACTCTTCAGATGCTATGGTCAACGGATCACCTTCATATATCCTGAACACGTATTCTGTCACCTTTGACTTTTCATGAAAAAGATACCTTTTTTCTTGGTAACTAAGAATTGTGTGCAAATCTGAAAAGTGTTGGTTACCTGTTTAAAAATAATCAGGTATTCCTATTTTCTGGTTCTAGGACTCTAGAAGCAAAGTCTTCTCGAAGGGAAAATACAAGCGATAATTTTATACTTTTTATCTCTCAGCTACCTGGGTAACTGATACCATGAGAGGAGAGCTAGGTTCCTTCAGCTGGTCTTTCTCCTTTAATGTTAAACAGGCAAAGGAGACAGGAAAAGAGTTGCCCATTTGTGGCTCGTCTGCACTTCAACTCATCCTCTGAGCTCTTGGACAAGGCAAAAAGGAAATCAATCATTCCCCAACTTTTTCTCTCCCTTCTGCTCCCAGGGACTTTCACCACAGAGCTGGGTGAGAATAGTTAGATGAGTTTCTTCTTTTGGGGGACACTCTGATCTATCATTCACAAGTTCTACATACAGCCATTGAAACTTACTATGTGCCCAGCATTGAACTAGGCACGAGGAGTCAATGCTCCGCTTTTTTGGTGGATATTCAGGGAAATGGACATCTATAAAGTCAGGCAGTCCCCATGTGCTGTTCAAATATCGCACCTGCTCTCATGGGCAGGAATAGATTTAAGGCCGAGGGTGTGAAGAAGCAGAAGTCAGGGATCCCTTGGAGAGATAAGAGAAGGAAAAGAATCTTCATATTTGTCTGGAGTTTTTCTAGTTTGAGAAGTAATGACTGGAATATAAGGGAGTCATAAAACTGGCTATTTATTTTGCGATACCGTGAAGGTAAAGAGATTTTCCTAAGATCATGGCTCAGGGGCCCAGTATTCATGATTTCGTTTCTTCACATGCAAACCTAGACTCACCTAAACACCCTGGAGTCTGCATTCACGTAATAGATGTAGGGAGATGATCAATTTCCGCTTGCTTGAGACAGTCACAGTTTTAGCGTTGGAAGTCCCACAGCCCAGGAAACCATCCTTCACTCCTGGGCATTTGTCATGTTGGTCCTTCAGTGATTCCTTGAAAGGCAACAAGCTAAACCTACACCCTCAATGTGTAGGATTATGTTTTGCTTAGAAGCAAATGAAACAGTTTTAAACATTCTCTGGCCTTTTTTTTTTTTTCCCAATGTCTTATACCCTAAAATAAGAAAAGAATCTCCATCTAAATCCATTTAAAAACATTCCAGAACTAGACTTCCTGGGTGGTCCAGTGGTTAAGAATCCCCTCGCACTGCAGGGACACTGGTCTGATCTCTGGTCCGGGAAGATTCCACGTGCCACAGAGCATCGAGGCCGCGCCACAGCCATTAAAGGCTGCACGCCTGGAGCCCGAGCTCCGGAGCACGCCACCACAGCGAGCAGCCCGCACGCTGCAAAGAGGAGCCTCCGCTCCGCAACTAGAGAAAAGCCACAAGCGGCAACGGAGACCCACCACAGCCAAACAAAAAAGGATACACTCTTTAAGAAAAAATTCTAGAACCAATAAAGGGCGTGAATGATTTAACTGTTCCTCAAATTTGGGCTTAAAATAAAGTGAGCATACAATTTAACTGAAAAAGATATTTTTGAGAATAAAAAGACTAAAATGATTTAACATGTGTCATTTTTAACATTTGTTTATTGAGCAATAGATTTTGTTTTATGTAGGCGTTCCTATAAAATAGTTCCATTAAAAATCATTAAAAAAAAAAATTCTCTTTTAAAAACATATACACCAGGAACGTTCCTGGTGGTCCAGTGGTGGACTCCATGCTCCCACCGCAGGGAGCACCTGTTCCATTCCTGGTTGGGGAAGTAAGATCCTGGGTGCCATGAGGTGCAGCCAAAAATCAGAAAGCAAAAACCCATATATACCCATGTGTAATAAAGCAAACTTTTGGAAACATTTATATTGATTATCTGAATATTAAAAATAATATAAGCCAAATAATTGTTGTTGGTATGTATTTATACACTTTATTCAGTTTCTTAGTTGTACCATTAGCTAATACTTTGTTACTGAGATATTTCTGAAGAATATGTTGTTTTCAATATGATCTTTACTTTTTCCATCAAACTGCCACAATTTTCTCCAATTGACTCTTCTCTGGAGCCCACAGTATTTTCAACTGAGAACTTATTCTTCAGGTGGTGAGACTCATGGTAAGCTCAGAACGGATTCTGCTGAATGGAGGAGATTCTCAATTCTATTCTTTTTATTTTTAATTGTGTAAATACCTCAGCAAAGGTATTTTCACAGGTGCCTTATGTTTGCCTTCATTCAGAGTATTTTATTTTTTTTACAAATACACTTAACAAGACAAAACTTGTAAGCTGTCTCCATTTATACTTCTTTCAAATATTTTGTATAACTTAGATGCTTCAAAATTGTCAGCTTTTGCAGTTTCATTCCCTCTGGGACAGAATATACATTCATGAAATAAAAACAAGAGGCTCTCTCAGAAGATTACTCCACAAGTCTGGATATTCCAAGGCATAATGGTAGAATTTCAAAAGTAAACCTTGCAAATTGATTATGCTCTCATAGTTTAATTTGTTCATTTTTTCCCCTTGTTTTTGTAGGATACATTTCAATATCTCCCTGTTTCCAAATTTGTTTTTAAGAAATGCAATTTTCTAAAATCTTCAAAAAGCATTTCTGCACTCTATATTTCTTATGTAGCAAGAAATTTATTAAAAGATAGACTGTAGGCAGACTTTTACCTATATGATCCTCACAAAACAAATTATCTTCAAAATTAAACTTTTAACTAAATTTGCAGTAGTATTCACAATAAGGTCTAATGAATTTTTAAAACTTTGATTACACGAATCATGAAAAAATTGAATAATTATTGGAATTAATTTTTAATTTGAAACAACTGTTGACACATAAAAAATGAGTCATTTAGGGGTCTGCAGAGTTCTCCTATTATTTAAATCAAGCACATTAATAGCTATTTTTCATGGTTCATACTCATCCAAGAAAACCTTAAAATAATGTCTAAGATTTAAAGTAAATTCTGGAGTCTTTATAGCATATTTACATCCCAGTTTTTCTTACTACAGGCCCCATGGTTTATGGTAAATGTTGGCAAACATTTTATGTATGTTGTACAATTATTATCAACCTTACTGAAAAATAAAAATTCTATACTTCATTTTCACTAAACCTGTGTTTTTGTTTTGTTTAGTTTTGTTTCTTGAGCTCATTGTTCCTGAGAGAGCTCACTGTAAAACCTTTAAAAATTGTTACAATAATAAAGTAAATGCAGGCTTCCCCTGCTTTACAAAAGTAGAGTGTTTCTATTAAATCTTTCCTAAGCTGAAATGATGTGAAGTGAAGAAGCAATTTATTTAGGACACATCTTGCTAATGGAAGCACAGAATAAATCCAGCTGAGGCACGGATGCTCAAAGTTCAAAGCTGTGGTGGATGGATGCTCAAATGCTGAGAGTAGTCCCTGGGGAAGGAGCTTGGTGGTGCCTCACTCCCAGCTCCAAGTGTGTGTTCAGCCGCTCAGTCGCGTCCGACTCTTTGCAACCCCATGGACTGCAGCACGCCAGGCCTCCCTGTCCTTCACATCTCCCAGAGCTTGCTCAAACTCACGTCCATCGAGTTGGTGATACCAAGTGTGTATTGCCTTTATAATATGGGCTCCTGCAAAACAAACACGCAGAGCTGTTTTCGCATTTTGCCTTTTTTGTGAAAGCAAAAATCCTCTTCAGATTTGTTTCAGTTATTGAAGAAAGGTACTGTACGTGGCTTAAACCAAATTTTTGAAAAGCAGAGGTTAGCTGTAAGTTGCTGTGGTCTTCCATACCCTAATAGAAGACGAAACCATTTCAGCAGGATTGCTCACACTTCTCTCTAAGAGCTCTACTGAAGGCATGCTTCCCCCCCACTTCCCGCCTTTATTTCGCATGCATGGGAATTTCTGATATCTCACATTTCAACGTAACCGCTCCCACTGGGAGACTGGCAGTCAACTTCCTCACTCGCAGGCCTCTCTCTGGACTAAGAAACCACGATTCATCCACCAGATGGCCACCAGGGGCAGCAGCAAGTGCTTCTCCCACATCACTGAGAACCAGAAATTCCTTGTCCCAAACCGCCTGCCTATAGGCAACTGCACTTTATCAGCCTGCATCCTATATGCTATCCTGAAGTGGTGGAGTTAGTTACCAGTGTTAAAATTGGTTTTGGATAAGTCAGAGGTCTTATCACTGCTGGTTCGGATTTATCCACTTATTAATTGCTGGACTCTGCTTACTGCACCGTGTAGCTCACTGGCTACCAAAAAAGGTCATGAGGGACTTCTCTGGTGGCCCAGTGGTTAAGAATCCACCTTCCGGTGAAGGGAATTCAGGTTCCATCCCTGGTCAGGGAACTGAGATCCCACACACCACAGGGCAACTACGCCCGCCTGCCGCAACTAGAGGCTGTGTGCTGCAAACTTCAGAGCTGGCATGGCAACTGCTAAGACCCAACAGTGGCCAAAAATAAACAAATATATAAAAAGAAGGCCAATCATAGAATATGGAAATACAAAGTGATCTATCAAACCCAGCCTGGCTTATTTGAATACAACTGTTTTGAATAATGTTTTCTTAAAAACAACAACAATTCTGGGACACCTGTTAAACCAGAGGGATGCCAGGACAATAGAAGTAAATCAGGAAGTGTATTCACTTTATCTACTATCATGGTGTGCTTCATGAAATGGATTTCTGGACTCCACTCCAAACCTGTTAAATCTGAACAAGGTAGCATCCAAATTAGCATTATAAGAAGCTTTCCATGATATTCTTGTTTGTTTTAAATTCTATTTATTTGCTTATTTACTTAATCTTTTTTTCTATTGAAGTGTAGTTGATTTACAATGTTGTGTTAGTTTCTGGTATACAAGAAAGTGAGTCAGTTATACATACATATATATATCTGTTTTTTTCAGATTCTCTTCTTTTAGAGATTATTATGAAATATTGAGTATAGTTCCCTCATGGTATTCTTAGGGATGCTAAAGTTTTCCTCCTGGTTTAGGGAATTCCTTCACCTTTTACTGTGTCAAGCTCCACGGTCAGAGAGGTTGGGAGGATCATGTGCTTCACTCCATGGCTGATCTAACACTTGGATCAAAACTATTATTGAAAATGAGCTAGACACAAATTGAACTTAAATTAAGTCACAAGATAAAAATACTGTCCTCTCCTTAAGCAAACTTGTCTTGCAAGTTGAGAGATTTATTTTTGGCTACATCATTGCCTGTTGGGGAATTTGGCCCTATACCAGCCACTTTCTTTCTTTGGGGATTAGGTTTATAGCTAAGGAATATATAATGAGCATTGCTTTTAATATTTTGGAAGAGATAAGCATTAGGTGAGATGTTTCCCTTCTAAAAAAATGCTACTAAAATTTTAAAAAACACATTATTTCATTTCATTCATAAAAATTACTACTGCGAGTCATAAGATGTGTTTTGAGTTTCTGTAAGGTAACTGATTCCAGAATAATGATGTTTTATTGGTTTATTTTCTTAATTTGCATTTTGGGTTTTTTGTTGGGGGAGGGTCAGTAACTGGTTGTGTGAATTTTTAGAAATATCTTGATTTCACTGACAGCTACAAAATGATTTTAGTTTAGTGGTTGTTCAATGTTCATTCCAGTTTCCTGAATTCATCTTTTAAACCTTTTTGAATGTTTGGAATTTTTATCATGTGCATATTATCGTTTTATTATTTTGTTAGTAAGAAAGATTTTATAAGCAATAGAATTATGAGCTATTATTTTTTCCTCTACTTTAAACAAGCACATATTATTTTAAAAACAGAGTAAACAAAAACATTAGATCCACCAAGGGAAAGGAGAGAGGGAAGGAGAAGGATGAAGTAACCCAGGATATAGGACAGCAGCAATTTTTAAACCCTTTCTAAGGTACGGTATAGGGGATCACCTAGTGGTAGAACTCAGAAAAGCTTTTTAAAAGTTTGAGACCCTTTCTTCCTGTGCAAGAGTCCATACAGATTGCAATCAATTTATTTAAAACATGAGCTGTTGAATATTTATTTTTTGTGATCAACTTTGTTGAAATCATACTAACAGGTTGAATATGTAAATATTTACCCCAAGCCTCTCTTTTATAGAGGGATAAAAAAATCCCCTAATATTAAGCTTTGAAAATTAACTTCTGTCTCAAAGGGTGTGTTTAATTCATGGTTCCATGGTCAAAAAAGAGACACGACTGAGCGACTTTCACTTCACGGTCAAAAAAAGTCTAGATATGCACAAAACAAGCATGAAAGCATGACCCTTACCATTCAGAAACCTCTGGTCTAAAAACCATGTTGTTTAGTTGCCAAGTTGTATCTGACTCTTTGTGACCCCATGGACTGTAGACTGCCAGGCTCCTCTGTCCATGGGATTTTCCAGGCCAGATTATTGGAGTAGGCTGCCATGTCTCCAGGGAATCTTCCTGACCCAGGGATCAAGCCCGTGTCTCCTGCCTTGGTAGGTGGGTTCTTTACCACCGAGCCACCTGGGAAACCCAGGTAAATCCATTAGGATTGTACTTCTAATTTAACAGTTGAGGTAGCTGAGGTTCTATCTATACAATAGAAACTTTAAACTATTTGGGACCAAGATGGAATTTTCACTTGTTGAAAATAATAATGAAACATACGCGGATGGCAACGTCTGTTTTTGTTTCAGTTCTCCCCAAAACAGAGACTAGGACAGAGATTTAGTAGTAGTTCATTTGGAAGTAGTTCACTTGGGTGATGATTCCAGGAAGCAAAGTAGGGAGCAGGGAGATTGAGACAGGGGAGGGGGGAGAAGCCAAGAGAAGGGGGACAAATGGCAGTTATTATAGTAGATGCCTACGGCTTGATTCTCCCAGCATCTCTCAGAATTGCCTGTGGGAAAGATGGAACCCTGTGATGTTTATCTGCCTCCTGACTCCGTTCATTGAGGATTGCTCCTGTATACTGTGACTGCCCTGCATCTCCAAGCTGTGCTGTGTACTGACTGAGCAGCCTCCTTCAGCTTCAGAGAAGGCCCTGGAGCAGAGAATTGGAGTGACATGTGGCTTGTTGAGGTGGAAAAAGTCTGAACCTACAGGGAATTCTCTACCACATCTGTGGCTGAAATCAGAGCTGGGCCAGGGGGATGTCATAAAGGACTAGCTATAGACCACACCTTATATTACTCAGATCTGTTTGCCCTCTTATTAAGTTCATGTTGTCATTGTACCCTCAAGGTGGTGGCCACGATTTCTAGAAAGGACTCTGTGCAGAAGAAATAGTGGAATAAGGTTAAGATGCCTGCTGGTCCCAAGGCCATGACTGATATTCATCAACTTTCTCCTCTACCACTTGTTCTGGATGATCTCATCCTTGGCCAGCATTGGCTGGTCTAATTTATTTGCCTGGTGGGGGAATCCCAGAACTTTATCTGAGAGCTCAGGCCTTTCACTGTCTTGCCCTTATTTTGCTATAGTGACTGCAATTGTTTGTTCACTGTTATTATCAAACACAAAGACACATAAGGGTCCCCCAAGGAATCCCCTGAGTTCCAGCATATTCTCAACTGCCCCCTAACAGAGCACCAGTGCTGGCTTCTTACGATCATCAAGACTGAGTAACCTCACCAGTATTGTAACTCCTTTCTTTGCCTGCTGTTACACCCACCTAAGGAAACCAAAGAGATCAGTTGCAGTTTCTGATTTTGTGGAACCCTTCATGTGTCACTAGGAGTAGTGTGACCCACTCCCCACTTTACGCAGTAGAGCCCACACTAGAATAGGAAGCACAAATGGGTTACTGGGAGTGGTAGTGAGAAGGGCGAATTCTTGTTCCATTTCTTGGCATCTGGATTCTAGCCATGGGGGACACTGCTTGATATGTTGGTTAATACAGATAGTGAGTTATGGAGGGTATTCCTCCAGGTCTATGGGATGTTGCCTTAGTTGAGCTGTTCATAGGCCATTCCAATCTGGTATTTGTATTCGTTTCCTGAAGCTGCTGTAACAAAGTACAAACAACGGGGTGGTTTAGAATGACTGAAATTTATTGTCTCAGATTTCTGTATCCCAGAGGTTTGAGATCCTGCCATTGGCAGGATTGGTTCCTTCTGAGAGCGGTGAGGGAGACTGTTCCATGCTTCTCTCCCAGCTTCTGGTCATTTATCAGCAATCGTTGGTGTCCCTTGGCTCGTGGCAGCGCAAATCCATTCTCCACATGGTGTTCCCCCTGTGCCTCTGTCTCTGAAGGTCTCCTTTTAATAAGGACATAGTCATACTGTATCAATGACCTCATCTACAAGCTGATGGTATCTGAAATGACCCTGTTTCCAATTAAAGTCACACTCTGAGTTACTGGGAGTTACCACTTCAACACATGAATTTATGGTGGGGGGAAGACACAATTCAACTCAAACAGTATTAGACCAGCTACTTCCAGGAATACTTTGGCCACCTGATGTGAAGAGCTGACTCACTGGAAAAGACCCTGATGCTGGGAAAGACTGAAGGCGGGAGAAGAAGGGGATAACAGAAGATGAGACAGTTGGATGGCATCACTGACTCAATGGACATGAATTTGAGCAAGTTTCCGGAGATGGTAAAGGACAGGGAAGCCTGGCCTGCTGCAGTCCATGGGGTTGCACAGAGTTGGACATGACTGAGCTACTGAACAACAACTTCCAAGAAAAAGGTTGGCTACAGTAGAACCAGAAAACCCCATAGTCATGTACACATTTCTCAATAAAACGAGCGCCTTGCTGCTGCTAAGTCTCTTCAGTTGTGTCCGACTCTGTGTGACCCCATAGACGGCAGCCCACCAGACTCCGCTGTCCCTGGGATTCTCCAGGCAAGAACACTGGAGTGGGTTGCCATTTAACCCGAGGCAATCTTATGCAGGATGCTATGACTTTTAATCAGGTATTCTGTAAGCCCTTCAGACAGTACAGCTAGGAGAGGCCCTGCAGAAAGAGAAGATAAACCAATATTGGGAGCAGGTATCACGCCCTTCAGAGTGGAAGGGATCCAATGCAATTGACTTGCCATCAAGAAGCTGGTTGTTTACACTTTGGTTTCTGAGGGCCCAGTGTCAGTCTAATGATGACAGGTTGATTATGCACCAGAAATGGTGGTTAGACCAGCTTTACTGAGCCCATGCTGGTGGGTCCATTTACAGCCATCATCCCTGATACCATGGCAGCTCTGATGATGGGATCATTGTGCACTTGGGTGACTGGGGACATCCACTGGACAATCCTTCAGACCAATCATCTTGTCCATCTAGTTGTGCCTCCTCTGCGGTGGATGCTTTTCAGTGAGTACTGACATTAAGACACAAAGACTCAAAGACTTCGTTCTCTTTCCTATAGGTCTACCCATAACCCCCTTTTCTAAAACTGTTTATAATATTAATAATTTAATCCTGCTCCTTCCAGGCCCCTGATCAATCAGTCAATCATTTGCCCAGAGATGTATCCTGATCTTGGGCTACCTTTTCTTCCGTGTGAAGCAGACAATCAACTGTTATGCTCACGGCTCTGCCCACGGGGTGTTCCCCTTGTGGTGCTGTAGGGAACAACAGTTTACTTTCAGGACACGCCAGCACAGTTTTCAAAGTATTGAGCCTTTATTTAAAAAAAAAAGAAATCATTCTTGATAAAAATGCTGCTTCAAGAAAACCTCTTGTGTACTGGAAAAGGGAAAACCTTTCAGTGGTTCCTTGATGCTCTGGAAGCACACCGTGAGCTGGAGCTGAGGCGCCAGGACCCTCAGAGCCGCCCTCTGCAGGGACAGAGCCCCCTAAGGGGCAGAAGCATTGGTCCGTGCCTGGTGGTCAGGGCCGGGAGAGCTTCTCCCCTCAGCAGACTCCCTGCTCGGGGAGTTCCCCTTAGGGTCTCTGCTACAGGAGCATCATGGCTAGTGTGCAAGGATGTCCTGAAAGCCCCGCTGCCCTGCTGGTGGTGATGTGATCAGCTGGGTGATCACCAGCACATTGAGCCAAGCCATCTGTGAATGAGGATCAGGCATTTTCTCCTCTGTTGGCTTGTTTGCGGGAACCTAAAATAATCTGCCTGCAGTGCAAGGGACGCGGGTTCCATCCCTGGGTTGGGAAGATACCCTGGAGAAGGGAATGTTGACCCCCTTCAGTATTCTTGCCTGGAAAAATCCCCTGGACAGAGGAGCTGGGTGGGTTACACAGTCCATGAAGTTGCAAACAGTCAGACATGAGGAAGCCACTGAGCGCACACGCACGCGCTGTAAGATCTCAGATGTCCGCTGAGACAAAGCCTTGGTGAAACAGAACAGGTGACCTATGGCCACTTATTTATGTAAGTTATTTATGCCCTTTGGACCTGCTTGGACCCCATCATAGAATGGCTTGCTGCTGTACCCACTAGAACCCCTGACTTAGTGGGTCTGACAACACATAGCTAAGTGATGGACACATCTGATGTTCTCAGGTCAGGTGCTCGGTCTTTAATAAAGACAGCAGCATATCAGGATGCTTTTTTCAGATGGTGAGTCATTCTCTATGGAAAAAACATGGCCTTGCTCCAGGATGCTAGGGAGTCTGTGCGACGAATCGCTCCCTGATGCTTGCCAGCAGGTTGGCCTTTTCTGTTATAGTCATCTCTAGCATTGTTAGGTTTACAGAGGACGTGGCCACACACAGAGCCCCTCCTTGAATCCACAGTAGTGGCTCTCAGCTTTCTGCTGGGCCAACGCTTGAATATTTCTGGTGGCATAAATTAAGTGAAATCCAAGTGTGTTGACCACTAATCTTTCACCGAGGAATATAATCTCAATCAAAATTCCAGAAGACTCCTGGAAAAATTTATATTATTATTCTACTTTCTTTTAGAAAGATAAAGGCCCTAGAATAGATGACACAATTTTAAAAGATCACAATGTAAATCAAGAATTGATGTTACCTAATTTCATGACTTACTATAAGGTGGCAGTAATCAAAACAGCGTGTTACAGATATATAGATAATATAGATCAGTAAAACACAAGAGAGGCACAAATAATCCTTATTTGTATATTCAGTGAATTTTCAACAAAGGCGCTTTCAAAAAAGAAAGGATAATCTTTTCAACAAATAGTGGTAGAATAACTGCATCTCTAGATGAGAAAATGTAAAAATATCAACCCTAACTTCACAACATACGCTCATGAGCTCAACTGTGTCTGACTCTTTGTGATCCCATGGACTGTAGCCTACCAGGCTGCTCTGTTCTGTTCTTTCTAGTTCTGTTTTCCTTTGACAGCTAATAAATAGTTGAATAATTACCCTGGAAAACAATGCAGCTGTAACTATTATTGGAATTTGGTTCAAATCCCGGAACACATACTAGACTCATGGAGCAGTGTCTGAGAAAAGTTCTCCTCCCCTACCTGCTCCCCCCTCTCTCCCTAGGGCTTTCAAGGAGAGTGGAGAAGAAGGCCTTTCTCCAGCTGGCAGTTTTACTTGCCAAGATAATTTTAAGTTATGATGTGCAAGGTTACTAGGGAGTTGCTAGGAATGTAAAGATGAATTCAAAAAGATTTTACCTTACAAGAATTTCTGAGTCTGCAGGGGGAGCCAGACAAAAATAGATAGCTATATGTATACCTATATTTATCTATCCATCCATTTAAAAACACAGCAAAAATCCTTATAGTGAAGTATAAGCCAAAGTCTAGGAAAGGTCTAGGGAATTATTTCAAGGGGTGGGTGGGAAAAGCAAAAATTTTAAGAAGAAAGTGGCATTTGAGTTGGGTTGAAGGATGAGTAAACTTTCAGTGAAAGATAAGGGGCTGCAGGAATAGTCTAATGGAAGGTAAGCAGAAAGGCTGGAATTTATTGAGGAACACAATAGTGTCAGAGAAATAGTAATTTAACAATTCATTGTTTTGATCCTGTCTTTAGAGGCTTATTTTTAGTTTGTTGCTGTTGTTTAGTAGCTAAGTCCTGTCGGATTGTTTTTGCTAACCCAGGGACTGTAGCCTGCCAGGCTCCTCTGTCCATGGGATTCTCCAGGCAAGAATACTGGAGTGGGTTGCCATTTTCTTCACCACAGGATCTTCCCCACTCAGAGATGGAAAGCCACGTCTCCTGCATTGGCACACAGGTTCTTTACTACTGAACCACTAGGGAAGTCAATTATTTTTAGTTTAGGGTACATAAGTACACACATTACTAGGGAGCTTCATAAGAAAAGAGGGGGTTACATCATATGTTCACGATTTTTCTGGGTACAATCTTCTCCCCTGGAATGGCAGATAACAAATGCTTCGAATCACCTGTGAGACCCTGCATCTTCTAGATTCAATTTCAAAAGACTTAGCCTCTGTGTGCCTCAGTTAACTTTTAAATAAAAACAAGAATACTTTCCTAAAGAATTGTTAGGAATGACACAGGACGAAGAATGTCTGGCAGAATAGTACTTTAGTAGATATGTCCTAAATTATATATTTAATAAGTAAGTAGATACGCGTGTGAAGTATTAAAAAGTTTTCACCTGGCACCCCTCTCCCGCTGGCTGTAGCCGATAGACCACACCCTCCTAATCCGCCATCCCATTCCCTGGCGCTGGAGGAAACAGCGGTTCCTAACGCCTCCCAGCCTCAGCTAAAGCACGTGGGCTCCGCCTCCCCACAACAACAAAAAACCCTGTAGCACCAGCCCCAGCCCCTCTGCGGGCTTGGCTTGATTTTTAAATCCATCCGAAAGGGCCAATCAGAGGCAGCCGTTCGACTACGCGGAAGCCGATTGGCTCATAACCTCTGATAGTGACCAATAGGCTTGGAGCCGAGTTCAGTCTGGGAGGCCGGAAGCGCTCGAATCGGAAACGGGTGGCGGTCGCGGGCAGTTTGAATTGGCCTCTGTGCTCCAGCTCGCCGAGGCTGGACAAGGACTCGCCTTTCAGAAGGGTTGTTTGTCCTTTCCTGCCAGCAAGGTGAGTGTTCTCCTTGGGTCCCAGCTCTGGCGGCGGGCGTGAGGGAGCCGCGGGCCTTGTGCTGGGGGCTCCTGGGCGGCGATCCCTGTGGGATGGCGCTTCTGGGCGCTGAGGCCGCTGTCTCCTCCCACCCGAGGGCCTAGAGAATCGGCCCCGGGCCAGGTTCTTAGGGGTCTCGGCGCCCCTGTGCTCCCGGTGAAAGTGGGCTTGCACTAGTGTCAGGAGACCTTGCTTCGCCCTTTGGGGGAAACATTCCTCTGTACGGAAAGGGACTTGAAGCTCAGTAGGTATTTCACTGGCAGCCTTTCTAGACCTCCTGTTTGAAATGTGGACATCAGTGTTTTGTCGCTTGGAGGAGATGCAAACTTGGGATTTGAGGGTTTTGATCTGGGCAGCGGTTTGGTGTGCCTGTTGTTCGTTGCGAGAGCTTTTCTCTCTTGCCTTCCTTTTATTTTCGCATTTCTTGGACTGCGCCTGTGGACCTGGCTTGCGCTATATATGGGATGAGGACTCAGAAATAAATGACTTTGAGGCCTGTTCCCGAGCTTGGTCTGGAGGCGCAGGCAGAGTTTTCACTTACAGGCTCCGCGGTAGCACTTTCGGCGGGGACTCGGGTTTCTTGGAGATGGGGGATTCTGATAAAGGGAACGTGTGAACCCGGCCTGCAGTGCGTGATGTGCGCGTCACAAAAGAGTTTCTTTGGGGTTCAGTGATTCGGGCATGGAAAGTGTCCTCCACTTGGTTAAGATAGAACATTTTTGGAATGAGCGTAGTCCTGCAAATCCTTTTGGCAGGAACCTTGACATCCTGGGCTTTTCTTCATCACCCCACCCCCTACCCCCTTTGCCCGTTTCATCTTGAGGTTTACATTGTTTTTTTTTTTGTCCTGTTGCCCCAGTGGTTCCATATAGATTGTTGAATGATTGATACCTTAAATCTGTCGAAGTCCCCTGTAATCAAAATTAGCTTGGGTCTGTTGGTTGCTTTAACCATTTATGTTTTGTTGTATCTTAGACTTGGAAATGGAAAAGCATTTAACTGGCCAGTCGTCCTTCTGTTTATTTCCATCGTCTGTATCATCTTTTTAAATTGCTCCTTTTAATATTTTGTTTGCTATGATGTCTTGATGTAATGCCTTCCATGGCTGGCAGAATTGTTTAGGAGTTATAGTGCCTCTGAAGGCACCCCTGAACTCCTGAATGAACTAGCTAGTTTATAATAGATGAGGTTGCCTATTGGGGAAGTGTAAACTGTCTTTGTTGCTGGAGTGGCGTGAGACTCCTTGAAGTAGTTTTTGGGTAGATGGGAATGGGGTTTACGACACTGTGTTCAAAGAATTAAGGGGGAGGGGAGAATGGCAGAGAAAACAACTTTCTAAGGCTTGAAATTATGTGCTTTCGGAGACCCTTGCTTCTCTTTTAATTTTTGGAAAAAAATTATTCGTAGTACTTTCATCAACTAATTTTTTTTTCAACTAATTTTTAATCATGCTGATAAATTTCCTTGATGAAGTCGATTGAAACAAAACACCAAAATGGTTGTGGACTTCACTTAGTAAAAAAACAGATTCTCATCCTCTTGCTAAAATAACTGGAAAATGAATGCTTTTTTTTCTTCCGTTTGAGTTCCAAAGGCTGAGAAGAGAATAATTACCATACTTTTCTCTCAGCTGTTTTAAATTTTCTAAGATATGTCCGAGAAAGAGGTAGGCCATTTCTGTCTTGGTACCATAGGTAGCAATATACAAACAAAAAAGTGTTTTTCAGGAACTAATATAATAGCTAATATGTATGGAAAGCTTATCAGGAGATAGTGTTCCAAAGGTTTAGGGAGTCACCACCATTATTATTCCCAAACCTGGAAACCCGAGCACAGACCTGTTAAATAACATGCCCAAGGCCACACATCTTGTCTATAGCTGAGAAGGAATTTGAATCACTAAGGCTATATACCTGATTCCTGGTCACGGTTGGTCTGGAGAATGACTTAACTGCATTTTGCAGTGATTCTAGTGCTAGTATGGCATTCACACTTTGTTCTTTCATGCACTGACTCAACAAATGATAACCACGTGGGAGGAGGAGGAGGTACCTGTATCATGAGAGACTCTGATGGAGAGAAAATACCAGATTATGATGGATGTCCTCAGGGAAGTCTTCCTGGAGGAAGAGGGACGGAGTATGAGTGGGAATTAATGACGTGAAGAGTAGAAAGATGAGCGTTTGCAAAATAACTTATGTATCTTATTTGTCCTATAAGACCAATTTCCCCAGAAACCTTATAGCAAAATATTCATACCTTGTATAATGAAAACGAACTGACTGGTAGCCTAGTAAGAAGTGAAAAATGAGAAATAAGGAAAACAGAAAGCAAGGTGAAACCAAACGAGCATATTGTGTACTACTTCACAGTCAGAGTTATTGGGAGTCACCTTGCAGAGGGTGGCTAGGTGGAAGCTATACTTTGTTATCTTTTGAAAGAAGTTTTGAAATTTGATTCTTAGAGGTGGTTATGTAGATTAGTTCGATTCTGAGACTGTAAGTTTTCTTTTACCGTGGTAGGATCAACAGTCTGTTTATTCTTTTCAGTTTGTTTATAAATGTTGGGGTCATAAAGAAAGGAGAGCAAAATGAGCTGGGCTTTGGAAGAA
Source organism: Cervus elaphus (assembly GCF_910594005.1). Lineage (NCBI taxonomy): Eukaryota > Metazoa > Chordata > Mammalia > Artiodactyla > Cervidae > Cervus > Cervus elaphus. Next base: position 70,170,467 of record NC_057828.1, on the reverse strand, counting down.
TGGAAGGAAGGCCTGCCTACAAGAGCTCTTCAGAAGATTCAAGAGCTCGAAGGCCAGCTCGACAAACTGAAGAAAGAAAGGCAGCAGAGGCAGTTCCAGCTCGAGACCCTGGAGGCTGCGCTGCAAAAGCAAAAACAGAAGGTATCACTGAGATGCTGGGTTTTACAACTGTTCACTCATTATTTGGATTAACAGTTTCCTCTTGGTCTTTTTAATTTAGAGAAAAGTGATTTTGCTGTCTGCAGGTGGTTATCCTCCCTCCTCTCCTCTATTGAGTCTTTTTTATTGTGATTACCTTACTTCTGCATTCTCTGTCCTCATTTCTGCTTATGTGCTCGTGTGTAGGGATGCTGAATTCCATTTTCACTTCTGTTAGGGACCATGAATTGGACATCGCTTTTGCATTCTGCACCAACATGGCCAAAAGTCTCTGGCTCTGAATCTGGGGTCAGTATCAGAACACTTTGCAGCCCAAATAGATACTGCTTTTTTTGGGGGGGGGAGGGTGGCTGTGAGGCATGTGGGATCTTAGTTCCCTGACTGGGGATCGAACCTACACTCCCTGCAGTGGAAACTCAGAGTCTTAACCACTGGATCACCAAAGAAGTCTCCTAGATACTGCTTTCTGACAGTGAGCTTTCATTGTGGAGTTCCCAGATCTCTCCAGGACTAGTAAATGGAAACTTAAATAGTACTCTTTCATACTAGAGTAGTAATACAATTGCTGCTTCTAAAATGTTTTTGCTAGTGGGAGAATTTTTCAATTTCTTATACTTACTGGCTTTGGCAGCTGAACTTAAAAATGAGTAGCTAAGAGAGGGTTTATAGGTTAATGTTTTTTAATTCTTGAAAGCATATTAAAGCCTCTCTAGGATCGGTGTGTGTAGACCTAACCAAAGACAGTGTAATACATGACTTTGTAAAACTTTTGTCAATAAACTTCAAAATGAGATCACCTAGGATTTCTCTGTTCATCAAGCATTGACTTCTGGATTATTACAATAATATTTCAGAAAATTAGTCATCAGGATTAGACTCAGATTCACAGATAATGTCTGGTAAGTTCATGAGTAAGTGATGTATTTCCTTTTGAACAATCCCCACTAGGTTGAGAATGAAAAAACAGAGGGTGCAAACCTGAAAAGGGAGAACCAAAGCTTGATGGAAATATGTGAAAATCTGGAGAAGACTAAGCAGAAGATTTCTCATGAACTTCAAGTCAAAGAGTCACAAGTGAATTTCCAAGAAGGTCAACTGAACTCGAGCAAAAAACAAATAGAAAAGCTGGAACAGGAACTTAAAAGGTAACTTTTTGGGGAATAGTATTTATTATGGATATCTTTATATGTATTTATCAGGTGCATCCTTTTCATGGTGTTATTATTACATATTGAAGGTTTTTCCTTTCCAGTGGAATGAACAATGATTTGGGGAAAATTAATTCTCATATGCTTCAGTCATGTTGTTGCAGGCTCAGGGCCGTGTGAATTCATTAAATGGTTGCTGGCTTATTCATTTACTTATTCAATAGATGTTTATTAAGCTGCCTCATGTGCCAAGGTCTGTGTTACTAGCGGGGTGCAATCATAAATACCCAAACTGTCAACAGTGGTTACTGGAAAGATGCAGGGAAGTTGAAACGTGGCTTCTATTGATGGCATGTGTCTTCTCTGTGTGGAAAAGCTGCTGTAGAGAATGAGAACTGGGGAATTCCCAAAGATGGGGAGCAGCGAGAGCGCAGTTAAGATTGGAGGCCAGGAATTTATAGTAGGACCAGTCTGTAGCATTGTATGAGGGTTTTTTTTTCTTCTTTAGCATGTGGGGTATAAATGCTGAGAAGATATCCAAGAGGATTGATTTAGGGTTTGGGGGCAAGGGTGATGGGCTAGAAGACAGTGGAGTAATTGAGGATGTGGAAGAGAGTGAGTGAAGTTGGGTGCCACGGAATCTCAGCTGGAGAGGAGGGAAGTGAAGTCTGCAAGACTTTCCCACCGAGATCCCCATCCGAGAGACCTGTAATGCATAGAGACCTATGCATTACATAATCAGCTCATTGATTTCATTCTCTATGACTGCATCTCTCTTCCTGCCCTGGAAACACGTGGACGGTTGGGGAAGGTGGGGGTGGGGAAATTGGGATTGACATACATACACTACCTTGTATGAAATAGCTAGCTGGTTGGAACCTACTTTACTATAGAGCATAGGGAACTCAGCTCAGTGCTCTGAGAAGACCTATATGGGTTGGGATGGGGGAGTGGGGGTAGGAGGGAGGTCTAAGAGGGAAGGGAATATATCCATATAGCTGATTCACTTTATTATGCAGCAGAAACGAAGCACAACATTGCAAAGCAATTATACTCCAATAAAAAAAATAAAACTGCTTGTCTTATAAAAGGCAACCAATAAAATACTTGTTAAATGGGAAGAAACCCACCAATTTCAATGCCATATTTGACCAATTTTTTTCTTTGACCAATTTTTTAAAAAGTGCTTATTACTATTTTTCCATTTAAAAAAAAGTCCCCAAACAACTAGAGGCATTAATCAAAAAATAAGTTTAGTGGGACTTGAGCACTCCTAGCTTATAAATGGAATCTTCTCATTCTAATAGTGGAAGATTAAAAGCAAAAAAGACTAGCAAATTGCCCCATGTTAATTTCTGTGAATGTTCCCCTAGAAATTTTAAGAATAAGTTTTGTTTTTAAATAACTTTACACTTCCAGAACCAGTTAACACCTTACATAACCAGGGTAAAATGACCAAACAGGAAATTAATGTTAATTCAATACTATTAACTATAGATCTTATTAGAATTTCTCTCATTTTTCCAGTCATGTCCATACACTCATTTTTCCAGGAATGTCCTTTTTCTACTCCAGGATCTGAGCCAGGATTCCATGTTGCATTTAGTGGATGTTTTCTTTTCTCCTTAAGCTGTGATGGTTTTTTGACTTTTGTGACTTTGACATTTTTAAGGAGCACTAGACCCCTTTATTGTAAAATAGAACTCATTTGGATTTGTCTGCTGTTTTTCAACAATGGCAGAGTTGACACTTTGGACTGGATTATTCTTTGTTGTGGAAGGCTGCCCTGTTCACCATAGGATATGTGGAATTTCTGGCCTCCACTCACTAGATACCAGTAGCACTTACCCCATCTCCAAATTTTGACAGTCAGAAATGTCACCAGGCACTGCCAAATGCCCTTTGGGAGGGCAAAGTCATCCTGGAGAGAGAATCACTGGGTCAGATTGAGGCTGTGAATTTTTGGTAAGAGTGTCACAGAACTAGTGACATGCCTTTCTCAGTGCCTCATATCAGAGGGTACATGATTCAGTTTGACTTTTAAACCATCACTTGGTTAGGGTGTTACCTGAATTTCTGGATTGTAAATTACTGTTTTTCCGTTTGTAATTAATAAGTATTTTGATACCAAGAACTTTTTTCCAGGCATAGCTTGCAGTTATCTTAATTCTACCTACAAAGCAAACATATTTGTGAAAGGTAAAACATTTAAAAATTAAGAGTTGATTCTTCATATCTATGAGTTCTGCATCCACAGATTCAACCAACTAGGGTCAAAAATATTTGAAGAAAAAATTCCAGAGAGTTCCAAAAGCAAAAATTAAATTTGCATGCTGACAACTATTAACATAGTATATACATTATATTAGGTATTATAAGTAACCTAGAGGTGATTTAAAATGTGCAGGATGATGTGCATAGGTTATTATGCAAATGCTACCTATGTGATTTAATATGAGAGTTGAACCTTTGCACATTTTAGTATTTAAGGTGAAAGTGCAAGTCGCTCAGTCCTCTCCGACTCTTTGCAACCCCATGGACTATACAGTCCCTGGAATTCTCCAGGCCAGAATACTGGAGTGGGTAGCCTTTCCCTTCAGGGGATCTTTCCAACCCAGGGATCAAGCCCAGGTCTCCCGCATTGCAGGTGGATTCTTTACCAGCTGAGACACATGGGAAGCCCTTTAGTATTTAAGAGGGTCCTAGACCCAACCTTCTGCAGGTACCAAGGGTTGATTGTCTGCTTGTCTTTTTATGAGGATGATAGCTTAGGTACATAGCCATCTTTTTCTAATTTTGTTTTCTATCCGTGTGGTAAGGTGGCTATTAAGTTGCAATGTTAGAATGATAAATAAATGTCTTTTGTTCTTTGTTTTCCTAAACTTTATCTTTGTTTGGCTTGTTCATCACTGTATTCCTAGCACCTGGCAATTGCAAGTCCTCGAATACTTGTTGAATGAATAAATGAAAGAAGCATTTGTTTTGGAAAGCAGGTGCTTGGGAAATAGGAAGTTCACTTCAGTATGCTGGAATAATTATTTCTTTGAAAAGAACATTTTGGGTGCCAATGTTAGAAATATTGATGTTAATAATTTAGACAGAAACATTCATATTTTAACATTTGAGGAAGAGATGCTTGGGTAAATTAAACCTAGTAGAAAAGAGCTTAATTTAGTACATTTTTTTTTTAGTGGTGATAGTTTGTGTTTTTTTTCCCTAGGAGACAGGCGATACAAAGGTTTATAAAAATAACAGCAGGGTATATTTTTATATAATATTTAAAATTAATAAACTTTTTCAAATGAAAAGATAGGGAAAAGGGGATAAGATGTGAATTTGAGAGGGAAAAGAAACACCAATTTCGCAAGTTCCTTCAAAATTTCTCTCTGGAGTCACCAACCTTTTACCCCTTGGGAAGTCTATAGACCTGCAGTGTCCAATATGGTCACCACTGGCTACATGTGGCCATGGGACACTTGAAATGTGGTTAATGTAAATGGAGGTGTGCTGGAAATAGGCAGTGAACTCCAAATTCTGAAGATTTAGTACAAAAACATGTAAAATACCTTATTAATGATTTTTGCATTGATGGTACGTTGAAATGATAATATCAAAAATATTGAGTGAAATATTAAGATTGAATTCATTTATTTCTTGTTATTATTTTTACACTAATAGAACATTTTTGTTGGAGAGGTGTTATCTATTATGAATTTGAAGGTGATTTGATTTGCTGAATAACCATTTTCAGCTCATACATTACTTCCTTCTCGGATTGAATTTAGATCCGGGAGGAGCTAGCGCACTGAGGCCCTTCCTTTATTCCTTTCTTCCCTTCCTGCTTTGATTAATGTGTCCTTGGCAGAGAGAATGGTGCCCATCATTAGCAATTGTACGAGGAGCTTCATTTTATTTCTTGTGTTAAGGGAAAACCAGAGACACTGGGCAAGCTGCAAGAATTGCGTTCTCTTGAAGGGTGTTAGAACTTAAATGGTAAGGATACTGGACACACGTACAGTTCAGGTTCTCTGCATCCTCAGGTTCTACACCTAACGATATGAAGGGCTGACGGTACTACTGCTAATTCTACATAAGGGACTTGAGCATCCTGGATATTTGTCATCTCCAGGGGTCTTGGAACCAATGCTCCACACATACTGAGAATGATTGTGTTTAGCTCACTTTCTTCATTTCTTTGGGACAGTTTCCTGCCAGTATCTTTTCTACATGCATGAAGTTACTTGATTTTTATATGTGCATTTAAAAAATGTCATAAAAGGCATAGTATGTATATCAAGGCTATGTTTTTATTTATTTAAATTTTCTACTTATTTAATTTTTAACTGGAGTATAATTGCTTTATAATACTGTGGTAGTTTCTGCTGAACAACAGTGTGAATCAGCCGTAAGTATACATATATGCTGACCCTCTTAAGCCTCCCTCCCAGCCCTGTAGGTCATCACGGAGCGCTAAGCGAGTTCCCTGTGGTATAGAGCAGCTTCCCGCTAGCTATGTATCTTATACGTGGTAGTGTATATATATCAATACTACTCTCTTCATTCACCAACCCTGTCCTTCCTCCTCTGTCCACAAGTCCATTCTCTACATCTCTGTTTCTGCCTGGCAAATAGGTTCATCAGTACCATTTTTCTAGATTCCTTATATATGTGTTAATATATGATACTTGTTTTATTCTTTCTGGCATACTTCACTCTCTTGTGACAGACTCTGGGTTCATCCATATCACTACAGATGACCCAATTTCTTTCCCTTTTGTGGCTGAGTAATACTTGTATATTTGTACATCTTTTTTATCCGTTCATTTGTCTGTGGACATTTAGGCTGATTCCCTGAACTGGCTGTTGTAACTAGTGCCGCAGTGAATGATTGGGGTTGTCGTTGTTCAGTCACTAGGTTGTGTCTGACTCTTCTGCGACCCCCATGGACTGTAGCCTGCCAGGCTCCTCTGTCCATGGGATTTCCCAGGCAAAAAAGACTGGATTGGGTAGCCATTCCCTTCTCCAGGGGATCCTCCCAACCCAGGGATTGAACCCATGTCTCTTGGATTGCAGGCGGATTCTTTACTCCTGAGCCACTGGTGAAGCCCTAACATGGGGTACATGTGTCTTTTTGAATTATGGTTTTCTCAAGGTATATGCCCAGTAGTGGGGTTGCTGGGTCATATGGTAGCTTTTAGTTTTTTAAGGAACCTCAGTACTGTTCTCTACAGTGGTTGTATCAATTTACATTCCACCAACAGTGCAGGAGGGTTTTCTTTTTTCCACATCCTCTACAGCATTTATTGTTTGTAGATTTTTTGATGATGGCTGGTCTGACCTGTGTGAGGGGATAACCTGACTGTAGTTTGATCTGCATTTCTCTAATAAGGAGTGATGTTGAGAATCTTTTCATGTTGGCCATCTATCTGTCTCTTTTGGAGAAATGTCTGTTTAGATCTTCCATTTTTTGATTTTTTTTTTTTTTCATTTTTTGATATTTTAAAAAAATAATTTTTACTTTTATATTTATTTTTGGGTGTGTTGGGTCTTTGTTGCCACGCCGGCTTTTTTCCAGCTGCGATGAGCAGGGGCCCTCTCTTGTGGGGCACAGACTCTAGGGCACGCGGGCTTCGGTAGCTGCAGCTCCCGGGCTCTAGAGCACAGGCTTAGTAGTTGTGGGGCATGGGCTTAGTTGCTCCACAGCACGTGGGATCTTCCTGGATCAGGGATCGAACCCATGTCTCCTACATTGGCAGGTGAATTCTTTACCACTGAGCCACCAGGAAAGCCCTGCTGTTGTTGTTTTATACTGAACTCCATGAGCTGCTTGTATATTTTGGAGATTAATCTTTAGTCAGTTGCTTCACTTGCAAGTATTTTCTCCCATTCTGAGGGTTGTCTTTTCATCATCTTGTTTATGGTTTCCTTGGCTGCGCAAAAGCTTTTAAGTTTAATTAGGTCCCATTTGTTTATTTTTCTTTTTATCTTCATTTCTCTAAAAGGTAGGTCAAAAGGATCTTGCCAAAGTCTATATTATTAATATAATGACAATATTATATGTAATGTTATCTAGTTTCAAGATTTGAGCCCCTGCTTCAATGATAGCAATGTCCTCCTGTGTTTAAGTTCTGGGGTTTTTTTTTTTTTTGGTTGCACTGTGTCTTTCTTTGGCCTAGAATATAAAATTTGGTTGGAATGTGTCCCAACTCTCCCAACTCTCCTTTGCTATGATAGTGGTTATTATAGATCTTCACTATAGCCTTTATTACATTGTAATTGGCTGGCTTGTATTTCTGTTTTCTGAGTTCCTTTGGAGACAAAGGACTGTCTCGCAAGTTAGTTCTTATGAAGTGTCTGTTGGACAAATGCAGTGGTAGGAATTCTTAGAGGGTGGGTATTTTTGTCAGTTTGTTGCTCTCTGGGAATGTATGGTGTTGGTGTTCTGCAGCTGTGACTGGTGTGGCATCCTCTCGGGTCGTTTTCTCACAGGTGTAAATCTGAACTTGAAAGAAGCCAGCAAGCTGCACAATCTGCGGATGTCTCTCTGAATTCATGCCTTACACCACAAAAAATTTTTGCAACTCCGCTCACACCAAGCCAGTATTGTAGCGGTAAGGATTCTTTTCCCTTTGTATAAATAGCTCTTTTGTTGAGATTTTTAATTCTGCCCAAGAAATGAAATCATTCAACCTTGAATTCAGCTTCTAATTTAAGCATTAAAAACAACAACAAAAAGCAGCCATTAGTTACATATATATTTGTGTATCTGTTGAAATATGTTGCGCCATCAGTCAGCCTTTAAGCTTTTCCCTTTATGCGTCTATGGTATTTTTTTTTTTTTTTTATTCTATGGTATTTTTTTAAATAATTCAGTTTTGGAATATTCAAAATGCCTGTGTTTCCATGCATTTTGATATTTGAGTAATTTGATCAGTATCGGTTGCCTTAACCAAAATATTCTTTCTATCTGATGTACAAAGATACGCATTTCTAGACTATCATAATGATTCTTTGCAAAATCAGTGATCAAACTGAAACTGTATCTCATTGTCTGTGTTTAGGTTCCAAATATGAAGATCTAAAAGAAAAGTATAATAAAGAAGTTGAAGAACGACAAAGATTAGAGGCAGAGGTAAAAGCCTTGCAGGCAAAGGTAAGTTAATTATGGGCCTTTTAATGGAGTATGCAATTGAAGAAGTACTTTGCTATAAGTAGGATGGAGCAAGGATAGAAAAATCTGCTCTACATAGGGCTGACCCGTTTTTCTTACACCGAGAAAACAGACTTCCTGGCTCATTGGTTATGATATTTTTAAGTTTAAAAATAGGTAAGTGTGGAGTACAATGGATTGGGCAGATGACTTTATCCCTAAATATCAAATAGGCCGCAAATTCCCTAGAAACTGTGGAAACATACTTGTTTCTCTGTTAAGATCTTATATGATAAAGAATATGTTTGGAGAGGGTGGGACCAGAGTTATTCCTGGCTGACTTTGGCACCTGGAGGCAAATGCTTCCTATTCAGACCTTCTGATGGAATTTGGTGATTGCTACCAGGGATGAGAGGTTTGGGGATCATTATTAATGAAATGTTTATTTCAGGTGAGAAGGTTGTCAACATAACCTCTCTAGTTCTTTTAAATATGTAGCTGACAAGGGATTTAAACTCCAATTTGGTAGGGGAGAAAAAGGCTGAGAGAGGTGGGTGAAAGATTTGCTTAACATCAATAAAATAAACAAAATGCATGTTTTGGGAACCCCAGCTTTTAGTTACAGGACTGACCCTGAAAATACCTGGTGTCTGTAGAATATACCTTTCTCATTTCTGCTCACATGGTATTATTCGTTTTCTTTTTTTTTTTAAATTCCAAGAAAAAAAAATTCCAGTTTGGTACTGAATGGCACAGTCCCACTCAGCATATGAACTTGGTGAGATGGCCCAACTTAGCAGACAGGTTAAGGCTGAATGTATAAGTAGATGCCTTATAGAGGATCAAAAAGTACCTGTTCGAGTTTTAGCAATTTTAATTTTTTTTAAGCCTTTAACCCTTGTTTTGAGATCACCAGAGTTTTGGTACATAGCAAAGGCATTGCTTTTCAACATGAATAAAAATGAAACCATAAACTTCTGATTGTCTTGGAAATATCATTTGCTTTGTTACCCATTTCACATTGGTATCAATTCTGGCCCCGACATCTGTTGCCAGAGTTATTTTGTGGAGGACTGTGAGTCTCCAAAAACATTAAACCTCTCCCCGTGGTGAGAAAAGCCCTTGCTATAAAAAATTTAACTCGGCTACTGTAGCTGCAACTTGATGTTTGTTAGAATGGAGATAGAGAGAAGAACAAAAAGGATTCTAAACAGCAGAAAATCCACAAATGTGTTTTATATAATACAAAATGCCTCTTAGGACATTTTTTGGGGGGAAACAGTATGGTGGAACATGAGATTCTTGTAAGAGTTCTTTGGTTAGTAATGAATTTTGAGTCTCTGTGTTCAAAGCTATAGGGGGAAGTGACCAAGGGTGGGCAAAGGAAAACCATATTTCAGAATTCAAAATGGCAGTGAGTACTCACATGTGTTTTTATGAAGTTTATGAGGGATACAGGATAAATACAAAAGCTGAGCCCAGTTAAAATAGATTGAACCTCAGCTGGTGCTGGCTTTACCCTTCAGTGCTAAGTCTGACCGTTAGAACATTTCACTGGATAATGGGACTCAGTGGTTCCCCTGACTTGATGAATGTTCTTTTCTGGTACACAGTGGAAGTGCTATTAAATACCTTCTTGGCATATCTTTATGTTCTATTTGAAAATAAGTACGTAGTCTTTTTAAACATTTTGATTGTAGTGTAGCTGATTTACAGTCTCGTATTAGTTTCAGGTGTACGGCAAGGTGATTCAGTTTTATATATATAAATGTATATACACACACACACATACTTTTTCATATTCTTTTCTGTTATAGTTTATTGCAAGATATTGAATATAGTTCCCTGTGTGTAAGATCTTGTTTATCTATATTATATGTAGTAGTCTTTCCCCCACCACCACTTTCCTCTTTCATAAGCATGTTTATGTCTATGAGTCTAGTATGTAGTCTTAAATATTGTGACTTCTAAAGGGCTCTAAAGAGCTTCTGTTTTTACAGAAAGCAAGCCAGGCTATTCCCCAAAGCACGATGAATCACCGGGACATCGCCCGACATCAGGCTTCTTCATCTGTGTTCTCATGGCAACAAGAAAAAACCCCAAGCCGTCTTTCATCCAGCACTCTAAAAACTCCAGTTAGGAGAGATTTCTCTGCATCTCATTTTTCTGGGGAACACGAAGTGACTCCGAGTAGATCAACTTTGCAAATAGGGAAAACAGATACTAATAGCAGTTTCTGTGATAATTCTAGCAATTCTCATCTTTTGGATCAGTTAAAAGCACAGAACCAAGGTAACTTCTTGGGTTAAATTTTCCTGAGATAATTTCAGACATGACTCCAGACACTTTTAATCCTAGAAAGTGGTACTGTGTTTTGTTAGACCCATCCTTGGTCAACATCCCAGCCTGGTGATAAGAAATAGTGTCTTTGGGATAATGAAAAAAGCTATCACCATTTGGAAAGATATCTTTATTTTACTAAAAAGCTGGTGCCGTGAAGACTTTAAAAGTAGGGTGAGTGGCTTTGACTTTCCGAAGCAGGGAGAAGCGGTCACTGTTGACATTCCCCGCGCTTCTCACCTGGCTCCTTGTGTGGCCCGTGAACAAGCTGGTTTTGGCCAGAGGTGTGGCATGTGTCTGCAGAACGGCTTTCCTGTGTGCTGCCAGGCTGTCCATATGGGGGCAAACCTGTAACCTTGGCTGCCGCACCGCGCTGCTGCTGACGGCCAAGGGTGCCAGGTGGTGTTTTGGAATCTGCTCTGCAGACTATGATAATTTCCAGTGCTGTGATAGATTGAAAATCACCATCAGCATGCACTGGTGAGAGCTATCACACGGCCAGTGCCTTTGGAACCAATATTGTGTATATGCAGGGAGAAAAAAAATGAAAAAAAATTATTGTTAATTTTGGCAGTAGAGGGGGTTCACACTGTCTTGCTCTTTACTGGCAGTAAAGCCACTAGAGAATATAGGAGGGTGAATTTTTCACTGCTTAGCACTCATTTGCATTGATATGGGTACAAAACAAATATTTGTGGGTATATAAAACCAAGTGGTAATTTTAACACAGGGTATTATATGTGATACACTTTTTGCAGTTTTCTTCATGATTTTAGAAAAGCATTCCTCCCTGCCACAAGTTTACTGTGAAAACATAAAAATTTTCTTCTGCTTTTTATAGGATTTTTGAATAAAAATAACAATAAAGACTAAATATTGAAATTAAATCCAATTAAAATAGTTTCTTTGTTTAATGTGAATTGATTTATATTTGACTCACCAAAGATTTCAGAGTGTAGTAGCAGTGATACATTCTGAGTTTAGTTGTAAATTTGTTTGTGAAAAATACATGTTAATTGAAGTGTGGGTTTTGTTTGTGATTTAAGAACTAAGGAGCAAGATTACCGAGTTTGAACTACGTCTGCAAGGACAGGAAAAAGAAATGAGAGGCCAAGTGAATAAACTTCAAGAACTCCAACTCCAACTGGAGAAAGCAAAAGTGGAATTAAATGAAAAAGAGAAAGTTTTGAACAAAAGCCGGGATGAACTGGTGAGAACAACTTCACAATATGACCAGGCATCAACCAAGGTACTCAACTTTTCACGAGTTATTGAAAAATCTGCATTTTTTTCATACAATTATTTGGAAAGAGTATGCTTAGACTTGTCAAATAAATATTAGTAATGAACCTTATTAATGTATGCTAGGCAGTATTGATTGCAGTTGAACAGTAAGTTCTTTTAGAATTTGATACATCTGGGTCAAACCTGGACTGCACAGTTTTTAGCTGAGGGACTTCACAAGTCGCTGATGTCTTTGACACCTCAGAGGGTGGTGAAGAGTAAACGTGCATACAGCATCTGACAGGTGCCTGATACGTAGAAGAGGCACGTAAAGTCACGGAGCTTTGAAAGAGGTTTAGGACATGTGACAGAGTTGAATTGATCTACTCATGGAAACCAGTATATACCCTTCTGCCATTTAACCTTTTTTCAGGTTTTTTATTTTGTATTGGAGTCTAGCTGATAGCAGTGTTGTGATGGTTTTAGGTGGACAGCAAAGGGACTCAGCATACATATACACACATCCATTCTCCCCAGACTCCGCTCCCCCCCAGGCTGCCACATGTCATTGAGTAGAGTTCCCTGGGCCGTACGTTACGTCCTTGTTGGTTATCCATGTTCAGTGTAGCAGTGTGTACATGTCCATCGAAACTTCCTAACTATCCCTTCACCCATCCTTCCCCCCAGCAACTATTAGTTTATTCTCTAAATCTGTGAATCTGTTTCTGGATTCAATTTGAGTCATTTACTGACTCATTTGACAAATACTTACTGACAGTCTGCTGTATGTCAGGTACTGTTCTAGACCCGAGGTGCGGCGGTAGCAGTGAGTAAATAGACACACAGCGCTGCCCTCGTGGAGCTTCATCCTAATGGGGGTGTGACGTCGATGTGCCAGGCACATCGATAGTGCGCTATATGGAGACAAGTGTAGAGAAAATGAATTGATTTTATATATTTCTGAATTTTATTTACTAATAATTTGTTAAGGATTCTTGTGTCTATATTTATGAGGGATGTTGGTCAGCTGTTTTCTCTTTTTGTACTGTCTTTGTCTGGTATTTGTATCAGAGGTAGTTCTAGCTTCATAAAATAAATTGGGAAGTGTTCCCTCCTCTTCTGATTTTTTGGGAGATATTGTGTAGAATTGATGTTATTTCTTCTTTATAACATTTGGTAGAATTCTCTGTGAAACTATCTGGGCCTGAAGATTTCTTTTTGGGAGTTTTAAAATTACAAATTCAATAATGACAACCATTAAAATTATTTATTTCACATTGGATGAGGTGGGTTAGTTTGTGATTTTAGAGTAACTTTCATCTAAATTGTCAAATTTATGTATGTGGGGTTCATAGTTATTTCCTTATTCTTTTGATGACTATAGATCAGGCTTATTTCCTGTTCATTTCTGATATTTGTGTCTTTTGTTTTTCTCTTTGTCAATATTGCTAGGAGTTTTGTCAGCTTTATGGCTCTTTTATTGATCTTACCAAAAGAGTCAGCTCTTTAATTCATTGATTTTCTCTATTATTTCCTGTTTTCAGTTTCAGTGATTTTTTTTTGCTTTTGTTTTCTCCCCTCGGTTATTTTCTTCTGCTTGCTTTGAGTTTATTTTGCTCTTCTTTTTCTAGGTTGTTGAGGTGGGGCACTTAGTTTAGTGACTGGAGACTTCTCTTCTTTTCTAACGCAGACGTTTAATGCTGTGAATTTCCCTTCCCATACTACTTTAACTGTGCCCTTCAAACTTGGATACGTCTCATGGATTATTCAGAAATTTAGTTTCCAAGTATTTGGAGATTTTTCTTTTTGTTATTGATTTATTGTTTGACTCCATTGCTGTCAGAGAACATATTTTATGATTTCAGTTCTTTTAGATTTCTTGGGGTTTGTTTTATCGTCTAGGATATGGTCTGTCTTAGTATATATTTCACAGGCACTTGGGGAAAAAATGTATATTCTGTTGTTGAGAGCAATATTCTAAAAGTGTCATTAGCTCCTGTTGATTAATGTTCTTTGTTGAATTTCTCTTTATCTTTTCTGATTTCCTGTCTAATTGCTTCTAGCAATTGTTGAGGGAAGGGTATTGCAGTCTCCCATAATTGTCTATTTCTCCTTTCAGTTTTATAAATTTTTGCTTCACTTATCTTGCAGTTCTGTAGTTTGGTCCATACACATTTAGGATTGTTATGTCTTCTTTTGGATTGACCTTTATCATGTAATATCCCTTAGTGTCTCTGATAATTTTTTTTTTCCCCATTCTGAAGTCTACTTTATCTGGTAGTAATATAACCTCTCCAGCTTTCCTTTGGTTAAAGTGTCATGATGTATTTCTTTCTGTCTTTTTACTTTCAGCCTATCTATACTGTTAAGTTAAAAAATATGACCTTACTATGAATTAAAAAAACAGCCTAATGTTAGTTTTGTGTAGACAGCACATAGTTGGGTCACATTTTTTAATCTCTTTTAGAAACACTATCTCTCTATTAATTAGTGTTTTAAGACCATTTATAGTCAATGTAATTATTGATATATCATGACTTAAGTTTTACATCTTATTTTTTATTTCTTTCATTTCTCATTTGGCTGTTTTCATTTTTTCTGCCTTCCCATAGGTTTACTTGAACACTTTTTAGAATTTCATTTTGAATTATCAATAGTTTGAGTATATTTCTTTGTAGGGCTTTTATGATTGTTCTAGCAATGGCAACCCACTCCAGTACTCTTGCCTGGAAAATCCCACGGACGGAGGACACTGGTAGGCTGCAGTCTATGGGGTCGCGAAGAGTCGGACACGACTGAGTGACTTCACTTTCCACTTTCATGCATTGGAGAAGGAAATGGCAACCCACTCCAGTGTTCTTGCCTGGAGAATCCCAGGGACGGTGGAGCCTGGTGGGCTGCCGTCTCTGGGGTCGCACAGAATCAGACACGACTGAAGCGACTTAGCAGCAGCAGCAGATAATGTATGTATACATACAATTTATCAGTTTATTGGTGTTGTCATTCTATCAACTCTAATAAATTATTGAAAGTTTACTTCTCTTTTTGTCCTTTTACCATCCCCTATTTATAGTATAATTTTCTTGAGCATTTTTTATATATACATTTAGAACCACATCAGGTAGTGTTACACTTTTTGCTTTATTTGTGAAACATAATTTAGAAAACTGAAGAAGAAAAGGAAAACCTATTGTATATACATTTATTGTATATAGAAATATTCTTATTTTTCTTCCAAATTTCCTTCTTTCTTCATTTCCTTTCTTTTAAAAGAACATCCTTTAACCATTCTTTTAGTGTAGTAACAAATCCTCTAAATTTTCTTTTGTCTGGGAATGTCTTTATTCTTGGAAGATATTTCAGCAGGGTATAGGATTCTGGGTTAACAGTTTTTTCTTTCAGTACTATTATGCTTTTCCTCGGGTCCCAAAGTTTCTTGTTAATCTTCCTTCTTTCTTTTCAGAACTTTCTTATGTTTGTTTTAATAAAATATGTGGGTTTTGGATTGTTGTTGAAATGTTCATCTTTTCCATCTTCCTGGAGTTGGTAGTCCTGGTTCATTTTTAGAATTTCCTCTAGTGCAGTGGTTTCCACGGAAAAATTCTCAACAACTATGGATTAGATATATGATGAAACATGATCTCCCTTGATCTGTATATTTACTCTCTTTGTGCAGTATGGGTTTGTAATTTGATTTTCTAAGTTAGACTTGGATTCAAGCCCTGGTTCTATTGCATCCCAATTGTGTTACTTTGGAGCTGTTTAATTAACTTCTGAGCTTCAGTTGCCTAATCAATAAAATGTTAGTAATAATGCCTTTCTCATAGGATTGCTATAAAGTTTGTGATGATTTTTCTCAAGGCTTTAGCATAGTGCCTGGCATATGATGAACTTATAATAGTCGTTATTGTTATATCAAGTTCCTAGTCAATGTAGTTCATTTTCATTTTCATTTCTGCCAACTCAGGCTTCTTTTGTATGAGCATTATACTTTCCTTTCATATGTTGAGGGCTTCCCTGGTGACTCAGATAGTAAAGAATCTGCCTGCAGTGCAGGAAATCCAAGTTCAATCCCTGGATCTGGAAGATCTCCCGGAGAAGGGAATGCCTACCCACTCCAGAATTCTTACCTGGAGAATTCCATGGACAGACGAGCCTGGCGGTCTACAGTCTATGGGGTCGCAAAGATACTGAGCATCTGACTTTTACATATTGCTTTGTTGGTTTTGGTGTGACAGGATCACCAGATCCTTCTCTCTAGCATATATCATGAGGTCACTTACCAGATCATGAATTAAAATTTTTGAATAGGACAGTGCTGAGAACATAGCTTTTGCTCTCTTTCTATTAGAGACTTCCCTCCAGGTTCTTAAGACTCATTTATTCAGTGCTTTCTGGATTCCATTTTTTTCTCATAAACTATAAACCCACCTAAATGAAAATTCAGTCTATTTTTGTCCATCTTATCTCTAAAGATAGTATGACCTTGTCCAATATGTTGCTGAAATCAAATTATTCTTTGCTTATGCTATTCCCTGATCTACCTTTAGAATTACGTATTAAATAAAATGGAGCTAATTTAGCCAAAGTCAACCACGTGCTTCAGTAAATATATGCTATTTCTAGTATGCTTCTTTTCCAAGTATTTACACACCATGTGGGATGCAAGGTTTGAACTCATGTAGAAACAGAGTGTTGGGGCTGGGCAGCAAATTTGGGCTTCATATTTTATGGCTAAAAACTCAGGCCCAGACCCTGAGTCTCTAGGGTCTCTATATACGTACTGTTATATACTCTCTATATACATACTGTTAAAGGACTAGAGCCCTGAACCCTTATTTAGAGTATTATGGAGCATTCATGATACCTAGTGGCCAGGTACTTGTATTGTATATGGATGGTGCATCATAAATACCAACATTTAAAAAAATCTAAATATAAATTACTCCCAAAGTCTTTTTTTTTAAACCAACTCTTTGTACAATAATAAGAAAGGATCATTGATTCTGAGATCTTGTGGGTTGCAGTTTGAGGGAGTGCCAGCAGAGGGTGCCAAGGATTCATTCATTGATTCTGCCGTGCATGGGTTTTTCCCCACCCTGAGAATTGTCAACATTTTAGACCATCATTTAGGCAGTGATTTTTGTCTTAGTTGCTTACTGCTGTATCCCCAGTGCCTAGCATGGAGCTTGACATATTTGCTGAGTTCATATTTATTATTGTTAGAAATAATTTTCTTTCATACTCTTTCTTATGATAGTGAAGTCGCTCAGTCGTGTCCGACTCTTTGTGACCCCGTGGACTGTAGCCCACCAGGCTCCTCTGTCCATGGGGGTCTCCAGGCAAGAATGCTGGAGTGGGTTGCCACTTCCTAAAATTCAAGAACAATAAGGATAATGACAGAGGTATCTTAATGTTCAAAGCAGTGAATTAGTTCGAATTACTGGCTCAATATTTTACTTTTTAAATTCAGAATCTTGAAAGTTCTGATATTTGCAAGATCAGACCAGCTTTATCTTTTCATCTATGGTTAGTTAATCATTGGTGTCAGGTCTTATGAGAAATTTTACATAGTGTTTTCTTTTCCTCTTTGTTAAATTTCTAATAGTTCTAAATGGGTCTATAATGAGTCTCAGAAATATATTAGTGGAGAGATTTGCCACACTGGGGTACATTTCTTTTGGACCAGGAATTCTCCCCCAGCAATGTGAGTTGTTCTTGTTCTTTCCTGGGAATTTAGAGTTGTTTTGTAGGGCAGGTCTAGGATTTGAACATCACAGGGAAGAATTAGAGGAATGAGTTTTAACACTTTGAAGATTTAATTTTAAAGAGCATCCTAAATTTCAATGTAGTTCATGTTTTGAAAATTATTTTAAAGATAACTAGCTATCTATAAAAAAAATGAAATAATGCCGTTTGCAGCAACATGGACGAACCTAGAGATTAGAAGTAAGTCAAAGGCAAATATCACATATCATTTATATATGGAATCTAAGAAAATCATACAAATGAATCTATTTACAAAACAGAAAGATCACAGACATAGGAAACAAATATATGGTTACTAAAGGGGAAAGTGGGGAGAGGGGTAAATTGGGGATTTGGGTTTAACAGATACACACTACTATATATAAAATGGATAAATAATACAGCACAGGGAACTATATTCAATATCTTATAGTAATCTATAATGGAAAAGAATCTGAAAAAGAATATGTGTGTGAGTGCATGTGTGTGTAGTTGAATCACTTTGCTCTATAGCTGAAATTTAACACAACACTGTAAATCAACTATAGTTCAATTTAAAAAAAAGATAACTGGCTATGTAAAAAGGCAAATGAGTATTCTTTGTGTTGCCTTTGGCAGCTTGGTTAAAAACTCATTGTGATACTCTCTGGAGTGCTGTGAACTTCTAAACATTTAACATAGTGGGAGCATTGTGGAAAGATGCATATTAATATTTAAAATTTCACACAAAATCTGTTATGCTTGAAACAGACTACGTATGAGGATAATAGATACCCTCTGGTTATTTTGCCGCCTCTAATTCACACAGGTAGACATCACCATGTTTTAACCTCTCATTTCTGTACGACAAAATGTTAGGTGGCTGACTACTCAGACACACTGATTACTTTTATGGCACAACTTATGAAGAGTTTAGTTAAATAGCCTAATGCAGGTTTACAGCCTTGCTGATATTTCCCAAATATAAATTTACGTGTGCTGAAATAGTTGTAGTAGTTTTGGTATTTGGCTAATTGTTTTAGCCCCAACTTTGTATGATATAAAAAAGTCAAAATACAATGTTAAACTTGAGCCAGATCGTGGGACTAATTTTTCTAAAGTTCAGAATGTTTGCTTCTTTCCAAGAATAATTTTTGTTTTGTATTGAACGTCTTAATTTGTTGTTAGTGTACTGCTTTGGAACAAAAACTGAAAAAATTGACTGAAGATTTGAGTTGTCAGCGTCAAAATGCAGAAAGTGCCAGATGTTCTCTGGAACAGAAAATCAAGGAAAAAGAAAAAGAATTCCAAGAGGTAAGGTAAACGGATTCATGAGGAGTTTGTCCAGAAGACTCTTGTGGTCATTTCCTAGTTTGATCATTTGAAAAGAAGAGTGTCTGTCATCATTTGGGATGTTCCACTAGAGGGGAAATGCTGTGTGTGGAAAAGGTTACTATACTTTCCTTCATACTTTTCCATCTTTCACTTTTTGATTGGAGAAGGGCTTTAGAATTTTTTTTAATCTGTTTTCTGATTTGTTTGAAATTTGATACCAAGTAGAAAAGGATCGTATTTCTTATTTCAAACACTCTGTGTTGTAAGGGAAATTATATTACATTCTACAGCTGTTTGGTTTTTTGTTTTTTGGTTTTCTTTTTTTCACTTTTTTACAAGTTTTATTTGTTTTTTAAATTTTTGGCCATACCCTGTGGTATGTGGAATATTCTCCAACCAGTGATTGAATCTACACCTAATCCACATTGGAAGGTGGAATCTTAACCACTGGTCTGCAGGGGAAGTCCTTCCAGCTGCTTTTAAAGTTTGTGAGTTGCCAAATACATTAAAAAGGTGATTAATGTCTAGGGGGAAGAAGTTGGCAGACAAGTTAGGGCTGAAGATGCACTTGAATAAATCTTGGTATCAGTTTCAGGTGAGTTAGCCTGGAAGTAGGTCTGTAGTCTTTCAGTGAGAGTTACTGGAATTGTTAATCTGGGGTCCCTGTGTGGTTATCAAAGGTAATTGGTGGCATCTGCTTACTCTTATTCTCAATGGTCAGTGGTGTATGGTGTTTGATGTTTTAAGCCCCATTTTTGAGTCTGTTGATTTCTCAGTGGGGTTGTGATCGGTTGGCTCTCAGCTCTACCCTTTTGTCTCTGGGTACCTCAGAACAGAGGTGATTCATTTAAGATGGGGATGAGGTGCCAGCGGGCCAGTTTCCACGTGTTCTCCTGGTGGAGTGCTTCGTCCTCCGCTCAGAGACCGGGATCTGATGCCCGGGACCGGTGCTAGGGCTGCCTGTGTCGGTCATCAAGTAGATGCCGACTGGCTCCATGCTCTCCTGTTCTTTCAGAAGAGCAGTGCCTGGAGGATGTCTGGGTCTCGCCCTGGGCTCTCCCTTGTTAACGAGTTGGATGCATTTGTCTTTCACTTTTTAGGAGCTCTCCCGTCAGCAGCGTTCCTTCCAGACCCTGGACCAGGAGTGCACTCAGATGAAAGCCAAGCTCACCCAGGAGCTACAGCAAGCTAAGAACACACACAACATCCTGCAGGCTGAACTGGATAAAGTAGGGTGCTAACTTACGTCTCCCTCCTCTGTAACCTCCTCTCCCACGTTTTATTTTTTTATATTTTTTTCCCCCGCGTTTTAAAATAACGGGTCATTTCTGTACCACAGTAGAAATAGGATTCCTTTAAAGGAAAAAAACTTTCTTCACTTTCTTTAGTTATTAAAGTGGAGAGCAAACTGAATCTCTCTGGGTCTAGGTGTTCTCATTTAGAGAAAGGGGACGCGGAGTGGGGATCTCAGATCTGAGGGTCTGTGGGCGTCTCTGATATTCCGGTGGTTCTTGGTCATGCCACCACACGGGAGCTCTCCTAAGTGAGTATGCCCCCAGTCAAAGTGCTGAAAATTATAATTTACTCTTTTAACACCCACTGCACAAATGATTTCATCCAGATTTATGGCTTTCTGAATCTTCCATGTGATGATGACACCCATGTTTAAATCTCCAGCCTGGGTGTCTGGTCTGAACTTCAGACTTGGGGTGTGCATCCGATATTCCCACTAACGTGTCTAACAGGCATTTCACACTTAACGTGCTGTCACTGGAACTCCAGCTTTTTGCAGACTTGTTCTTTGCTTTGTCTTCCTTGTCCCAGTAAAGAGCAATTCCATTCTTCACATTGCTTCGGTCAAAACCTTCCCGTCGTCTTCAACTCCTCTTTGCTCTCATATGTCAAAGTAATCCCTTAAAACTCTGCTGACTGTGCCTTTATTTATTCACACACACACACACACTTGAGTGTATTTGTGTATATCTACGCATATGTGTATTTGCATGCACTTGTATATATGTGCTCTAATATACATTATCTCTCACCTGGGTTTCTGTACTAGCAGAATCCTCCTGTGCCAGGATAAATTTTTATGAATTATTTACTGGCTGTCCTCCAAGATTAAAAAAACAATAAACATTTACAGATGTATAATTGTTTTTTTTTCTTGCTTGTTTTAATTTTTGTTAAAAAAGGAAAACTGTCTGAGCTTTGTCCTTGTCAGATGTTTTGTAGTTTATTTATTTTCCCTACTGATGGGTATTGAGGTTTGTATAGTACCATTGGTAGTATCACTGGGCAGGTAAACGTGTGGGGCTGATGTTTCTGTAGGACAGTTTCCTGCATGTGACATTGATGGCCTCTAGGGCATATATCTTCTCACGTGTGACAGGGTGCTTCCAAGCTGCCCTCAGGAAAGTTGTAGCAGTTTACCTGACACCAGGTATGAGGCCTCTTACCTTCATCCTGCTAGTAGCGGACAGTCCTGATTTTAAAAATTTTGCCAAAGAGTGAAAAATGTTATTATTGTTTTAATTCACACTTTCTTGATTACCACTGAGGTTATTTCTTTCACAGGGTGACTTGCCATTTATATCTTTTGTATAAAATTTCTGTTTCTGTCTTTTGCTCATTTTTAAATGGGCTTGCTTTTTTGTACATTGAATCATAGATATGCTTTATGTGTTGTATTTTGGGAATATCATTTTTATTCTGTTGTATTTATTGCAAATGTGTACTCTCAGTTTGTTTTCCCATCTTTTGCTGTTGTTGTTTCTCATTTTTTTTTTTTAAACAAATTTTAGTTGTTTATTACTATTTAGTTGTTTTATTTCTTGTGGTTAACTTCTTTCTTTCGTGGTTTCCTCCCCAAGCCCAGCCTTATTCATCAACATATGCTATTGCCAAGTGATGTCATGGGTTAACATGATGGTATTTTAAGTTCTGCTTCTAGGACCATGTTAAGCTATAACATATATGGTATGTCTCAACCAAAATAGATTGCTTCAGTTCTTATATTCCATGACCTTCTTATTATTTAAGAGTGAATAGCTACTTGAAAAGTAAAAACAAAAACGAAGCTTTGCCTTGTTTTCTCCTTGCAGGTCACGTCCGTAAAGCAACAGCTAGAAAAAAAATTGGAAGAGTTTAAGCAAAATTTCAGCAGAACCGAACAGGCCTTACAGTCAAGTCAGACCAAGGAAAGCGAGCTGAGGAGAAACAGTGAGGTGAGGAGCAGAGACCATTTATTCGCTTCTGTGCATGAGGAAGTGCCAGGGTTAGAGAATTTCTGCACCATTTTCCAGCAGTGTTTTTCTTTTCTTTTTTATTTGCCGGAAGTATTACAAAGTGTTTTGTATATAGTCTATGACATAGAACGTAAGTGGTTTTTTCACTTTCTATTCTGATGTAACTTAATAATATGCATCTACCAATTATAGGAAAACATGACTTGTAGTAAGACCATTTGGTACTACTGTTTATTATTTTAAGATATATTTAAACCACCTGTGAGGTGGAAGGATGGAAGAAAGCAAGGGATTTTCTTTTCTTCTCTTTTTTTTCTTTTTAATTTTAAAATGTATTTAATTTTTGCTGCACTGGGTCTTCACTGCACAGGCTTTCTCTAGTTATGGTGGCTTTTCCTGTTATGGAGCAGGGGCTCTAGGGCACTCGGCCTCAGTGGTTGCAGCACACAGGCTCACACAGTTGCCTCATGGCATGTGGGATATTTCTGGACTAGGGATCGAACCGGTGTCCCCTGCAGTGCAGGCAGACTCTTAACCACTGGACCACCAAGGAAGTCCCGCAAGGGATTTTCTAAGTGAAAAGTAACAAAGTTGGTGATAGAAGGTATGATTTAAGTCCTCTTTCCAAGGGTTGGCTTTTGAATCAAGTATCAAAAACCTTGTGCAAAGTGATAGACTTAAATAAAATTTTTTTGAAAGAGAAAGGGTTTCTAGATTTAACATTGTTACAAAAGCATCAAGCAATAAAAATTGTATTACTCTGGCTTCAGCAATCACACACACACCTTCATGTTAAACATGTGCAGGCATGGGTGATGGTGTCTTCGTAGAGTCATGGTCATGATACACAATGGTGGATGAGGTTTCCCAGTGACGAGGATACAAGGATTAGCTTGATATTGCTTCTACTAATAGATTTTATCTGTACTTACTTTAATTTGGTTCTCTCTGAATTTCTTTAGTTGCTTGGAGTTTATTTTAAAGGACTTAATTAAAATCCACCTAGGGATAGTTAATAGGCTGAAACAATTTGAATAGAGCCATAAGACAGCATCATAATTTTATGAAGAAGCATAACAGAACAGTAGACGTCTCTTCTCCATCAAATATCATAGGGAAGACTATTTTTCATTAGTTTTTAAAATATTTTTATAAAATATTAAATATTAAATCTTTTACGTATCTAAAATTACTTGTTAGATTGTATAGATTTTTTTCTTTTTAAGTTCTCTGTAAGGAACAGTGATTTATCCAGGTGAGACAAGTCTAAATGTATTTATCCTCTCAGCTTCAAAAAGTGTATTGGTTCTAGAATCAGAACATCTGTCAGTGGCAAAGAAGGGGTTGTTAAAGCAGCTATAGCCTCAGAGGGGTAATATTGCTGGAGAGAGGCGGCCATAGCCCCAGCCGCCTGAGTGGAGGAAAGCTTCATATCAGATGATGGTTTCATCAGCAAACGTTTTTAAATGGAAGCGTTTGTTTCAGCAAAACAAATGTTTGCCTTTTGGCCAGTGGGGACCAACCAACAGATGCTTCTGCTAACATTTCCACAGGCAGACTGGCACCGAGCTCTTCCCTCTCTGAGCTTCCCTTTCAGCCAGGAACTCTCCTGCGACTCCACTGGCTGCCTGGTGGAAACATTTTGTAAAAGCGATCGTCTGGTTAAATGGGTCCAAACACTTTTCAAACGGTTTGCCTGGCCAAACGCTTTGCATAGTGAGCTGGACATTTCTTGCAGGTGTTTCTGAAGACTCATGCATCCCTGCAGGGTCTGGTTTGTCAGCCGAGGAGCTGTCCACCATGAACTCGAGCTGTGCTGAGTTCAATGCCAGTCATGTTGTGCTCAATATTTCATAAATTTCTGTGTCCAATGAGGGCAGTCATGGAGGTGTCTAGCACGGGGCCAGGGAATTCATTTAGAAATAGTCTTCAATGCATGTTTGTGTGTATGTGTCTTCTTTTGAGAATAATATCAAAAATTCAAAGGGCTTAGCTGGCTCTCACATTTTGAATTGGGATTGGAATCAGAAAAACAATCTACCCAGTTAGACGGGTGGTATAACTTTGTGGTAAAATGGTGGCTTTAGATGCCCTGAGATCTGAACCTGTTGTGTGGCCTCGGGACCATGACTTACCCTTTGAGTCTGACTTGCCTTATCTTCATATGAGGACTAATAAAACCCTTCCCTTTTCAGAAGGGTTTAAATTAAGTATTGTTTGCCAAGTGCTTAGACCTGTGCCTAATCCATAAGGGCCCTTTGGTCTTGATAACTGTTAGAACTTTTTGGTGTGACCACTGTTTGCTGTCACTCATAGGCACAGAAAGTGATGAGCAAAGGACACGGCATTTGAGATTTTTCACATTTAAAATTATAGCCTATTCTAGTCTATCACTCTGGGTGTCTTTCTGTATCTAATTATAAGTAAGTGCAAGCAAGTTTAGTGCGCTTATAGGTTTTGGATGCTGAAATTGTGTGACAGTTGTACTGAAATGTTCCTTGTCCATGTTTAGCAAACTAATATGCCGCTCACAATGAGAAATTATCAGTAGTGGAAACGTGATTTAATGGCCCAATCAAGGGTAAAGTTAACATTTAGTATCAAAGTGAATGGAGGGTTTAGCTAGGCTGCTCATCCAACATCTAGTGCCAGCCCCATAGTGCTGGGGTTAGACGATCATAAACCATCATTTGACAGCCAAGATGAGGGAACACTTGCTTGGGGACCTTCCTGCGCGTGGGGACCTGTATGACACGGGGTCCTCTAAGGGACCTGGTCTGGCAGGCAAGAATGATGAGGTGGAAGGGGAGAAACACATCCTTTGCATCCATCCCTGGTTCACCATATAGACTTCACGCCAGCAGGGGACGTATTAAGCTTCATTCATGGGTGCGATCACGAGATGCCACACAGTAACTGAAATGTGTTTTGTCTGGCCCTAGGAAATGACACTTCCCTTGCTGCTTCTAAAACCAGAGTTGCTCTGGGTGGAATTGCTTGCTAAGCTCTAATGCTGGCTTGTGGTTTTAGGGATTTTTGCTGTGTGTTTCCAGGCCAGTACCCAATTTTTCGAATCATGTTTGGTGGCGAGAGATGCCTGGGAGACTGTTATCCTTGTATGCTTAACTCATTGTTGGTAATGAGCTACCCAATCAAGTCTTAAGTGGCTGTAAGCTGTGCAGAAAACTAATTGCTGATGGATGGCAGCCTACAGCTTCATTTTCAGATATTCATTTTCTAAATTCTGGCCTTTTAAAATTCTTGGGTTGGCTATAGCCATAGCATGATAAGCCTGCAGGGTCCTGGGGTTGGCTGAATGTTTCTTCATTTGAAACAAATATTTACGGAGCTAATGCCAGAATAAAGGCATGTTAATCTTTCCACTGGGCTTAGTGTTCACTTAAATGTCTCCAGTTATGGACATGATGGATAGACGAACAGACACATAAACATCAGTTGTCCCCCTCCCTCCTGGGGTCCCTCCTTCCTCTTCTTTTCACCTTCCCTCCTCCTGCTGGGATGCACCCAGCTTTGCATGTAGTCTTGTCAGTTTTCTTGTTACACCTCTAGATGTAGATGCCCTTTGATTCAATGATTTTTTTAGAGCAAAAAATACAAGTTGCAAAATGCAACTTAGATGGTTACATTCTAGTTACTCTCCTATGTTGAGCTTATTTAGCTGATCTGAACATTGAACACACAGAATCTAGCTGCTGTTGAATTTTAGGAAGAAACACTACTACTGATGCCCCATTGCCTGCCTTAGAGTGAGTAAAGGTATTTTTCCTTTCACATCTGTGATCTCATTTGAGTGGTGATTATTCTGAGTCTGAAGAGCAAACAAGCGATTACACATTCTCTAGCTGAATGATGCTCGTTTAAGTCAATCACATCCTTGCACCTTAGTGATCATTCATCCTGTGCAGAATTTCATAATGACTGGTATGAACGTCAGTCTTGACATGAGTCGGTGTGGGCCTTTAGTTCTGGTGGATCTCTTAATTTGATGGAGTCTTACTCAGTTGAGCGCATGGAAAGGAGGGAGGATCAAGACAAAGGAGACAGAAATACAATGACAACGGGCTCTTAAATTTTGATGATGAAATGAACATATATACACGAACACAGCAGCCGCCAGCAAGTTTTCAAGTACTTTGTACCAGCCAGACTCTCCCTCTTCTTGAATTTGGCTTTGCTACATCAGTACCCATCTGCTGGTAGTAACCAGACTGATAATTGAAGGCAGGCTTCCAGCACCACGTTGCCAGGGCCATCTGTTTTCTAACGGTGCAGTAGGGTTTTGGAGGATGGGTCTTAACTGTTTCTTTAAGAATTCAAAAATTTCCTTTACTTCTCAGAGGAATATTTTTTTAAGTGTGTTTGTGTGCTTTTAAAGTTAGGCTTATGAGTTTCCCCTCCCCACACCACTCCAAGGATGGGGTTGCTTAGTTCCGTCAGTTTGTAATGATACATGCCAATTCCCAGTGATCCAGAAGGTGCCGTATAATATAGGTTGAAATAATTAACAACTGTAATATCATTGAAGGTTGAACAGCAGGTTGAGGAATATGGATAGAGGAGTTATAATATTGATTATGCAAGTCACATGGTTAACAAGAAGCGTTTTTATTTGGCAGACAAATATTGCTTTGTTTTAAGACTAAGAAAAATAGATCTCCCTAGAAAATAGAATGAGGCTGTGTGTGTGTCTCTGCTATTCTATGGCACATCAATGCACGGCTCTTCATTTAGTCAGGTACCCACCAAAGGACCTGTCTTCACTGGGAAGCCTTAGATTCCTCCACCGAGAACTGATCCTTCCATGCTCCAGCCATCTCATTTCTCATAGCACACTTCACCTCTCTTAAGCATATAACACATCCTGCCATGTATTAAGTGATAGCCCCCTCAGGCAGGTACCTGTCCTGAGGGCAGAGACTCTGTCTTAATTTGTAACTGCACCTTTCATAATGCCCATTCCAACATCTTGTACATTGCAGATTTTAATAAACATTTCTTAAAGGTAATTTTACTCATAAAGACATTCCCACAGAACAGTGAAACTTAAGATGGTTTTACAACAAAACATCAAAAATCGTCACAAGAATTTTTTTGGTTCGTTAGCACCTCGGAACTTAGCAAAGATATTTTTGATTATTTAGGCGTGATGGAAACTTGGAGCGATTGTGCCTCTAGGGAGCTTGTAAAAAGGGTTTTTCTTATGAGCAAATGCTTCAAAAAGTAAACTTCTTGAAGGAAAAAGATTATCATCAATTCTTAGGTTTCGTGCTTCTGACTTCTATTTATGATATCATTTTATTGAAATAAAACTATCTAACTTCATTGCTTGAAGGGCAAGTGAGATGCACACATGGTCCCATGAGACAGAAGTCCCACCGAGGCAGAAGGGCTGAGTTGTTTGAGCATCTGCCAGGACAGTAAGATAACTAACTAAACCTGTCTTGTAGGAAATGAAGAGGGAAAACAGCTTCCTCAAGAGTCAGTCTGAGCAGAGGGCCCGAGAAGTCTGCCACCTGGAGGAAGAACTGAAGAAGGCCAAGCAGTGTTTGAGTCAGAGCCAGAATTTTGCAGAAGAAATGAAGGGTGAGTGGCATTTTAGAGTTCTTTCTCTAGGCTAATGTTCCCTCGAGGGAGGGTGGATGTCATTAGAAACTTCTTTGAATTTTTCCATATCTTCTCCCAGAGAGATTTCAGCAGCTGATGTGGAAAAAAAGTTTTTGCTTTTCCACTTTTTAGTTTCCAGAATGATAGTTGGACTTTTTTTTTATTGGAACACACTGAGTCCCCAAATGCCTGGTTTTCAGTACTTTGAAACCAGAAGGGTAAATATTTTCCACACAAAAGTAAATTGTTGGTGCTGTCTCTCCCCAGCGTGCTATTTTGTGTCTCAAGTGGGTTTGCTAGTTATATCCAGACGGCTCATCTTCTCACCCATTACCATTTCCCTTATAATGGAAAATTCTATATTAAATGCATGTTTTCCCAGCCCTTAGTGACCATTGTTTTTGGATGGCTTACTTGACTGAATGATTTTATTTCTTTACTTTCTATATAGCCACAGGATGATGCTATGTACACCAGATTATTCCACTGTTTGTTTCACATTTATTTGTATGTGGAATGTGTCTTTATTTAGATTTATTTTCTCCCCTGGGGTGTTTGCACGTCTTGGATTTCTTTTAACCTGAGCACTTCTGACTCTTTTCTTTTTTAAATTCTAATATCCCCATACAGCTTTCAATTTTCCACGGCAGGAGGTAGAAATATCAATCTTCAGATTTTTTGAAAGAAAACTATAGGAAAAGAAAGAGTTAGGGATTTTTTTCAGCGTTGCTTGGGGCTCTCACAAGCAAATAGCCTCTATGGCGCTGTCCGCAGCAGCCATCCACTCTCAGTAGGTAGACGGAGATGAGCGGGCTAAAAAGAGGAATTGCTGCCCAGCTGGTATAACACCTGAGTTTATAATACATGCTACCTTTCTCATCGACTACTGAGATTCTTAACTTTTATTGTTTCTCGGTGTTCTTGGGAAGGCTTCCCATTGTTGAATGAAAGCAATGTGATTATTCTCAACTGGGAGAGGCCTGTGGGCAGAGGGGAGTTTTTAAGCAGAGAACAGGCAGTGATGGAGTCTCTGACAGCTTCCTGATGGTTCTCATCTTCACAGGCACCACCCTGACTGAGGGGCAGGGGTGTGGGGCCATTGCTCCTCACTGATATTCCTGTGTATGCCTCGAGGGTTGCTGATATATAGAACCATATATACTTTGGAAAAAAAAAATATATTTTTTAATCTAAGTATAGTTGGTTTACAAAGTTGTGTTAGTTTTGGTTGTACAGCAGAGTGATTCAGTTATACATACATACACATATATATACACACATAGCTGTTTTTAAGTTATTGTCCTTTATAGGTTATTACAGAATACTTCAATATAATTCCCTGTAGCAACACATACTCTGTCCTTAAGCCTGATCCTATGCATTTTTGACTAAAATGGCGAAGAAGTGACTCACCTTTCTGAGATATCGGGGATATTGCACAGTGATGTGGGATGTTTCCATCCTGGTGCTGCTCCTCTCGAACTTTTCTCTCCTTGAATAGCTATTTCCAGAGGGCAAAAATATGCATATACATAAGCGTATACAAGGTAAAAGAATAAAAGAAAGTTTCAAGTGCTTAGGAGAATAACCCCTTGGTGTTTTATACAATAGCACTTTGTTATGCTGCTTATAAAGAAGATAAACACATGTATTACCATCCTGAAAAGGACCATTTTCTCATTATATGAGCTTAGATAATTGTCAGGTGGTTTACTTTCAAGGAGGTATGCAAGCAGTAATGCCAGTTTTTACATGACTTAAGCTGTTTTTGTTTTTTTTTTTTTTAGAGTTTAGAATTCTTGTAGAATAAATATTTATTAAAGCCGTGACAACTTAAAAATATATTTTTTCCTGTTTTAATAGCTAAGAATACCTCTCAGGAAACCATGTTAAGAGATCTTCAAGAAAAGATAAATCAGCAAGAGAATTCCTTGACTTTAGAGAAACTGAAGCTTGCCTTGGCTGACCTGGAAAAGCAGCGAGATTGTTCTCAAGACCTTTTGAAGAAAAGGGAACATCACATTGAACAACTGAACGAAAAGTTAAGCAAAACAGAAAGAGAATCCGAAGCATTGTTGAACGCTTTGGAATTAAAGAAGAAAGAATATGAAGAACTGAAAGAAGAGAAAACTCTGTTTTCTCGCTGGAAAAGTGAAAACGAACAACTTTTAAATCAGATGGAATCAGAAAAGGAGAGCTTGCAGAGTAAAGTTAA
The DNA here is from genome assembly GCF_910594005.1 of Cervus elaphus. Classification (NCBI taxonomy): domain Eukaryota; kingdom Metazoa; phylum Chordata; class Mammalia; order Artiodactyla; family Cervidae; genus Cervus; species Cervus elaphus. The sequence continues at coordinate 70,140,296 of NC_057828.1, read as the reverse complement.
TCACTTGGAAACTTGTCTTAAGACACAACAGATAAAAAGTCATGAATATAATGAGAGGGTAAGAACCCTGGAGATGGAAAGAGAAAATCTAAACGTGGAGATCAGGAACCTTCAAAATGTGATCGACAGCAAGACCGCGGAGGCAGAGACGCAGAAACGAGCTTATGGAGAACTGCAACAGAAAGCTGAGTTCTCAGATCAGAAACATGAGAAGGAGATAGAAAATATGTGTTTGAAAATCTCTCACCTCACTGGGCAAGTGGAAGACCTAGAACATAAGCTTCAGTTACTGTCAAGTGAAATCATGGACAAAGACCAGCGTTACCAAGACTTGCATGCTGAATCTGAGAGCCTCAGGGATCTGCTAAAATCTAGAGATTCCTCTGTGGTGATAAGTGAGCCTCATCAGAGAAGTTGTTTGGCTTTTGAACAGCAGTCTGCACTGAACAGTTCCTTCACAAATATAATTGGAGAGCAAGAAAGTGTGCCTTCAGAAAGGAGCGGATGCCGTGTAGCCACAGACCAAAGTCCTAAAAGTTCATCCGTGTTGCAAAATAGAGTCGTTTCTCTCGAATTTTCCTTAGAGTCGCAAAAGCAGATGAACTCAGATCTGCAGAAGCAGTGTGAAGAGTTGGTGCAGATCAAAGGAGAAATTGAAGAAAACCTCATGAAAGCAGAACAGATGCATCAAAGTTTTGTGGCTGAAACAAGTCAACGCATTAGTAAGTTACAAGAAGACACTTCTGTTCATCAGAATGTTGTTGCTGAAACTTTAGCTGCCCTGGAGAGCAAGGAAAGAGAGTTGCAACTTTTGAATGAAAAATTAGAAAAGGAGCAGGCAGAGATTGGAGAGTTAAAAAAGAACAACCATTTACTGCAGGAATCTCTAAAGGAGCTACAGTTCTTGTCTGAATCCCTGAGCTTGGAGAAAAAGGAACTGAATTCCATTATTTCTCTAAATAAAAAGGACATTGAAGGGTTGACCCAAGAGAATGGGACTCTCAAGGAAATTAATGCCACCTTAACTCAAGAGAAGATGAACTTGCTCCAAAAAACCGAGAGTGTTTCAAACTGTATAGATGAAAGAGACAAAAGCATTTCAGAGTTAACTAATCAGTACAAACAAGAAAGACTTACTTTACTACAAAGATGTGAAGAAACAGGAAATGCATTTCAGGATCTTAGTGAAAAATATAAAGCGGTTCAGGAAAAGAACTCTAAATTAGAATGCTTGCTGAGTGAGTGCACAGGTGTTTGTGAAGACAGAAAATATGAATTAGGACAGCTAAAGGAAACATTTGCAAGAGAACACCAAGCATTTGTATCGCAGTTAGCATTAGCTGAAGAAAGAAACCAGAATTTAATTCTGGAGTTGGAGACAGTGCAGCAAGCCCTGCAGTCTGAGATTACAGATATCCAAAACAGTTCCAAGAGGGAGGCCGATGGTTTAAAGCAAGAAATCATGAGTTTAAAGGAAGAACAAAATAAGATGCAACAGGAAGTTAATGCCTTATTACAAGAGAATGAGCACCTGATGGAATTAATGAAGACGAAACATGAGTATCAATGTCTAGAATTGGAACCAATTCAGGACTCTGAGAAAGAAGGAGAGAGGGAGATAAATACATGTCACGTTCAACTTCCGATGGATCTTGATGTAAAAGATACTTCTCTAGACACTTATAATGCACAACTGGCGCAAGTAGAAACTAAAGTCAGAAACATGGGATTAAAACTTCAGCAAAGTGAAAAGGAAGAGTGTCTCCAGCACGAATTACAGACTAGGGAATTAGAAACTGAAGATTTGCAACAAGATGCTCGGTCACAAGATATCAGTGGCCTTGGAGACTCTGAAATAGATCCAGAAGAAAAGTATATTTCAGTGCTTCATGAGTTGTCGACAAGTCAGCAGGACAATGCCCACCTGCAGTGCTCTCTACAGACAGCCATGAACAAGCTGAATGAGTTAGAGAAAATGTGTGAAGCCCTGCAGGTTGAAAAGTCTGAACTCATATGTGAGCTGAATGACTCAAGATCAGAATGTATCACAGCAACTAGTAAAATGGCAGAAGAGGTAGGGAAACTAGTAAATGAAGTTAAAACATTAAATGACGAAAATGGACTTCTCCAAGGCGAGTTAGTGGAAGAAACGCCAGAAGGTGAATTTGGTGAACAACAAGATGAGCAGACGTCTACCAACTTAAATCCTTTGGATGACAATAATTTCTATGAGCATTTGACCTTGTCAAACAAAGAGGTTCAAATGCACTTTGCTGAATTACAGGAGAAATTTTCATCTTTACAGAGTGAACACAAAATTTTACATGATCAGCACTGTCTGATGAGCTCTAAGATGTCAGAGCTGCAGTCCTACGTTGACACATTAAAGGCTGAAAATTCCGTCCTGTCCATGGGTCTGAGAAGCTCTCAAGGCGACTTGGTGAAGGAGGTGGTGCCAGGACGCGGGGAGGAGCATTTACTGTCCTTGTCCTTCTCTTGTGTGACTGACAGCCCTGCTGACGCGGGTTTGGGAGAGTCCTCTTTCTACAAAGATCTTCTAGAGCACACAACAGAAACGTCCCTCTTGAATAATTTAGAAGGGACTGTTTCGGCAAACCAGTCCACTGTGGAGGAAGTCTCTTGCAGTAGTCTGGAGGAGGAGAAGGAGGAAAATCTGACCGAGAAGGAAATCCCCTCTGCCCCCCTGAGGAGCCCGCGAGAACCTGAGACCCTCTGTCAGACGTACCTCCAGTCCCTCAAGCAGCTGGAAGAGAAAATTCAAAGTCAAGGGATTACGAAAAACAAGGAAATCCAAGAGCTCAAGGAGTTACTGAGTTCTTCGAGGGAGGAGCTCGCCTACCTCAGGAAGCAGTGTTTGTCGGAAAATGAACGGTGGCAGCAGAAGCTGACCGACGTGACAGCCGAGATGGAGTCCAAGCTGGCGGCTGAGAAGGAACACACCGGGCGTCTGACACTTGAGCTCGAGGTGGCGCGGCTCCAGCTGCAGGGTCTGGACTTGAGCTCCCGGTCTCTGCTTGGCGCCGACATAGAAGATGTAAGTACACGGGACTGACATGCTCTTTCTCTAATCGCGTGCCTAAGGCACGCAGTGTTTGTTGAGATTGACATTAAATCCAAATTAAAATATTTTTAGGGTTTAAGGAAATAAGAGAAAAATATACCACAGTTTTGAAAAAATAAGCCAGAACTTGGGGCGTAGTTTCTATCCTGATTATCTTTAAACACTCTTTACAGAGGTTTTTTTAAAGTCTCCTAGAGAAAATCATGTTATAGAGTCACAGACTATCTTCTTGAGGATGTCTGTGTTTTCACTTTGTGAGTTAATAAAGCATATTGAATCTCAAACTGAACCTTAGGAATGGTAAGGTGATTGGTATTTTTACCTCTCTTACCCTTTTCAGACTGTTTTTAATGTTACAGAGTTATAGTCATGAAACTAAATATTGGTGTTTTTTATGTAATTCTGAATACTTTTCTAATACTTTGCTTGGGTACAAATCTATGATTTGATATCAGTTATTCTAAGAGACACTTTTTTCTTAATTGAATAAAAAGTTGTTTAGTTACTTACACCTTTGTCTTTTCTAGTCTACCAGCTAAACTACTAATGGTGTACAGTCAGTGAGTCTCACTTAATTCCCTCCCTGTACCTCTGTAAGGTGGTAGAAGGCAGGTGGAGAGGTGATAGCAATTGTGGTCAAAGTAGCAGATCCCCACTTTACAGATAAGAGAAGGGTAGGTTCAAACATGTGATTTATCCAAGAATATAAAGTGATATAATATAAGCCGCTTATATTAAGTGATTAAGTCCTTGACCTGGGGATTTGGTCATGAAGCCTTACTGCCTTCTCTTATCGAAGAGTGTCGTAAATGCTGAAGATGGAAGCTGACCGTTTTATTTGGAACTTGTTAGCCTCTTATTTGATAATCCCAAAGAAAATTTCAAATTTGGCTACTTAGAATATTCCTAACAAAAAAATTTTGAAATATAACTACATCACAATTTAGATGATCACATAATTGAGCTGAAGGGTTTGTCTTCTTGATAAATACCCAGGACCCTGCACATGGAGAGCACTTGCTGAGTGTTTGTTTACTTGTGTTGACTGTTTAGATGGAGAGAGGTGAATCTGGTAGGCAGTATGCCATTTGAAGAGATGTGTTTAGCAGAGACAAGTATCTAGTTTCCAAAAAATAATAAGCCTATTCTGATTCTTCTTGAAAAGTAAGATGCATTCTTATTATATTTTGCACCTACAGGCTGTTGTGGGTGGAAACGATAGCTGTGACATAAGAGAATCAGAAGAATATACTTCAGGAACTGAAGAGAGGCCCCCAAGGCATGAGATTCATCAGATTTATGAAAAAGATGTTCAGCAGGATCTCAGTCTAGAGATGCAGAGAATAACAAAGACTGGTGCAACCAAACTTACAGAAGAATGGTCCAGAGAGCAGTCCTCAGAAACCAGTCATGAGACCCCAGTGGAAGATCCAGCCCAGGGCTGTTCAGAATGCATTTCTGAACTGTCCCTTTCTGGGCCTAATGCTTCGGTGCCTAGGGATTTTCTGGAGAATCAGGTAACCATTCAGAGTCTCGAGCTGAAGGTAAAAGAGACATCAGATGAGAATTTGAGATTACTTCATGGCATAGAGGAACGTGACCAAAAAGTTGAAAATTTGCTAAATGAAATCAAAGAGTTAGACTCAAAATTCCATTTACTGGAAGTACAACTAACTACCAAGAGTGAAGCATGTGTGGCATTGGAAAAAATAGTTGAGGACCTTAAGAAAGAAAAGTTAGATTTAAATGAAAAATTGGAATCCTTTTCTGGTCATAACCAGAGAGAAGAAAGTTCAGGAGGTCTCACTTCTAACTTAGAAGTGGGTACAAGCAAATTGCCGCATGAAGGTATTGAAGATGATGCAGCCAAGGTGACTGACAACTGGAGAGAGAAATGTCTCCAGGTGGAAAATGAGCTACAGAGGATTCAATTTGAGAAGGATAGCATGGAGCATCATGCTCTCTCTGTGGAAGCCAGCTTAGAGGTAGTTCAAACAGAGAAACTATATTTAGAAAAAGACAATGAAAATAAACAAAAAGTTATAACCTGTCTTGAGGGAGGACTCTCAGTGGTCACAAGTGAGAGAGACCAGCTTCGTGGAGAGTTAAATACTTTGTCAAAAGAAAATCAAGAGCTAGATCAGATGTCTGAAAAGATGAAGGAGAAAATACGAGAGCTTGAATCTCATCAAAGTGAGTGTCTGCATCTCCAAGAGCAGCTTCAGAGTTTGGAAAAGGATTCACAGGCACTGTCTCTGGTAAGAAGTGAGCTGGAAAACCAAATTGAACAACTAAATAAAGAGAAAGACTCACTTGTATGGGAATCTGAAAGCCTGCAGACCAAACTGAGCGAGTCGGAGCATGAGAAGCTGACTGTCACCAAGGCCTTGGAGGCTGCACTGACGGAGAAAGGTGAGGTTGCCGTGAGGCTGAGCTCCACGCAGGAGGAAGTGCACCAGTTGAGAAAAGGCATCGAGAAGCTCAGGGTCCGCATTGAGGCTGATGAAAAGAAGCAGCTCCATGTCTCGGAGAAGCTGAAGGAAAGCGAGCGGAGGAATGACTCGCTTCAGGACAAGGTTGAGACCCTTGAAAGGGAGTTGCAGATGGCAGAAGAAAACCAAGAGCTGGTGATTCTTGATGCTGAGAATTGCAAAGCAGAGGTGGAGACCCTAAAAACACAAATAGAATTGATGACTGAACGCCTGAAAGATTTAGAATTAGACCGTGTCACAATACGGTCTGAAAAAGAAAATCTTTTGAAACAACTACAAGAAAAACAAGGTCAGGTGTCTGAATTCGATATGCTACTCTCTTCACTGAAAAACCTATTAGAAGAAAGGGAGCGAGAGAAGACACAGACGAAGGACGAGTCTAGCGCTGCCGTGGGGGTGCTGCAGACACTGCTGAGAGGGCTGAGGGGGGAAGTGGCGGCCTTACATGGTGACCAGGAGGTCCGGGAGCTCAAAGAACAGAGTCTGGACTCTCCTGCCCAGGAAGTACAACAGCTGAGAAATGACATTGGAAAGCTGAAAGTCTACTTGGACACTGATAAAAAGCAGCAGCTCCATATCTTAGAAAAACTGAAGGAAAGTGAGCATCAGGCAGATTTGCTTAAGGATACAGTTGAGAACCTTGAAAGAAAACTCGAGCTATCAGGAGAAAACCAAGAGCATGTGACTCTTGAGGCTGAGAAGTCCAAAACGGAAGTAGAGACCCTGAAAGCAAGAATGGAGGAGATGGACCGAAATCTGAGAGGTTTGGAATTAGATCTTGTCAATGTAAGATCAGAAAAAGAGGATCTGACTAAAGAATTACAGAAAGAGCAGAGTCGAGTGTCTGAATTAGAAACATTAAATTCTTCATTTGAAAACCTATTGCGAGAAAAAGAGCAAGAAAAAGTACAGATGAAGGAAGAATCTAAAGCTGCAGTGGAGATGCTGCAAACACAATTGAAAGAGCTGAGTGAGGAAATAGCAACCTTGTGTGTTGACCAGGAGTCCTGGAAGGTTGAAGAACAGAGGCTGGACTCCCCCATTGAGGAGGTACAACAGCTGAGAAATAACATTGGAAAGCTGAAAGTCTGCCTCGATGCTGATAAAAAGCAGCAGCTCCATATCTTAGAAAAACTGAAGGAAAGTGAGCATCAGGCAGATTTCCTGAAGGATACAGTTGAGAACCTTGAAAGAAAACTCGAGCTATCAGGAGAAAACCAAGAGCACGTGGCTCTTGAGGCTGAGAGGTCCAAAGCAGAAGTAGAGACCCTGAAAGCAACAATGGAGGAGATGGACCAAAATCTGAGAGGTTTGGAATTAAACCTTGTCAATATAAGATCAGAAAAAGAGGATCTGACTAAAGAATTACAGAAAGAGCAGAGTCGAGTGTCTGAATTAGAAACATTAACTTCTTCATTTGAAAATCTGTTGCGAGAAAAAGAGCAAGAAAAAGTACAGATGAAGGAAGAATCTAAAGCTGCAGTGGAGATGCTGCAAACACAATTAGAAGAGCTAAATGAGAAAGTGGCAGCCTTGGGTGATGACCAAGAGACCTGGAAGGTCAAAGAACAGAGCCTGAGTAGTCAAGTAGACTCTCTTGAACGTGAGAAGGCTCAGTTGCTGCAGGGCCTTGATGATGCCAAAAGTAATTACATGATTTTGCAGTCTTCTGTGAAAGACCTCATTCAAGAAGTTGAAGATGGCAAACAGAAACTAGAGAAAAAGGATGAAGAAATCGGTATACTAAAAAGTCAGACTCAGGACCAAGAGCAGCTTGTCTCTAAACTGTCCCAGATGGAAGGAGAACAGCAACTTTGGAAGAAGCAAAAGGCAGACCTGGAAAATCTGATGGTGGAGTTGGAGCAGAAGATTCATGTGCTGCAATCCAAAAATGATGCTTTGCAGGACACCTTAGAAGCTCTGCAGAATTCTTCCAGGAATCTGGAGAAAGAGCTTGAATTGACAAAATTGGAAAATATGTCCTTTGTTGAAAAAGTAAGTGGCTTTATGTCTTTACATTTGAATCTGTTGTCAGGAGGAGGGGCAACCACTGTGTGAATTCTGTTTCCTTGTGGACAGTGTTTGCTGTATTGGCTCAAACTTTGTAAAAAGTTTGGGGGTCTTGAACTGGGGGGGATACTGACTTGGTTCCTACAGTGAGTGACTCTTAGCTTTGGCGCACACTTCCAGGGGGTACTTCTGTGGATTGGCCCAGTTTTCACGGTGACGCCTGGGCAGGGAAGCAGCTCTGGGCTGTGCCTGGTTCATTTCTTGCAGGACATCAGAACAGTAGCCCCCATCCCCATCCCCAGTTGAGTACCAGTGCTGTAGAGAGTGTAACATGTATTAGTCAGAATCAGTAGAATAGAACCCTCATGGCTCCCAGGGCATGTCCCCCCTAGGGATTTTGTGCTTTCAGCCCCCTCTTTTGTACCTTCTCTTTGGGCAGTCTCCTGTTTTGTTAGCTGATGATGAAAGGGAAGATCTGCCATCAAGAAGCTCAATTATTAAAGAAAAATTAAAAATTTTCCCTATACTTACTGATCTAGAAAAGTGATTCCTTCAAATTAAGTTTTTATTGAACAAGTAGATTGTCCAGAAAATACAGTCAATCATATCTCAATATTTTCCAAGAATTTCAAGTTTTTGCATAGCTTGTAAGTGACAGCAGTTATGGAGAGACAGTTAGACAAACTTTACCAGGCTCTTTCAGTCTGGTGTAGGGATGGATGCAAACAATCCTGCTTTAACTGGTTTTAACAAACCGTCATCCTGTTTCTTGTATTTTAGCATGGCTCTGGAGAATACATAAGAGATCCAAGGGCTGATAGATTAAGTCACTGCCTTGTAAATACTTTCTGATGTTTAAGTTTAATTCAAATCATTACCTCTATGAAGGATTTTAAGATTTGATAATATTATCTTTTTTTGTCATTCTTTTCCTTATTGCTGTCTTTTGTTAAATCTTGCAGAGAAGAAAAGGTAAGCTTACCAGTCAGTTTTGAGAATATTAGTTGAGTGGATTAGCACCGGGAGGATTAGCTGGGTTTTATTTTATTATTGGAGTGATGTGAATGTCACGAATATGCTGTATCACAGTGATTAATACGATCAAACAGACAATCATAAGCAGATCCTAATGAAAGATGAAATTTCAGGTAAACACAATGACTGTGAAAGAAACTGAGCTTCAGAAGGAAAGGCATGCAATGATACAAGAAACGGCGGAACTGAAAGAAGAATTTAGTGGGGAGAAAAACAGGCTAACGGAAGAATTAAATTTAATGTTGGAAGAAATAAAGAGCAGCAAAGTAAGTTTCTCTAGACAGATTCATTACACTCTAATAATTCTTATGCACTCTCTCATTGTTTTGGTAAGACCTTCTGTAATGTATCAAACTTTTTTTTATCTTTTGAAAAGAATAACCCAAAGCTATGTCATGGTCAGACCTGCAGTAATCTTCGCCATTCAGCACTGTCATGAGCCCTGAAGGAGTCCAGAGAGGTCCCCAAATACATGAAAATACCTGTCAAGGAGCCCAGATATGTTTTTCATAGAAGACAGCCCTTCTAACTATATTAAGTCATACCAGAAATGGATTGCATGTAGCTTTCAGTAGGCTGTTTTCCTGGCCTGCTCCAGATTATAAGCTAGAGTGTTGCTAGAGACAGATGCACTGATCTTGCAGAGAACTAACAAAGTAACAGAGAGTCACAGTCAAATGTAAAATTGGAGCAGACTTGAGTTGCTATTTTAGGGTGGGTGGTGGCAGAACTATAGCATTTGGGCTGCCACTCCCGCCGCTGGTCCCGTAATAGACATTGCTGATTCATGTGCTTTCTCCTGAATCTCTGAACAACGAGACTTAGGTAGCAGCTACCATGCAGCCAGATGGCAAAATTCCTATGTTCATATAGTCCGTGTGCAACTTCATCCCCAAGTAGTTCTTAGAAAAGGATAGCAAAATATAATTGTGATTATGACCCAGAATAATACATAAAGTTGCAATGACATTTGGAATAGCCTGTATAAGAAATGGAGGGAATTTGTGCTTTTTTTTTTTCTTTCCAATAAGGTAGGTTTTTAAAAAATTATTAACTTTGTCTTTGCTATGTCTTTGTTGCTGCCTGTGGACTTTCTCTAGTTATGGAGACCGGGGCCTAGTCTGCGGTTGCAGTGCTCAGGCTTCTCGCCGCCATGACTCCTCTTGTTGTGGAGCATGGGCTCTAGAGTCCAGGCTCTTGGGCTTAGTTGCTGTGCGGCTTATAGGATCTTCCTGGACCAGGGATGGATGTCCCCTACATTGCAAGGTGGATTCTTAACCACTGAACCACCAGGGAAGCCCTGTACTTTTCTTTAAATATGGTATTTAAAAAAACGGAAAAGCTTTGGCATTTAATCTCAGCAATTGGTTCATGGGATTTGTGCTAATGCTGTGTGGAAGGAGTTCCTATGAATGATATCTAAGTCCTGCACCAGCTGAAATCTGCTTGGGACTGAGCAGTCTGAGAGTATCCCTAGTATATTGTTACTTGCATTTCATTTATAGGCTCTTCTAAAAAAAAAAATGCTAAGTGTTCAGCTTGAAGGCCGTATGTATGAGTGCGTTGGTCTGCAATGGCTTTATTCATTCTGTAAACACTACTAAAATCAAAGGATAGCTATCCAGAGGTTCCTGCACTCACAGAGCTTACCATCGCGACACAATAAATCACCCCATAGGAAATGTATAAAATAATCATGAACTCTTCAAGTGCTATAAGACTTGTCCAGTGGTTAAGAATCTGCCTGCCAGTGCAGGGGACACTGGTTTGACCCCTGGTCCAACAAGATTCCACAAACGGTGAGGATGCTAAGCCCGTGTGCACAACTACGAGCCTCTGCTCTGCAATGGGAGATACCGCTGCCGTGAGAAGTCCGGGCACCAGAGCTAGAGAGCAGCCCCTCCTTGCTGCAACCAGAGAGCCCATGTGCAGCAATGAAGACCCAGTGTTGCCAAATAAATAAATTAGTATTTTTTAAAAAACAACTGTTAAGCATGATAAAGGAAACAATTCTTCCCTGCAGAATGTTTGAGAAGTTGGGTATAGGAGTAGGGAACAACCTGATTTAGACAAGGTGGTCTGAGAATGCCACCTGCAAGGCAAGAAGTCACCATGTGAAGAACATGACCAAGGAAAGAGCCTTCTAAGCTTGTAGAGCAGTGTGACAAAATTTCTGAAATTAGGGACTTCCCTGGTGGTCCAGTGACGAAGACTCCGTGCTCCCAAAGCCAGGGGCCTGGGTGCAATCCCTGGTCAGGGAGTTAGGTCCCATATGCCGTGATTAGGAGTTCACATGCCTCAACTAAAGATCCCGCATGCTGCTATGAAGATTGAAGATCCTGTGTGCTGCAAAGACATGGAGCAGCCTTAAAGGGGGGAGAAAAACAAAACTCTGAAATTATAAACACCTATGGACATTTTCGAAATTGAAAGGAAGCCATTGTGGCTGGAGTCAGATGGAAAATAATATAAAAGAAGGTTGGAGCAGTAGGAGAACGTGGTAAAGAACTAGTTCAGCTCAGTCGCTCAGTCGTGTCCGACTCTGCGACCCCGTGAACTGCAACACGCCAGGCCTCCCTGTCCATCACCAACTCCCAGAGTCCACCCAAACCCATGTCCATTGAGTCAGTGATGCCATCCAGCCATCTCATCCTCTGTCGTCCCCTTCTCCTCCTGCCCTCAATCTTTCCCAGCATCAGGGTCTTTTCCAATGAGTCTGCTCTTCGCATCAGGTGGCCAAAGTATTGGAGTTTCAGCTTCAACATCAGTCCTTCCAATGAACACCCAGGACTGATCTCCTCTAGGATGGACTGGTTGGATCTCCTTGCAGTCCAAGGGACTCTCAAGAGTCTTCTCCAACACCACAGTTCAAAAGCATCAATTCTTTGGCGCTCAGCTTTCTTTATAGTCCAACTCTCACATCCATACGTGACTACAGGAAAAACCATAGCCTTGACTAGACAGACCTTTGTTGACAAAGTAATGTCTCTACTTTTTAATATGCTGTCTAGGTTTGTCATAACTTTCCTTCACAATCTAAAATGACACAAAATACAAGAGGCTGGTGATTGAAAGGATAGATACATGAATTTGGCTAGTTCGCAATATAGGTAGTGTTTAAAAATTATCAGGATGGTAGAACATACAGATCGAGAAGAGAAGGTGCAGAAGAGGCGGCTCAGGGCCCAGCCCAGGTGACCCCCAGGAGACCCCCAGCATGCAGGGTGAGACAGAGGAGGAAGAGCCAGCAAAGAAACTGGGACGACAGGAGGAGGCAAACCGGGAGAGCGTCCTGTTCCTGAAGGCACGAGTGGAGGCTGTCTCGGGACTGAAGGAGTGGTCAGCGGCATCAGATTCTGCTCAGAGGATGAAAGAGATGAGGGCTAAAGAATGGGATTTGTAATATGGAGCTTGATAATGCTATTTCAGGAGGAGCTGGGATAAAAGGTTGGAGTGGGTTGAGGAGTGGTTGATGAGAAAGTGGACACAGCATGTATATAAACACATGTAGGAACAGCTATTTGGGATCAGGCACAGAGAAGCCAGATGCCTCCAGGGCTGCGGTTTTTCTAGTCCTGCCCCGTGAAGGGAGAGAGGGGCAGAGGAGTAGGGAGCATGTGACAGGAAATTCTTAAAGTGACAGAAGATGCACCGAAGCTGGCCAAGGAAGGAAACACAAGTCTGGAGGGGCTTGAGTGTAAAGGTGTTGGTGGTCCTGGTGATGAGGTTAAGAAATTACTGTAATAGAAGTACTTAAAAAAGTGAGAAGCCCAGAGAGCCAAGGAAGGTTTGGTCCAGGGTATCTTAGTTGTGAAGTTGAGGTTTCAGAGATCCCGTGTTCCTTGTGGAGGTGACCTGGGGTTGGAACAAAGGAAATTGCCCCTAGAGGTGAAGTCACCTTTTAAAGTGAATTATAGTCATCCCTTGGTATCCACAGGAGATGGGTTCTAGGCCCTCCAGATTTCAGAATTCATAGATGTTCAAGTCCCTCCTATAAAATGGCATATAAAATGTGCATGTAACCTACACACATCCCCCAGAGTACTTTAAGTTTGCATGTGCTCAGTTGTTAGGTCATGTCTGACTCTGCAACTCCATGGACAGTAGCCCGCCAGGTTTCTCTGTCCTTGGGATATTCCAGGCAAGAATACTAGACTGGGTTGCCATTTCCTCTTCCAGGGGATCTTCCTGACCCAGGGATTGAACCCAAGTCTCCCGTGTCTGCATTGGTAGGTAGATTATTTACCACTGAGCCACCTGAGAAGCCCATACTGGATTACTTAAAATACCTAATACTATGTAAATAGTTGTAAATACTCTGCCTGCAATGCAGGAGACCCCGGTTCGGGAGAGTCCCCTGGAGAAGGGACAGGCTACCCACTTCAGTATTCTTGGGCTCCCCTGGGGGCTCAGACAGTAAGGAATCCGCCTGCAATGCAGGAGACCTGGGTTCCATCCCTGGATCGGGAAGATCCTCTGGAGGAGGGCAACCCACTCCAGTATTCTTGCCTAGAGAGTCCTCATGGACAGAGGAACCTGGTGGGCCCCAGTCCATCAGGTTGAAAAGAATTGTACAGGACTGAGCGACTAAACAACAACAAGTAACCTACTAGGATATGTAAATACAATGTAAATGCTGTGTGGAAAGTTCCTGGTACACAGAAAATTCAACTTTGACTTTTTGGAACTGTCTGGAATTTTGGTGGAGTGGGGATGGAATATTTTTGTTTTGTAGTTGGTTATATTTGTGGATGTTTAATCTGTGGCTGTAGAACATCAACTGTACATTGCTAAGGATTATAGCCCTAATTCTGTATAGATTTTGTCTTGCCTGTAAATGATTTTTTTCCCTTCCATACTCAGTGTTCCTAAATATATATGTCCAGGTTCTTAATTATCTTCCCATAATTTTATTGTTTTTCTCATTAGGGTCAACTGAAGGAGCTCATGCTAGAAAATAGTGAATTGAAGAAGAGTTTGGATTGTGTACACAAAGACCAGATGGAAGAGCAAGGGAAAATGAGAGGAGAAATAGCTGAATATCAGCTACGGCTTCAGGAAGCTGAAAACAAACATCAGGCTTTGCTTCTGGATACAAACAAACAGGTAAAAAGTGTGTGGTCTGGAGACTGGGCAAGCTGTAGAGTATGTGTTGATGGTGGTGATGAGGCATTTTTTGTAAGCAAGCCAGTGTTGTGTATTATAATTATGCTTCATAATTTTGTGAGTGGTCTCATTCTATTAACTTCCCTTTCTTTCCCCCAGTTGTTTGCACATGTCTTATTTTATGCCTTGAGTTTTTAAAAAATACATTTCCATCTTGGAGAGAGTTCCAAAAACCATGATCTTTGGAGTAGCAGTTTTCTTTTCTGTTTGTTTCCCTTATGATGTTTTTACCTGAGCCTCCTGGCTAAAGTAACATTTTTATGCCCTAGCATGAAATGGAAATCCAGACATATAGAGAGAAACTGACTTCTAAGGAGGAATGTCTCAGCTCACAGAAGGTGGAGATAGACCTCTTAAAGTCCAGTAAAGAAGAACTCAATAATTCTTTGAAAGCGACCACTGAGCTTTTAGAAGAATTGAAGAAAACCGAGGTATGTACACTTATCCTTACTTCATAACTTAGAATGACTTAAGTTATTACTGTTACTAATACATGTACCAGTGATTTTAATAATATGAAATTAAGTGTTTTCATTTTACTTTTCATGAAAAAAGTTTTTGTAGTGATAAATCATTCATCAGTTGCCTGCTGAGTTGTTTCTACAGATTAGAGGACAGCATGCAGTTCCATAGCCTGAGTAGACTTTATCCATCGCTCAGTGAATCCTCTCAAGTAGAGGATGTCAGAGACTTCTTGAGGGGGATATGAAGATCAAGCCAATAATAGATCACGGCAGGCCCCTCCAGACATAGATGATGATTTTGTAGTGAAAGTCTTACGTGATTGGTCTTCAGGTTCACTACTGTGATCAAACCTACTTTCCCATGACTTTGGTGTTCAATGTGAGCCAAGCACTTGGCCAGCCATACATATGTATACGTTCTCCTCTTCCTCTCGATGCAGGGACCATCAAACTATTTTCTTTAGAAAAAAGAAGGTGAACCCTAATCTCAGTATTGTTAGACTATGTGTGTGGGCTCAGTTGCTCAATCATGTCTGACTCTTTGTGACCCTGTGGACTGTAGCCCATCGGGCTCCTCTGTCCATGGAATTTTCTGGGCAAGAATACTGGAATGGGTTGCCGTTTCTTCCTTTAGCGGATCTTCCCTACCTGGAGATCCAACCCACATTTCTTGTGTCTCCTGCATTGGCAGGCAGATTCTTTACCACTGTGCCACCTGGAAAGTTCCATTGTTAAGAGTATAGAAGTTATAGTAATTCTACCTGGAGAAGGAGGCTGTTTTGATTCCCACAAATACTTTGCATAAAACGAATACCATCCAGAACGTAAAATAGGAACCTGGAAAATAAATATCTTTCAGAAAAATTATGATAACTAGGTATAGATTTCTTATGTTGATAGTCTTATACAATTATCACAGTGAAGGAAATATACCAAGGAAATACAAACTAAGTTTAAAATAACATTAATGATCAATAATGTCCTGTTGCTACAAAATGAGAGATATTAGGTTTAGTAACAGAAAGAAATAGCTTCAGGTCTACTTTTTAATTTACTTGCTTTCTCCTTTTTTTAAATCTTTGACAGTTGTACTGTGGGGAATGTCTATTTATATATGTACAAAATGGTACATTGTTAGTTGAGTCTATTCAAATCTCATAATTTTATTGAAGTTGATAAGCATTGTTGAAATTGAATTAAATCTGTCTCTAATCCATTTATGTTTGGAATCAGAAAATTCTGAAAGTTCAGATTTATTGCAACATTGCTGATAAAATTATTTCAAGGTGAAATGTACAGAGGGAAATCTGTTTGTAACATCAATGTGCTGCTAAGCTGCTGCTTTCTTTTTTTTGACAGTTTGATCTGCCTTTATATGTTTATGATCTCTTATCAGAACTTCTTAGAGCTAGATTGTTTTAGAGTTCTGTATTTCTTAGATATTAGATAATGCAATGCATATGCCACATATCACATAATATTCTATCAGAGTCTGGGGTGATACTTCATAATCAAATTCATAGTTTTATAGCAAAATGTATGAATATTTTCACAAGGTGGGATAAATAAAGACTGTAAATTCCTTTATATCTGTTCAGATCAAGTTTTGCCTATAAATCATTTTCAGAACTTGTTTTTTTGATTTTGCAATTGTGCTTAAGGAACTATGAACATGCACTACTAAGAAGTGCTTGATGACATAATTCTCCCACCATTCTATTCACTTTTTGTTTGAGTTACTATAACATTTAAATTTATGTTATAAACCATAATATCATTTGGCTTTAAATTAGTGTTGTGAGCCATATCTCTGGCCTTCATTTGGTATGACTCAACAAATGTCATTTTAGGTATTGAAACTGTGCCAGAGCACAGAATCACAAATGTGAACAAAATTCTCTCATCTGGAGTGTTTGGCCCACCAGGAATATGTCCATGGACCCTCGGCCCCTACCTCCCGGGTGTGATTCCCATTGGATAAACACAGATATATTGGGCTACTTACTTAGTAGGACAAAGACACAGTGTTTACTGGGGGGGACTTAGGACACTGAACAGAGACGAGGAATTATTTTATGCATCTTTAGATGTTTTGTCCTGTTCTTAAACTTATAGCATATAATTCTTAATTATATCTCATTAATATTTTTCCATATGCTCACGAAAAGCCATTCAAGGTTTTTAAGTGGAATTGCTTTTGTTTTGTAGATGGAAAATCTAAAACATGCAGATAAATTGAAGAAGGAAAACGATCGTGCCCAGAGTAAAATAAAGTTATTGATGAAATCCTGTAAACAGCTGGAAGAGGAAAAGGTGATGTTGCAGAAAGAACTGTCTCGTCTTGAAGCTGCAGAGCAAAAGCAGAGAGCAGGTGGGTGGGCACACGTGGACCAGCCCTGACCGATGTCCACTAGTGAAGTCACACACCGGTGTGTCTGTGGGGGAAGCGTGGTTGGTGCTCTGTTCTGAGACAGCACGCCCAGATTGAGCAGTGAGCCATTTCCCAGTTTCTGAATTTTGTGCTCAGGCTGGGGTCACTAATGGGATTCAGAATGAAGCCTGCATTTTAAAAATAGAACGACTGCACCTTCTGTTCTATAAAACGTTCAAAAACCTGGCAGCCCTGTTTGCTAATGAGCCTTTCCAAGAAGAGTTATTCATGTGGATGTCCATTACATAGTTCCTACATCAAAGGAAGATTGGCCTCTGAGCTGGCACTGGTAATTTACGAACAGATGATTCTGGTTGTCCTTGGCCCTACTAAATAGAAACGTTGGGGACTATATTTTTGGGTGTGTAGGTAAAACGAAACAGTAATGACAACGCTTTTTGTCACTTTTCGCCACATACACCCCTAGAGTGGAATGCTTTTTCTGTATGGATAGATGACGGCAAATATAGTACGCATGGCTCTTGTGGACCATACATAGCTTGGAAGGGGTGAGGGGTCAATAGTCTTCCCTACTGAGAAGAGTAGTCAGAATGGACTGGGGCTTCAAGGACGGAATCAATACCAACCAGGAAGCTACAAGTGACTGAGACATCTTCGCATATAGTGTCCTTCAAACCCTTGTCAATCAGACCCTCCATTGCCTCCACACGGTTTTCAGCACTTCTTTGGACTTGTCTTTTCATCAGCCGCTGCCTGTCTCCCAGTGTACAGCCTTGACGTACTCCTTTCCCAATTTGGAATCAGTCTGTTGCTTCATGTCCAGTTCTAACTGTTGCTTCTTGACTTGCATACAGATTTCTCAGGAGGCAGGTCAGGTCATCTGGTATTCCCATCTCTTGAAGAATTTTCCAGTTTATTGTGATCCACACAGTCAAAGGCTTTGGCATAGTCAATAAAGCAGAAGTAGATGTTTTTCTGGAACTCTTACTTTTTTGATGATCCAATGAATGTTGGCAATTTCATCTCTGGTTCCTCTGCCTTTTCTAAATCCAGCTTGAACATCTGGAAGTTCATGGTTCATGTACTGTTGAAGCCTGGCTGGAAGAATTTTGAGCATTACTTTACTAGTGTGTGAGATGAGTGCAATTGTGTGGTAGTTTGACCATTCTTTGGCATTGCCTTTCTTTGGGACTGGAATGAAAACTGACATTTTCCAGTCCTGTGGCCACTGCTGAGTTTTCCAAATTTATTTGCATATTGAGTATAGCACTTTCAGAGCACCATCTTTTAGGATTTGAAATAGCTCAGCTAGAATTCCATCAACTCCACTAGCTTTGTTTTTACTGATGCTTCCTAAGGCCCACTTGACTTCACATTCCAGGATATGTGGCTCTAAGTGAGTGATCACACCATCGTGATTATCTGGGTTGTGAAGATCTTTTTTGTATAGTTCTGTGTATTCTTGCCACCTCTTCTTAGTATCTTCTGCTTCTGTTAGGTCCATACCATTTCTGTCCTTTATTGTGCCCATCTTTGCATGAAATGTTCCCTTGGTATCTCTAATTTTCTTGAAGAGATCTCTAGTCTTTCTTATTCTATTGTTTCTTTTGCATTGATCACTGAGGAAGGCTTTCTTATCTCTCCTTGCTATTCTTTGGAACTCTACATTCAAATGGGTATATCTTTCCTTTTCTCCTTTGCCTTTAGCTTCTGTTCTTTTCACAGCTATTTGTAAGGCCTCCTCAGATAACCATTTTGCTTTTTTGCATTTCTTTTTCTTGGGGATGGTCTTGATCACTGCCTTCTGTACAATGTCACAAACCTCCGTCCATAGTTCTTCAGGCACTCTGTCTATCAGATCTAATCCCTTGAATCTATATGTCTTCCACTGTATAATCCTAAGTGTTCAGGAAAGGAGTACGTCAAGGCTGTATATTGTCACCCTGCTTATTTAACTTAAATGCAGAGTACATCATGAGAAATGCTGGACTGGATAAAGCACAAGCTGGAATCAAGATTGTCGGGAGAAATATCAATAACCTCACATATGCAGATGACACCACACTTATGGCAGAAAGCGAAAATGAACTAAAAAGCCTCTTGATGAAAGTGAAAGAGGAGTGTGAAAAAGTTGGCTTAAAACTCAACATTCAGAAAACTAAGATCAGGGCATCCAGCCCCATCACTTCATGGCAAATAGATGGGGAAACAGTGGCTGACTTTATTTTTCGGGATTCCAAAATCACTGCAGATGGTGACTGCAGCCATGAAATTAAAAGATGCTTATTCCTTGGAAGAGAAGTTATGACAAACCTAGACAGCATATTAAAAAGCATTGACATTACTTTGCCAACAAAGGTCTGTCTAGTCAAAGCTATGGTTTTCCCAGTGGTCATGTATAGATATGAGAGTTGGACTATAAAGAAAGCTGAGTGCTGAAAAATTGATGCTTTTGAACTGTGGTGTTGGAGAAGCCTCTTGAGAGTCCCTTGGACTGCAAGGAGACCCAACCTAAAGGAAATCAGTCCTGAATATTCATTGGAAGGACTGATGCTGAAGCTGAAACGCCAGTACTTTGGCCACCTGATGAGAAGAACTGACTCATTAGAAAAGACCCTGATGCTGAGAAAGATTGAAGGCAGGAGGGGAAGGGGACGACAGAGGATGAAATGGTTGGGTGGCATCACCGACTCCAGGGATACGAGTTTGAGTAAACTCTGGGAGTTGGTGATGGACAGGGAGGCCTGGCGTGCTGCAGTCCATGGGGTCGCAAAGAGTCGGACACGACTGAGCAGCTGAACTGTCTCCCAAAGCCTTTACAACAGTGACTCTATATTCTCTATCGACTTTTACTGTTCATGAAAGAACGGACAGATAAATATAGAGGGTGTAATAAATTAATTTGTTTTATGTAGTATGATAACTACAAGAAAGTTTGATGGATTGGCTGAAATATGAGTTTGAGCTATTGATGGGTTATATTTAAACTATCCCAGTCAGTATGTGGGCTCCCCTGTAGGCTGAATAATCTGCCTGTGAAATGGTAAAGAATATGCCTGCCAAGCAGGAGATACGGGTTCAATCTCTGGAGAAGGAAATGGCAACCCACTCCAGTATTCTTGCCTAGGAAATCCCATGGACAGAGTAGCCTGGTGGGCTACAGTCTGTGGGGTCTCAAAAGAATCGGGCATGACTTAGCAAGTAAACAATAATGTTATTCACTAGAATATGTATTTTGATACAGTCCCTCCCAAATAAGAGCTGTTTAAAGTATAAGAACATCTGTAGCTACATCTTCCCCCACTCCTCCAAAATAAAAAAAATCAAGAGCAAGTCTAACGTTATCTGTTTGATGATGCCCAGTGTTAACTAGAGAAGTGTCACATTACAAATGACTTGTCACTTTACTTTTGACAGATACCATTGTGGATGGTAATGTCGATGAATTAATAACCGAAATGAAAGAACTGAAAGAAACCCTTGAAGAAAAAACCAAGGAGGCAGACGAATACCTGGATAAATACTGTTCCCTGCTTATAAGCCATGAGAAGTTAGAGAAAGCCAAAGAGATGTTAGAAACACAAGTTGCTCGTCTGAGTTCACAATCTAAACTTAATCTTCGAAGTTCTCCTTTGGTGAATTCAGTTGCTCCAGGACCATCCCCAGTCCCTTCTGCCACTGAAAAGAAGTTACCATCTGGCCAAAATAAATCTTCAGGCAAAAGGCAAAGGTCCAGTGGGATTCGGGAGGATGGGGGAGAAACCACGCCTTCTACACCAGAGACATTTTCTAAAAAAAGCAGGAAAGCCATCAAAAGTACTCACCCTGCAGAGGATGCAGAAGATGCTGAGTTTGAGCCAGAGGGGCTTCCAGAAGTTGTAAAGAAAGGTATGACATAATTTTAAAAGTATTTGTGTTCTTTTAAAAAATTCTAAAAAAATTCACATACAAAAAGAAAAGAAGCATTTGTATTTTGGGGTTATTATGCCATGGTCCTAATTAATCTTCAGAAGCAATAGTCCACTGTTAAATTGGTAAGGTATATACTTTCTTTTCTCTCATGAGAGAATGACAGATCTAATTACTTATGTCACAGTACAAAAAATACTAGGAGATTTGAAAAATGACTGTCAAAAAACTGTTTGGAAATCGATATTTCTGTGCTGAAAAATCCCCAAATCAAGATAACCCTTCAAGTTCCCCACCTTTAGTGTTGTGTGACCCAGGTAGTAGGGAGCTGAAAGATGGGGCCCCATGATGCTGGCTCCTGGCTGGAGCTACTTACCATGTTTTTTGTTTGTTTTTTAACCCCAGTGTTCCCTCAACGTGTAGCCCAGAGACTGGGGCCAGTCTAGGAATGTTCGTTACTGTCCCATGACCAAAACGATGTATAGAAATCTTGAGTTAGAATTTAAAATTTTCCTAGCCATTTGCTATTTTGCTGTTTGCAGTATCCAAGCACATAATCAGTTTTTATTGTACTCATTCTTATTGTATTATACAAAAGTATCATTCCACAGCAGATGAGAGATTACTCCCTACCCCTCTTCTGTCCTGTAGAACTAGAGAAAAACAAGTATCATATATTAACGCATAAATGTGGAATCTGAAAAAATTGCTATAGATGGTCTTATTTATAGAGCTGAAATAGAGACACAGAAGTAGACGACAAACATATGGATACCAAGAGGAAAAGCGGGGCGGCAGGATGAATTAGGAGATTAGGACTGACATATATATATTTTGACATATGATATTGTTGATACTATGTATAAAATAGGTAACTAATGAGACCCTACTGTATCGCATGGGCTTCCCAGGTGATAAAGAATAAATGATATTCTTTATGAATGATAAGAATCCATCTGCCAATGCAGGAGACCAGGGTTCCACTCCAGGATCAGGAAGATCCCCTGGAGGAGGGCGTGGCAACCCACTCCATATTCTTGCCTGGGAAATCCCATGGACAGAGGTGCCTGGTGGGCTACAGTCCATGGGTCAGAAAGAGTCAGACGCAGCTGATGGATTAGACCGGCACGCGCTGTATACAGCACACGTGTGGGAACTCTGTGCTGGGTGCTCTGCGGTGACCTAAGTGGGAATGCAGTTCCAAAGAGAGGGCGCATCTGATACATGGAGCTGATTCACTCTGCTTACGGTAGAAATTGTAAAGCAACTGTACTCCAATGGCAGTGTAGTTTTAAAAATGGATTCTGGGATACAGAAAACAAACAAACGGTTACCAGTGGGGAGAGGACAGGGGGAGGGGCAAGATGGTGCAGGAGATTAAGAGGTACCGACTACTACGCTTGAAATAAATGAGCTACAACAAGGCTATATCGTTCAGCATAGGGAATAGAGCCAGTAATATAGCCAATATTTTATAATAAGTAAAATGGAATGTAACCTTTGAAAATTGTGAATCACTGTGTTGTACACCTGAAACTAATATAATACCATTAATCAATTAAAAAGAAAAAATTCTGGGAGATGATTTGGGGAAAGAAAACTTTTTTTTTTTTTTGCCATAGATGGTTTGAGAAGCACAATTTTGAGTAATTCTAACCCTTAGCTAAGAAATCCAACCTCCAAATAGTTAGTTGGCTCTTTTTTATGACCGCCTTTTATTTGTAGGTAAAGGTTAAAAACAAAAGCACAGTCTCCTGTAGTTAATGTAGTTGCTTTAAGGCTGTTTTGGAGCGTGTGTGACACGCTTTCTTTTAGTGTCCTTGGGATTGCCGTTCTCCTCTTGGCCATCACTAGTTGTGTCAGTTCCCTCTATGTGGGGAGATGATGCCGAGTGAAGTCACTCTTAGCAAGACCCAGACTCTCCTCCCATCCAGTCTTTCTACGTGAGAGTATCCCCGCAAGTAGCTGTTGTGACTTCACAAATTCCCCCTTTCCACAAGAGCAGGCCTTCCCCTGTGCCTGCCCCTTTCCATTTTACCCCTTATTTCCCCCACCCATCCGTCTTACAGGAAGGCCTGCTGGTTTGTTCTCTGTAGAAGCAGGAAGTTTTTTCCTTGAATGTTATTTCCACCCCCACCCCCCTTTCCCCCATGTTGTTTCTTTTGTTTCTAACAAGAAAAAAAAACCTGTGAGGGGTTTACTCAGCTTGCTGCCTCCCAGGGTGATTGTGAATAAAGTGGGGCCGCCGCCCACTGCGGAGGAGGAAGTGGATCCTTGCTCACTGGTGAATGTCACTTGTGAATATCACTCCCCCTGGAGAGGCTGATGGAATTGCAGCCAGCAGTGCTGATGGTCACTTTTGTGCCCTTAGGGTTTGCCGACATCCCAACCGGAAAGACGAGCCCCTACATCCTGCGGAGGACAACCATGGCAACCAGGACCAGCCCCCGCCTTGCTGCCCAGAAGTTAGCAGCATCCCCACTAAGTCTCGACAAAGAAAATCTCACCGAAACCTCCAATCCAACAGCTGGTGGCAGCAGATCACAAAAGGTAAACTCCGTGAACATGTATCTACTGTGTGAAATCCAGGAAATGAGAGCGTTATCTGGGCAAGACTTTGACACTGAACCCTCTGACTCAGGAGCCCTTCAAAGTCTGACCTTTTCCCCGTGGTATAAATAAGTCAGTAGTGAGGAGAGTAGCAAGCAGATGCAAGGATAGACGTCACGTTATCCTGCCGCACAATCTCATCCTTGACCCAGCAGGCTGCTTATAAACAGTCTGATGGGAAGTGGTGTTGTCAGAGCGGAGCTCCAAGGGTTTGTTAGAACGTTTCGGCGGAACTGTGGAAGGACGGGGCGCAGGCCCTGGTGTTTGCTTGTTTACAGGCTTCCCTCTCACCCCTCCGCCCCCCGGCTGTGATTCTTAGTGTTTACTGCCCCTCGACTTTCTGTGAAAAGCGCGTATTTCAGCAGATGTCTGAAGAAAGGAGCTCTGCTGGTGGGTGTCTCTCTTGATTGTTGAAGTGAGAGAGGGTTAGAATCCTAGGGGCCTCTCTGCACCTCGCAAAGAGCCCAGGCAAGTTATTTAAAGCAGAGAGTGTATTTGCTTCACAGCCATAGCAGCAGCTACCGTTTATGTATGCAAAGTACATGAATTTTAGGTAACTCAGTTTTATTTTATTTTATTGAACTCTCTTAGGTAGTTATTATAAAAGGACGAAGAAAGTAAGACTCGTAAGATTGAACCTCCCCAGGGTTAACACCTGTCTCTCAGCTCCAGTCTTGCTCTTTTCCTATTGTTTCTCAAACTAGGGATCACAGGACTCTTGTTGGAAGTTTCTGGAATAACTTACAGAATTTTTGTTTTTAATATTATGATTTTACTTTGTTTATTGGTTAGAGTTTAAGTATTCAATCAGATA
Organism: Cervus elaphus; assembly: GCF_910594005.1. Classification (NCBI taxonomy): domain Eukaryota; kingdom Metazoa; phylum Chordata; class Mammalia; order Artiodactyla; family Cervidae; genus Cervus; species Cervus elaphus. The sequence goes on along the minus strand of NC_057828.1, from coordinate 70,116,322 downwards.
ACCTTGATCCAGCCAACAAAACTTTGAAGGTGTAGTAACCCTTATTTGTATAAGGTAATACTTTTTAAGTGGGCAGGCGTGTTCCTCATTAGGATTTTAGATACCAAATACAAAGACTTTGGTGATTAGTTGCATCAGAGCAACAACATTTAAGCAAATGTTTGTTATGCTGATATATAAGAGCTTTAAGGATTAAGGAGTTTATATCTACAGTTAAGTTTGTTTATAACTTACATTATAATAAAGATCTTATTCACTGGGGGCTGAGGGAGAAGGGTATGAGATTTTCTTTCACTCATTAAAATGGGCCCATCTATGACTTGGAATTAGAAATATTCTGCTATTTTGTGCAAATTTCTTTCCCTTCCCCATCAGTCTTCCCACCTCCCACCTTTCTCTCTAATTTTTCTTTCTTACTGTACACTCATGTTTGGAGTTAACTTTTGAATGTTGGTAACAGTAAAACACTGAAGAGTATATTGGAGTAGGTCCTAACTCTCCAGGGACCATAAGAACAGTTTCTTTTCCATAAAGTAACTAGTACTTTTAAAGAGTGAAGCTTCCAGACTTGACCAAAGCTATTAATATTAAGCACAGCCTAACTCCTGAAATGAAGTATTTGGCTGTTTCCAGTATGACTTCTGTGATGTTGCTGATTATGTGAACAGTTTACTTGTGTCCTCATGTCTAATACAGATATCTTCTAAATTAATGGAGCTGTTAATGTCCTAAAGTGATTACAATAATAATAGATGTTTAAATAGATGTTTAAAGGTGTGTTAGGAAATCACCTCCTAAGATTACCGTAGGGGTCACTTTTCCTTCTTTTGTGAGGACTGCTGGTAAAGCAGTTGTCATGTGGAGTTGGAGCTTCTTTTCTAAGAGAGCTTTGCACGCTAGGGGGCCTGCTCTCCACACTGCTGTCACATCTGCTGAGGACAGAGCAGTAACCATGGCTTCCTGCAGACTTGTGTGCACAGGAGCTATAGGCTGCAGTAGGCACCAGTGGTTATGAACTGCTAAGCAATTTTGTGCACTTGTGCACATGAATGGGGGGTGGTTCCTCTTGAAAGGAGGTTATAGGGGACTTGTGATTAGATGCAAGCCTTCAAAACCCAGCCTATTGATTTTTAATGTCATTCAACATTTTCTGAGTCACCTTATAAAATGCTTGCCTCATCTGCTGAGCATATTTCATCATTCCGTTTGAAAAAAGAGACTGCAAGTTATTCTTTCCTAAAGCGGTTGCTTAGAAACTTCAGATTATGAATATTCACCTGAAGTCACTGGCTGAGTGTTGAAAGATTTCCTAGATCATTTAACAGAACTGTTAGTGACAGCTGACAAGTTCAAAGGGGAACATGGCCAAGATGCAGAATAGGTGAGGATCAGTCTCTGCTTTGTCTCTGGGAGTTAGCTCCAGAGGACCATCCATTAACTGTATGAGATGACTGTGAGGCCATCACCACAGGGCCTGTCAGCAATTTAGTGGGATCTTAACCATTTTTCCTACTTATGAGTTTCTTTTCCAATGAGCTATTTGCATGCCCACTGTCTCCCCACTGTGGCTGCAGACACGGTTTGTAAGACAGTTAGGGTACGGCGGGTGCACTTAATATCTTAAATACCTGGGAAGTCTGACCTCATCTAGTTATGTATAAGTCTGAGGCTAACTAACCAACATGAGGATCAAATCTGAAGTTAAAACTCTGATTACCAACTACAGTTTCCTCAATTCAGAATCAAGAAATTGAGTCTGGAAGGGGAGGCCAAAGGGTGAACTTTGGCTATTCTATTGGGTTTCAGAAGGAGTTTTACTAGCTCACATTCTCTTTCCCCAATGCAGTCTCTCTCCCCACCTCCTCTGTCTTTTTTTTTTTTTTTAAATTTTAAACTTGTATTTCTAAGAACTTATAACTTTGGTGTTATTTATTGACAGGGCATAGTTATGAAAGGAATAGCAAAAGATAAAAATGTGTATTTGTTCATTATAAATAAAACACCTCCCCTTAAGTAATGCATAAAATATCAAATCAATATTTATAGTTTTTCTGTGTGGAAAATACATTATTCCTAACCAGTATTCTTTTCACTGTGTGATGGAAAACACCATCTTGGCCCATAGTTTGCTTTTCTTTTTTTTTTTTTTTTTTTTGGGTTTTGTCATACATTGATATGAATCAGCCATAGATTTACACTTATTCCCCATCCCGATCCCCCCTCCCATCTCCCTCTCCACCCGATTCCTCTGGGTCTTCCCAGTGCACCAGGCTGGAGCACTTGTCTCGTGCATCCCACCTGGGCTGGTGATCTGTTTCACCATAGATAGTATACATGCTGTTCTTTTGAAACATCCCACCCTCACCTTCTCCCACAGAGTTCAAAAGTCTGTTCTGTATTTCTGTGTCTCTTTTTCTGTTTTGCATATAGGGTTATCGTTACCATCTTTCTAAATTCCATATATATGTGTTAGTATGCTGTAATGTTCTTTATCTTTCTGGCTTACTTCACTCTGTATAAGGGGCTCCAGTTTCATCCATCTCATTAGGACTGGTTCAAATGAATTCTTTTTGACGGCTGAGTAAAATTCCATGGTGTATATGTACCACAGCTTCCTTATCCATTCATCTGCTGATGGGCATCTAGGTTGCTTCCATGTCCTGGCTATTATAAACAGTGCTGCGATGAACATTGGGGTGCATGTGTCTCTTTCAGATCTGGTTTCCTCAGTGTGTATGCCCAGAAGTGGTATTCCTGGGTCATATGGCAGTTCTATTTCCAGTTTTTTAAGGAATCTCCACACTGTTTTCCATAGTGGCTGTACTAGTTTGCATTCCCACCAACAGTGTAAGAGGGTCCTCTGTCTTTTAATGGTGCAACTAAAGGTTTGATTCTCCTGCAGCTCATGGGTTCAAGGGAAATGTCTGTCTTCTGTATCACTTTCTACTTTAAAAAAAAGAAAAGGAAAGAAAAGAGTGCCAGTAAAACTCTTGTTTTTTTCCTTCAAATTTTCATGGACAGTAATTTTCCATTAAGTCCTAATCCTTCAAGGCCACTCCTTTTTAAGTGTCCTGCACATCATCTGAGGTAGAGGCAACCTTTCCAGGGATCTGATCTGTTGGCCAGATTTACTATGTTTTGTAATGAAAAGTATTTAGCTGCCTTTTAAAACCACACACTTCCTATGGAAAGAATATACACAGGGAAATAATTTCCATTCTTTCTTCTTCTGCTTCAGAAGGCAGTCCCGGGCAGGCAGTTGGGCAGGGAGTGGTCTGTCCCATAGGTGCTTCTCAGAGTTGGTACTGAGCACATATAACCCTAGCTAAGAGTCCTTCCTCTTTTTCTTTTAAAGATCTTCCTACCTGAACCGTCTACTCTTGCCCTTTCACTTTGGTTGTGACGTTTTCATGTATTTCATCCGTCTTGCTCTTTCTCTCTCCTGACCCCATATTTTTTCTCACTACCATAGAAAACTCAAAAAAATCTCAACCCTACCAGCTGCATTACCCTCTCATCTACTTAAAGTCTCACATTTTTTGAGATCCCCCTTTCTCTTAAAAGGGGGATCCCCCTTTCTCTTAAAAGGCAGGACATCGAAAAGGGAACTTAAAATTTTTTTCTGGACTTTAAATGGAAGGAGAATGATTAAAATGTTGTTATGTGAGGAAGAGGCTCTAGGTCTTTTAAATGTTGTTAATAAAGCTTCCACCTTATGAAACTGTTAAGACTCACTGGAATACGTTTATTTGAATGATAGAGGCTCAAGTAAGATAAATGGAAGCTGGTTTGGGTTCTTAGGCAAATATTGAATGTTTGCTATTAGTCAAGCATATTTTGGGCACTGTGGATGCAGAGGTAAAAAGGACACAGTCTTTGCCCTCAGAGAGCTTACCTTCTGATCTGAGACGGTCACGGTGGCCTTGGGAACGAGTGTCTGGTCATTAGAGATGTCAAGGAAAGCTTTGCAAGGTGGCTCAAGAGGTGGTGTCCGAACCTTTTCTCTAGCTTCTCTTTTAGGTGGGGGCCTGTTTTCAGGGTAGAAGAAATCGTCATACTGTGTACAACTCCTAGAAGAAGAATTGAACTTCAAATGTGATGACCTAAATAAGTACTTTATTTTTCATGCTGTAGAAATGCGAATGTGATTTTAAACCTCTAATGACAATACTTGTGTTGCAGGTCAAGGTTTCTCAACAGAGCCCAGTGGATTCAGGCACTGCCTTCCGAGATCCCACTGCCAGATCTCTCTCCATCAGTAATCTTCCTGAGAGAAGTCCAGCAGGCAGCCCCAGGGAGGGCCTGAGAGCCAAGCGAGGCCACCACGCCCCCAGCCCAGAAGCCAGCCTGGAGTCCGGGGGTGGTGGGGACTGTAGGGTCCAGTAAAGAGCCCGAGCGTGTCAGGACTCCTGGAAGGCGGCGGCTGCTGAGCAGAACGCAGTCTGACTGTGCGCTTGTCTTTGTTCATCAGTCGGCACCTTTACCAGAGGGAAGAAAGCAGCTCCTTTTAAATCGAAATACATTTGACTGTTTAGATCTCCCCTGTAGAAGAATTATAAAAGTTTGGAAGCACTGATTACCTCTACATTGATACTCCTCTTCTGTAATGTAAAATAGTCCCGTATAAAGCATTTTGGCAATGTTACACTTTAAATGGCAAGCACTGTATTACAACTCCTGTTTTTATGTGGATTTTACACTAAAAAATTCAAGTAACATTTTCTTACTTGCAACAGACAGCTCCCAGGAAAATGTAAACTTTTGCTTTATGATATTTCTTTTGTATAATGTTAGACATGGAATAATTTTAGATCAAGAATTTCTTTGAGTTGAGTAAAATGAAGGAAATCCTGTTACATGTTTTTAAGGAAAACATGCACACAGATACATGTGTGGGTGTGTTCCTCCTCTTCCACACTGTTTTCTAAATCTTGGCTTACTTATATAACCTGTTCATACTTGTGTGTGGTGTGGTGGGAGTTGTGTGTTGATTTTCAGTCAGCCTGGCTGCAGGCTCCTCAAAGGTACAGTATCTTGAGTTTTCTGTCATTGTGCTGTTTCTCTTCAAGGCCAGTTTGTTGGAGTGCTTTGGTAGGATTCTCATAAATGGTGATCTATAAAATATGGCATTTTTTCTAATAAAAAATTCAATTCACCTTTGTTTTATGTACAAATGATTTCTAAATATAAATATATTATGAACTTTGGTACCATTTCTTGTTAACTTCAACAGCCTCTTGTAAAAGTAAACATATTTTAACAAATGATACTACTACATTTAGAAAACACATTCAGTTATATTAAAAAGACATGGTTTGGAATGTGGGTCATGAAGATTATGTAGGCATATAATACGTCCAGCCAGTGCCTAGCACATGTGTGTACTCATTAAATCTCATCAACAAGGTTACAAGTATGTGGTATTTTCCAGCTCATTTATGGATGACAGAGTTTTGTAAATATGCAGGCATTCTGAGCCATATCAATTTCAAAAACTTTGGAACAAGTCCTTGTGTCCTCGAATCAGGGTAAAGAAGTTTTCCAGGACATGAACTTGTAAAAGATAATTTGCTGTTGACTTTTAGTTCAGATTTATGTATAAACTTTGACAAATACTAACATTTATATTTTAAAATTGTCCTTTGGTAGGTGGCCTCTATGTTGGATAATGCTTCAATAATATGAAGCTACTTAGTATTCATCTACTGAAAGTGATATCCTGTCTTTCCCCCTGATTCTTCAGTTGCTCGGGGTTGTGATCTGGTGCAATATCCTTATCATAAGTCATCCCAAGGCTGCCATGTGCTCAAGGGCATGGCCCAGAGGAGATATTACTAATATCAGGCCATCAACTTTATTGGCTGTCTGCAGTTATTGGAAGATTCCACTCAGTAGGTCTGGCTGGGTGGTTCCGTGGGTTCTTAAAAGCATCCTTTTTTTTTTTTTTTTTTCTTTTTCTTTTTTTTCTATTTTTTACTGGAGTATATTTGCTTTACAATGTAGTATTCTTTTGTACAGCAAAATGAATCAGCTATGTGTATATACATAATCCCTCTGTTTTGAATTTCCTTTCCATTTGGGTCACCGCAGAGCACTGAGTAGTTTCCTGAGCTGTGCAGTATGTTTTTCATTAGTTATCTATATTTTATTCACAATATCAATAGTGTATGTGTGTCAACCCCAGTGTCCCAGTTCCTCCCACCCTTCCCGCCTTCCCCCTTGGTATCTGTATATTCTGTGTTTCTATTTCTACTTTGCAAATAAGATCATCTATACCATTTTTCTCGATTTCACATATATTATGTTAATATACAGTATTTTTCTGACTGACTTCATTTTGTATGACACTATCTCCGTCCATCCATGTCTCTACAAATGACCCGATTAAACAAAATCAGTTCCTTTTTCTGGCTGAGTAATATTCCATGGTATGAAAGCATCTTGATCTTTTCCCAGGTGGACTGTAGCTGCTGCTCCTTGTTACGGAAAATTCTCAGCATGTCTTCCATTTATATAATTGTAGAGACTTGTTCACAGTCTTATACATGGACAGCCAAGATGTTAAATATTTTTTTCCTTAAGCTAACAATACTTGTTATACTATGAGCTGAGTTGCATATAGGTGGTGGTTTAGTTGTTGTATCTGACTCTGTGCGACCCCGTGGACTGTAGCCTGCCAGATTCCTCTGTCCATGGGATTTACCAGGCAAGAATATTGGCGTGAGTTGCCATTTCCGTCTCATTGCATATAGCATGAAAACAATACACTACAGTCCCAACCCTGAAGTACCTGATAAACCAGTTGAGTCACAAATAAGATCTGGTTGACAAATCATAAGGGAAAATAGACCAAGTCCAGAGATCTAGGTATTTGATTCTCATTTGTACAATGACAGGCTCAACTGAGATGATTATTTTCATCCTGAATATTCTGTAGGAACTGAGATGGCCCTTTGTATTATTGAGAGTTATCAGGAGTCCAAAGGGACTGCATCTTCAATAAAAAGGGAATAAAAACCAACATTGGAATTGTAGCCCAAGTTTCTAAGAGTAACCCCTCAACTCTGTATACATACTAATTTTCTCTCAATATTTGTGATTTTTCTCATTCAATCCCAATCTATTTCTTTTGTTGGAACTATCAAATTAAGATTTGTTTGAACCTGGAAAGTAGTATACTTCTTCCCAGGGGCTCCTAACTCTAGAAGGAGTGATCCGTTTCCCTTGCCAACTATCTTTGTTTGAAAAGACTTCTGACTACTCTTAGGATGGCTCAGAACATTGATCTTAGAATTTCCAAGTTAGCTTTCCCAAAGCCATTCAGGCTAGGGTAAGATGTTATGAAAATAATTTAAGTAGGAAGTAAACTATGACCAATTTTTTTTTAAACAAAGATTTGTGTATTTACTGAGGCTATGCTGGGTCTTCGCTGCTGTGTGGGCTCTCCTCTAGTTGTGGCGAGAGGGGCTACTCTCCCCGTGGTGTGCAGGCTTCTCGCTGCTGTGACTCCTGTTGGGCGGCACAGGCTCTCCGGCGTGTGGGCTCAGTAGTTGCGGCTCCCGGGCTCCAGAGCACAGACTCAGTAGTTACGGTCCTCAGGCTTAGTTGCTCTGCAGCATGTGGATTCCCGGATCAGGAATCAAACCCGCGCCTCTTGCATTGGCAGGCAGACTCTTCACCACCGAGCTACCAGGGAAGTCCTTTCTTAAGTCAGAGGTTTATTATACCACAATCAGGAGTTGAATGAAATACGTTGGCATGTATTTTATTTCCCTTGTGTGGCTGACAAAGTGGATACAAGTGTTTCTTCAGCAGGACATTGGAATCGGTAGTTGCCAATTAATTGACAATTGAGGATAGTTGAGCTATGTTCTTTTCCTACTTCTGTTCACATAAGCTGCCTTCCCTTCAGAGAAATGGGCCTTACTGACCAGAGGACACTGAGGGGGTAGACCTTGGGGAGCTTCAGAAGAACCAGGTCGTTCTAATGAGAAAAGCCTGAGAACCTGAAACTAGCATGCTACCTCCAGGTAGAGCTGTGTGTCTAAAGGCACTATTCACCTGAGCTATGGCTCAGCTACTTAAAACACTGTGTGGAAAGTTGTATTCATTTCACAAAGTGATTTCACATGTTTGCTCAGACCTTACACCTTTGAGAGGTAGGCATTAGGATCTCCATTTCATAGGCTAAGATTAAGTAAGAGACACAGCTTCTGACTCACGTCTGGAGAGAGCTTGTTAATAATAATAACGATGGCTCTCCCAACAAGCTTGCAAAATGGGGATCATCCTCCTCGGATAAAAGATGACATGGGCTCAGAGAGCTGAAGTATTTCAAACTCGGTTTCGTGAGCAGAGAGGCCACCCTCTTGTTTATACTGTGCCTCTCTGGGAGCAGGCTGTTCCAGAATAATTCTGATAGCACAAATATTCCTGTGATAGAAGTAGCTTTTCCATTTTGTGCAATGCAGATGTCTGTCCTTCAGTCTAGGATGATGGCATCTGGCTTGTGTTACCTTCTGTTGAATTTTCAAAACGTTAAAATGAGACTAGCTATAAATTTCAACTTGTAAAACTTATAACTACTACCACAATGCATGCATGTGTGCCTGCTAAGTCACTTCAGTCATGTCGGACTCTTTGAGACACAATCGACTGCAGCCCACCAGTCTCCTCTTGTCCATGGGGATTCTCCAGGCAGGAATACTGGAGTGAGCTGCCATGCCCTCCTCCAGGGGATCTTCTGTCCCGGGGAGGGAATCCACATCTCTTCTCTCTCCTGAATTGGCAGGCAGGTTCTTTACCTCTAGCGCCAGCTGGGAAGCCCCAACTCAATGCATAAGCACTATTTAAAATGCACGTTTAATATAATGTAGACATTGAAAGTCAAATGTCAGAATGCCTGGGCTCTCCATGTGACCTTGGGCCAAGTTTGACCTTCACTATGCCCCAGTTTCCTCTGGTAAAATTGGGAATAGTAATAGAGTCTGGAGAAATGCAGAAAAACATCTGCTTCATTGCCTACACCAAAGTCTTTGACTGTGTGGATCACAACAAACTGTGAAAAATTCTTAAAGAGGTGGGGAATACCAGACCACCTAACCTGCCTCCTGAGAAATCTGTGTGCAGGTCAAGAAGCAACAGAACTGGACATGGAACAATAGACTGATTCCAAATTGGGAAAAGAATACATCAAGGCTGTACATTGTCACCCTGCTTATTTAACCTATACACACAGTACATTATGGGGAATCCTGGGTTGGATGAAGCACAAGCTGGAATCAAGACTGCCGGGAGAAATACCCAATAACGTTGGATATGCAGACAACACCACCCTTACGACAGAAAGAGAAGAGGAACTAAAGAGTCTCTTGATGAAGGAGAAAGACAAGAGTGAAGAAGCTTAAAACTCAACATTCAAAAAATGAAGATCATAGTATCTGGTCCCATAACTTCATGGCAAATAGATGGGGAAACAATGGAAACAGTGACAGACTTTACTTTCTTGGGCTTCAAAATCACTGCCGACGGTGACTGCAGCCATGAAATTAAAAAGACGCTTGCTTCTTGGAAGAAAAGCTATGACAAACCTAGACAGCATATTAAAAAGCAGAGCTATCACTTTGCCAACAAAGGTCCATCTAGTCAAAGCTATGGTTTTTCCAGTAATTATCATGTATGGATGTGAGAGTTGGACCATAAACAAAGCTGAGTGCTGAGGAATTGATGCTTTTGAACTGTGGTGTTGGAGAAGACTCTTGAGAGTCCCCTGGACTGCCAGGAGATCAAACCAGTCAATCCTAAAGGAAATCGGTCCTGAATATTCATTGGAGAGACTGATGCTGAAGCTCCAATACTTTGGCTACCTGATGCAATGAACTGACTCCTTAGAAAAGACACTGATGCTGGGAAAGATTGAAGGCAGGAGGAGGAGGGGACGACAGATGATGATGAGATGGTAGGATGGCATCACTGACTTGATGGACGTGAGTTTGAGCAAGTTCTGGGGGTTGGTGATGCACAGGGGAGCCTGGCGTGCTGCAATCCAAGAGGTTGCAAAGAGTCTGACATGACTGAGAGACCGAACTGAACTGAATAAAACCTGGTGTGCTGCAGTCCATGGGATCGCAAAGAGTTGGACACAACTTAGCGACTAAACAACAACAACAATACCTCCTGATGCTGTCATGATAATTAAATTCATTGATTATTATTTACTTATACAAATGATTTTACACTTAATAAATTGTTGGTTATTCTGTAGATGAGCTCCCTGGTGGCTCAGTGGTAAAGAATCCGCCTACCAATGCAGGAGACCCAGGTTCGATCGCTGGGTTGGGAATATCCCCTGGAGAACAAAGTGGCAACCCACTCCAGTGTTTTTGCCTGGGAAATCCCAATGACAGAGGGACCTGGCAGGCTACAGTCGATGGGGTTGCAAAAGATTCGGACACAACAATCAAACAGCAATTCTATATACATACAGATAATTACACAGGTGATTTTAAAATTTCAGTTTACAACTGTTAGATAAATCTGTCCATCCAACACTACACATTAATTTCAGATGAAGTTCTGTCCTACAAAATTCTCACCATTCTCAAAACCACTAATGCTTGTTTTGCAAATGAGTTTAATCACTGTAGACTTGTTCGTATTGTTGAATTACTGATCTTGCAAGTATACTGTCCACTGGTTTTGGTTTTTCTTTGGCTCATTAAAAATACTCAAAGGGAAAAAAAAATACTCAAAGAAAACAGTTGCTGCAATTTTAATTACAAATGAGTTGCGCTGCTGAAGTTCATATAAATTGACCATTTGGAACTCAAATACATTTCTTTACAGAAACAACATTACGAATTGTGCCTAATTCAAGCTTAGAAAGTCAACTGAGCTCACACATAATGAATTAAAAATGAGAAATACTTTTGTTTCAACTATCCGCACCTCCACTCATAGCATTGTTTTACTGGGAAAAAAATGTATTTTAAGCTTTGGGTTACAGAAACTCATTTTTCTACGCCTCAATTCTTTTTCTAGTATGTCCCGCTCTTCCACCCTGTGTAGTGTTGGACAGAATTGTCTAGTGGTTTCTGGAGAGTAATAGGTGTGTCGATTCTTTTTTTTTTTTTTTTTTTAAGGTGAGTCGCACACGTTTATTGCGGGTCCCAGGTGGGATGGGGCCCCGGCATGCTGCTCCCCACGTAGCGCGTGCTCACCGTCTGGATGACACCAGCTTCTTCTTGCTGGAGCTGGCGTTGAAGCAGCCCTGCAACGCAGGCAGAAGGCCGGCCAGGCCCCTCCCCGTGCGAGGGGCTTGGCTGCTTCGTGTGCGCGTGCGTGTGCAGGCGCGACTCTGTGTGACCCCGTGGGCTGTAGCCCACCAGGCTCCTCTGTCCACGGGACTCTCAAGGCAAGAATGCTGGAGAGGGTTGCCATTTCCTTCTCCTAGGTGTGCAGATTCTCATCTGCCACATCTCTAGCAGCAGTCTTTCCTGGTATGAAAGCCAAAGGGACTGCTTCTGTGTTGATTCCGATGCTGCAGCAAGGTCGTCCTACGTGATGTTGATGTATTTATGTATGTAAATGTACATGTTCTATTGATGTTTTAGAAAATCACAAGGAAACACACATATCCCCAAACTTAATACATTTTTGTTGACTTGCAGATTGAATTTCAGCACACAAAATTCCCACCAGCCCTCATCCCCTCAAAACAAAGACCGTAGGAGATGAATAAGATGACTGTCCTTTGTTATTCCTCTCCTCTAGGACACCTTGAAGGCGATCAGAGGGTAACGTTTATATGTATACAAACAACCATACTTGTCAAGTGGAATCCTTGCAGTTTCAAATGCTTTATCTCATTTGATATTTAATAATTTTGTGAAAAATATTAGTCGCTCAGTCGTGACTGACTCTTTGTGACCCCATGGACTGTAGCCTGCCAAGCTCTTTTGTCCATGAAATTCTCCAGGCAAGAATACTAGAGTGGGTAGCCATTCCTTTCTCCAGAGAATCTTCCCAACCCAAGGACTGAACCGAGGTCTCCTACATCGCAGGCAGATTCTTTACTGTCTGAGCCACCAGGGAAGCCCCAAAATACTGGAGTGGGCCCTATTTTGGCATATTCAAGAAGACACTCTCCAAAATAGCCAAAAGTGTTACAAAGTTTGTAGCAAAACAAAGCTGGGGTTCTAGACTGATCTCCAGTCCAAAGCTCCTCATATATTACCACATACCCCCTAGTAGACAGTAAAGGAGACCACGAAGTCAAACACCATCCCGATGAGTTCTTTTTAGGATCCTATTCCGAACCCAGTGGTGGGGGAGTTCTTTTTTTAGGGCTCAGGACTACTACACACCTAAAGAAAATGTGCTGTATTTAACTTTAACGCTTCAGTTAGGAATGGTTTCTAGTAAAAGTTACACTCTTGTAATCACAGTGAATTTCAATTTTTCCCACTTAAAATTTCCTCCAATGCTGCTTCTGCAAGGAGGTAGGAAAATGGCAGTCCACAGTTACAGACTTTTTAGGGAAATATTGGGATATTTCTGAGTTTTAAACGTGAGCTGATTCTCTGGGTGTTGAAATCGAAGCTGTGTTATCTAGTAGCGTGTGCTGGCTGAGAGCCCTTGCCTTCTTGCTAGCTCTTGGGCTGTCCGTTGTCCTGGCTGCCACCTGCCTGTTGTTTGAATGGTCGTCTTACTGGATGTGGGCCAGCAGAGGGTCACGAGCGTGCCCTGTGTCCACCCGCAATGCTTTGTCTCCATGCTGTTTATGGGCAGCCCACAACTCATGCATTCATAGCACCCTGGTGGTCATTTTCTTCCAAATCATAGACCTGTGGGGAAGGAAAGAAGTGCTACTGCTGATTTGTAAACTGGTGTGGTGAGTATGGAGTCTTATTTTTCTTTGGAAACAGCCACGACTTGGAGCAGGTAAGCGAGCTACACCTTGGCTCTGCCCAATGAGGTTCTTTCAGAGGTTAGGTATTCAACCTGTGAGACAAGTTGAAATGCCAGATGTTCATGGGCTTGCATATAACAGATTTTAATGGCAGAGCAAATAAATGGAAGATACCCATCATTCCTAGAAGTTAAAACAAGTTCTTATTGAGAAGATTTACTGTAGATTCCACTTACCAATCTGCTGTTACAAAAACCAGAAGCCCAAATTAGCATCCTAAATCTTGTTTCAACAAGTATAACAAAATTAGAATTTTTTCCTCCTTGAAGTTATAAACTCATTGAGAATATATTGGTTTGCAGAGTCTCACACTGATCTTCCAAACATATTTGGAATGTTGTAGTCAATGAAGGTTGTAGTCAATGAAGAATTATTAATATTTTTAAAGCAAATTTAGTCAGTTAAAAACAAAATTAGCCCCAGACAGAAAATTTTCATTGCTGTGTTAGAGATGGTCGATTGCCTACTCAACTGTCACTTCCACTTTCTTTCTTGCCAATGTAACCTACTTTTGTTCAGATACTGGGTAGCATTTGCTCAGAAAATATGGTCCCATCCCTAGGAAAGGAATGAAATTAGCATAAGCCAATTATGGTCATTCCATTCTTTTTTGCCAGAGATTAGTTATGATGACCACTCTATAGTTACTGATTCTGAGACCAGAAATAAAGCATTTCCAAAACACAGATGCCAGATCACAAAGGAGGGTCATTGACAACTATGTCAAGCCTCTGAACCAATATTGGACTTCTCATCATGTCAGAAAATAAGCTATTAAAGTAACTTTCAGGAGGAAATTCTGTTACTCTAACCACAAGCTTCCTGATATAATTGCAAAGCCGGTTTTGTGATTTTTTGTTAGCCAGTTCCTGCACTCTTCATACTTTGTCTTTTGTCTGCTACCTGAGCAAGAGAGCCCTTCAAAACTCATATGCCTAACAATCCTGCTTTCTCCAGGTCTGTCATGAATAGCATTTCTGCTGGGATTGGCATAGGGTACCTGTCTGAAACCTAAATTACACCGGGGAGGACATAAAGAAAGTCCATCATTTCCTAACGCTTTTTATTTTGTTTTTGGCTGTGCTGGGTCCTCGCTGTGTGTGGGCTCTCTCTTGTGGTGCACGGACGTCTCTTGTTGGGGTGCATGGGCTCCAGAGCACGAGGGCTCGGTAGGTGTGACCCGTGGTGGCTTCTCTACTTGCAGCACTCAGGTTTAGTCGTCCCACAGCATGTGAGATCTTAGTTCCCTGACCAGAGATTAAACCCCCGTCCCCTGCACTGGAAGGTGGATTCTCAACCACTGGATCACCAGGGAAGGCTCCGCAGTGCCTCTTAATGCTCATCTTGAAAGTCATTCATTACTCTGACTATTGGGATTTCCCTCAACATCAGGTATTTACAATAGCTACAAAGTCCAAAAGTCAAATGCCCTTTGAGGGCATCCATAACTTCTATTATGACAGTATAGTTTAATTATCTAGGTCTCCCTTATCACTTTGAAGATGAAGACATTGAGATTCTGAATAAGAAATTGTTTTCTCTACATCTCACACTTTGTCCTGAAACCTGCATTCCAGCTCCTCAGAATGATGCTTTAAAAAATAAAGCATGTGACCAATGTGAATAATAACTTCACATTTTTTTTTTTTCCTGGAAATGATCATTTGCAGCCCTGGGAGAAGTAGCAAGTATGAGCCACATCCAGAAAATTGGATCTTGAGTTCTACGCGGGTCAAATATCCCTTCGCTCTGTTCTGGCCTTATGGACCAGGCAATTTCACTAGGGAAACCAGTAAGGTAGCCATGATTAGGATGTCAGCTGCAGAGAGATGTATGTGTGTGCGTGTTAATGGAATCACTGTGGGGACAGACACACAGAGAATGAACACTCAAGTGTTTCTGGTGACAGAATCACAGAAGCTTTCCACCTCCTTCACCAGGCTTTCCCCCAAGCCAACGCCTCTGTGTGCTCAAGGGCTTCTCTCTCAGTAGCTCTCAAACACGGCTGTGTGTGTCTTTTACACAAATAGGGCTTTACATTAAAAAAAAAAAAATCCTCAGATAGAATTTGTCAGAATTTTAAGAACTTCTCCTTCTCCCAGACTCCTTCTCTTTATGTGTACAACCTATATCCTCAACTTTGATTCAATTTATGAAAACCAGAACCAAATTAGAGTATGAATATCAACCTTTCCAAATCATTCCTGGGTATTCCCTTGAAGTAACAGTGGGTGAGAGCCCTACTATGTTGCTTTGAGGAGAATTAATCACTTGACAGACTGAGTGTTTACAGAGACATTTAATAGTGAGGTTAGTTACACCCACTGAAGATCAAGTAGAAACACAGATGAAGAATCCATGGTGGTCATTGCAAAAACAAAATATATTTTATTTTTTGTATTTATTTTTATTTATTTTATTCTTGTGGCCACACCATGTAGTAGTTCCCTGACCAGGGATTGAATCTATGCTCCTTGCACTGGGAATGCAGCATGCACCACCAGAGAAATACTACAAAGTATATTTTAAGTCAATATAAAAAAATAACAATTTTTAAAATAGAAATATTGTCTATAAACTCACCCTAACTCAAAAATTATTTTTAACAGAAATAGAGATATTAAGAAAACGTTTTTTTCCTCATGTAACTTTTCATGACACACCAACAGAGAAGAGTTATTAACCACACACCCAGCTAGAGAGTTAGCCACTAAGGTTTCCTCTCAGTTCTGTTCTTTATTGTTATAGATTTTTTAAGTTCAAAAAGATAAGTCTTTTTTGGTTTTCTGGTTTCACATATTAAATTTCCACTTTAACT